>NC_135712.1:197400432-197700432 GCF_964656455.1 Halichoerus grypus | reverse complement strand
CACCTGTATCAACGTCTCGTCCTAGCCTGGCCACTGACCCCGGAGAGTTCAGGGAGGCCGTCCACCCCAAGGCAGCCCCACGGCAGCCGCCTCAGCCTTTCATGTGAGTTCAACAAAAGCCCCCGCTCCAGCTAGCTGCAGTCATGTGGGGGCCCTCACTCAATTCCCTCCCCTTCCTCCTTCCAAGGATCAATGGGCATCCGCATCTGCGGGACCAGGGCAGCTGAAGGGCGCTGGCTGTCACAGTAAACCCTGTGTGTCGTCGTCACATTAGTCACTTCCCCCTGGACCCTCAGAGCCGCGCAGCCCCCACCCCACCCCCCACTCTCATTCTCTAATTATGGTTTGCGAGACATGTCCCAAACCCTCAAATTAGCTCCAACTCTATCGACAAGAGAAGAGCGTCCAGCTGGAAATGTGCCGCTGCCCTCACACCCGCCTCATCGTCTTCTCGCTGGGGACAGAGTGACAGGTGTCCATTCTGGTCAGGGTCTCACACTGTCCTTCCAACGGAGACCCATGGCGGGCCCGACAGCCATCTGGCCCACTGCAGGTTGCAAGGAGAGGGGGCGAGGTGGGAAGAGGTGAAAAGAGACATCTATTTAAACCTTCATTCAAGGAGCTAGGAAATGGCTCGGGAAAAAATATTGTGGCTTGGCTTTGAGGAAAAAAGAACAACAAAAAAACAATGCTTTTGCTCTTTTTAAACACTATGGTTGAAGTCCATTTTCATCACGGCAAATGAAAGACATAATGTCCCCACAAGCCCTGAACTTCCATATGATCCTCCTCTCCCTGCGCACCCCCCAACGCACACACAAAAAATCCAGACGGTTGACAGAGGACACGTCCGTGCGGCACCTGTAATTTGCCGACTGATCACCCGCCTGAGCACAGCCAGGCTGTGTGAGGAAAGAAACGACGAGACGAAGAGACACTCAGAGCGGTGCCTTTTCTGAGTTTGTTTTGCCCTCATCTGGGAGAACCTACAAGCTGGAGTCGGCAGGTTTTGAGGCAGAAATGGTCTAATGACGCAGAGTCAGCCTCTCCCCTTCCCTGAGGCCAGAACCTTCCCCTTGGCCACTAGCAGCCCAGCTACTCATTTCCCAAACCCCAGGCCTGGCTACTGGTGAAGGATTCCAGGGACAGGTGGCTCCACAGACCTGGAGACATAACAGACAGCAAGGTGGTCACCATGGCCCAAAGCCACAGGGGCGAGGGGTGTCTGGGCACTGACATAAGTCCGGGGCATGGTGCCCACAGAAATAGCTGCTGTCCTAAAGGCCACATGCACTGAATACCCACTCCGAGCCCCAGACACATCTGGCCAAGCTCACCAGAGGAGGATGCCCAAGTTTGCGGGCTCTTGGGGAGGGAGAGAAGGCTCAAAAGGACCATGAGAACCAGCAGAAGGGGCAGGGCCAGGAGATGCCATTCACTTGCCGGCAGCAGCACGAGCAGGCAGGGGTCCTCCCTGCCATTCACTTTCTGCCTCCATCCCAGCACCTTCACCTCCCAATTGGGCTCTCCAGGGGACCCTCCCCTCAGGTGGAGTGAGGGGACAAGAACAAGGGACACTGACCCCCTCTGTGGTACTGGTCACAAGAAGGTGCTTGCATCCTCCGCATCCAGCCCTTCCGGTCAAAGGAAAAGGCCAATGAAGACAGGTGTGGAGGTGTCCCCCACCTCTGGCTCAAAAGCGCCGGGTTCCCACTGGGGACGAAACGTGGGGCAGACGCGCGACTCCAGCTCTGCCGGTCAGGGGTCCCTGGCCGCCCCCTCACCCAACCTCAGGTTCCCCTCTCACCGGGACAGCGGCAGGGGAATCAGCTGGCAAACTCGGAACCCCCCACCCCATCCCTAGGCTTGCAGATCTTGCTCTGCCCCGTTTGGGGGTTGGGGGGCGGATAAGGGGCACCGCGGGGAAGTTTCGCGACGCAGCCAGAAGCGCCGGGACCGCGGCTGCCCGCCCTCTGGTCTTGGGGCCCCCGCCCCCGGGGCGCAGCCCGCAGCCGGACCCAGCGCCCCCGCCCCGGCGCGGGGAGGGACGGGCGCGGGCCGGGGGGGGAGGGGGAGCGGAGGGGCGCGCAGGGATCGGCAGGGGTCCCGCGGCCGGCCGGGGAGGCCACTTACGTGTGCTGCTGGGGGAAGCTGTAGGCAGAGGCGCCGGGGGCGGCGAGCAGCGGTAGCAGCAGCAGCGGCGGCAACAGCAGCAACAGCGGGCGCGGGGGCCCGGACGACGGGCGCCGGGCTCCGGGGCCGGGCCGGGGGCCGCGGCCGGGCCAGGGGAGCGCAGTCGGCGCCGGGCCGGGCCGAGAGGCGCCGCAGGTCCGAGCCGGCACCGCCATGTTTCCATTCAAGATGCGGCGCCGCGGGGAGGGGGGGGGCGGCGGCGGCGGGGTGGGGGGGAGCGGGCGGCGGGCGGCAATCCGGCCTCTCCGCCTCCTCCGCCTCCTTCGCGCGGGGCCTCCGGGGCTGCACGGGCCGCAGCGCCTCTGCGGGCGGCGCGCCGCGATCTCTCCGCCGCGCTGACTCGAAGCGCTCTGAGCGCCCGGCCCGGGACCGGCGCTCAAATAGCGGCCGCCGCCAACCTGCCGGCGCCGCCCTCCCCGGCCGGCCCGCCCCCGCGCGCCCCCGCCGCGGCCACGCGCCCGTCCGTGCCCGCGCGCCCCTCGTTCCCGCGCAGCCCCGAGCCGGCCCTGCTGGCCCGCGCGGCCGAGCGGAGCCCGTGCGCGCGCGTCCTGCGCCCCAGCCGTGGGCCGACCTCCCGGTGCGCGCCTCTGTCCGCCAGCCTCGGACGCCGTGCCCCTCTCCGCCGCACCCGCGGTAGGAGTTTCTGGCCCCGCGGCCCACGGCAGGCGCCTGTGTGACCCTTCTGGGGGCTCGACCTTCAACAGGCTTAAGGCCTGGAGTCACAGGTTTAATGGTGGAATGGCACACTTCAGCAGACCAGAGAAGAGGGCATCGGTGCTGAACTCACACCCCCAGGGGCTCTCGCCACTTGCAAGAGTCCTCTCCTAGGGGACTCGGGTCCCCACGCCATGACAGAAAGAAAGGGCCTGGGTCTCTGGATCCCTGAGCGGGAGCCTGGATCCAGCTGCACAGTTGTGAGGGGCCGAGAATGGCAGGATGCAGCCCTCCACAGCCACTCATTTACTTCACCGGCCTAAGCAGGCACTGTGTGCTGACCGGCCCCTAGCCCCAGCCCCGAGGCTTCCAGAGCCTCCTCCTCCAGTGCCGGGAAGCTCACCCCTGCACAATCCAATCGTTTCTGTCCTGAGGCCCCTGGCTCCTCCCTGCTGCAGGGAGAAGGCTGGGGCTGGTGTGGCTTCTGACCCTGCAGCTTGTGGGCCTCTCAGAGCCTGTTTCCTCTCTTATGGATGCTTGTGTGGGTGCTTAACCCCATTTCTAGGATGAGGTGAGAATGGGAGTCAATTGCTTGGTAAACTGAAATGCTCTTGGTTGGGAGAGAGCATCCGAGAGATTCCCCGGAAGTTGCCCCTGGAACTCTGCTCTTCCCCCTGTGCAGATAGGCTGGGAGAATGTTTCCTGCCAGCCCGGCTTGGGGCAAGATCCCTTCAGCAGTAGCTGACCACAGACTTTGCGCTTAACATGAGGAATGAGGAACAGTAGCCACCTGGGCAAGAGCCCCCACTTCATGATATCGGGGTGAGCCTCCCACTCCCTGGGTACTCACAGGTCAGCCCGAGGAGGACTTAATGTTGAGGGAAGAATGGTGGCCCCTAGACTAAGGAGGGCAGAGGTCAGGGGCTGGAAATAAGGCTCAGGACAACCCTTACTAGCTCTCCAGTCCTGCCTGGGCTGTCCCACACCTGCCCCACCCTCACAAGCCAGGGTTTGACAAGGGGACAGCTTCGAAGTTTCCCCCTCCCCTGATCTGAGTGAGGTTTGCCAATAGGTCCCAAACTCTGAGGCCCCCAAAACATTGTCTGAGGAAGGCAGTGCCCTGAGCCCCGAACCCCTGACAGGCTTGGGGCCTGGTGACCAGGAGGGGCCTAGTGGACTCTGGGAGGCCAAGCTGGGCCAGCTGTATGGGGACAAGCAGGGCTCTCACCAAACCAGATGCCTGATTGTGCCAGGTGTCCCCACCCCCACCTCTGGGTTGGGCAGTCCCTCCAGGCTAGACAGAGGGGGTGGGGGTGGGGAGGTTCTACACAGAAGAGTCGACATGCCCTGAGCTAACCAGCCCCCTCCCAGCCCCCATACCCGGGGCAGGATGGGTGCATGGTGTCCTCCCCCATCTATTTGCTGGATAAATGCCTGTAGTGCATGGCTCCAGGGACCCAGCACAAAGGGTGTTACCGTCTGGGGTTAGGTGCCCTCTGGGGTTAGGTTGGGAACCTTCCCAAAGCAGGCTCTGCAGTGGCAGGGTAAGAAGTGTCGGGGCAGTCTCTCTGCCCTTCGGCACCGAGTGGCAGTACTGTACCTGAAGAGTGCCCAAGCCATCAGGCAGCTGTATCCAGGCTGGGTGCAGTGAGTGGGCATTGGTAGTTGGGCATTTCAGTTCCAGCCGCCACAGATGTGCACCTAATTGAGGCTGCTGGCACAGAGGGAAAGGCGGGAGATTTTGGTTGACAGGCCGTTAAAGGAAGACAAATAAGGAGGGAAGGTAATTAAGAGTACACTGGTAGTAAGAGTTTACACATTCCAACTTTGAGGCTCACAACATCTTCAGCCTCCTGGCAGCTGGCTCCAGCCCCAGTTTAAAATCATGGGAGGAAAAATCAAGTCTTCCCAGAAATAGGGGGACTTCCATGGCAGGCACATTGATATGTTTGGCAGCAAAGACTACCTACCTGGCCAAGAGGTGCCTGTGCTGGAAGACACGGGGTGGCAGGGGCAGGTAAAGCTGCAGCCTGCAGAGAGGGGCCAGCCATGGCAGGGGACCTGGCCGGTGCCAGTCCTGCATGCGGGCTGAGGGGAGGTCAGCTCAGCAGACCAGAAGAAACTGAGAGGTCTTTATGGAAACACTCCTATGGGCCAAGCAAGTCGTAGGCTTGGTTATGCCACACAAGGGAGGAGGAAGCCCATCGGGAATGTCCACCCAGGACACCTGGGGCAGCAAGATCCCCACTCCAGCATGCTCACCTCCAGCCTCCCTCTCATCACCCTTTGCCATTCCATTAGCCAGTGGGCTAGACAGCTCCCGGTGTTCTTAGTGCTTTCCTCCTATGGTTCCCTCCACCAGGAACATACTCCCTCATCCCTACCACTTGAGCCCATGATATTTATGGACCCATAAATACTGCTTATGCCAGGAAGCCCTCCCAGACCCCACCTCAACTAGACAGGTCTCCCCAGGCCAGTCCTCACTCTCCTGCCCCCACTTCCCAAGATACACACACACACACACACAGAGGGTCCAGAGCCTCCATCTCTGATTCAGGAAAATGCTTGCACACTGGACTCTTGTTAAGCTGGGGCCTGAGTCTCCCTTGTCCTTGTCACTTTCTCAGGGCCCCGCACAGAACCTGGGCATTGGGAGAATACAGGAATTGTTGACATAAGGACTTTCGAGTGGCATCTCCAGGAGCTTGGGGGTATGCCCAGGAAGAGTGGTCTAGTCTGGGCACGAGGAGTGAAAGCTTTGGCATCAGATATCACAGGTAGTATAGGTAAGTCACTTTGCCTCTCTGAGCTTCTGTTTCTTTGTCCATATAATGGGAAACATGGTACCCACCTGGCAGGGGCAGCCTGAAGACCCAAAGCAGGTAACACCTCGAGGGCAAGACTTGGCACTCAGCAAAGGCTTAATGAAAGGGAACCACACAGAGACTCAGGCCTCCCCAGGAAGAGCAGGGCCTACTTGCTGGCAGGCAGGGAAGTCTTCCTAGAAAAGAAGGAGGGATTCCAGCTTGGCCTTGTAAGATGAGCAAGATGGGATGGGCATATTAGCTAGGGAAAGAAGGGAGACTCCTCAGAGCTGAGCATGACCTGAGCCAGGACCCACCTTTCCGAGCCCCATTGCCCCAGCTTTGCCTGTCCTGACAAGTGTCCTATAACAGGAGGCTGTCCCCACCTCAATTAGCCCCCTCTGATTTGCCTATTCTCTGTCCCCTTTGGGCTGGAGTCAGTGGTCCCTAAGGGCCCCCCGCCAGGCACACTCCATGTATGGGCTGCCTGTCAGTGCTCACACCCACCAGTGGCTACTTTGCCTCACCCACTAGCTCCTCGGGGACCTCTCGCCATGTGATGTCCCGCAGATGCCTCTGCCAGAGCATGGTGCACATGCAGCGTGGCCTCCAGGTGCAATGAGACAGGGACCCCACTTCCAAAGGCATTAAGAATCCTTCAAGGATCCTCCGCACAATAAATGACCCACAGTCCGCTTAGTGCCATTTGTTCTAATAAATGGGAAGGACTGGAGTTTAACCCTTTCAGACAATGTAGCCATCACCGCTGGCACACCAAAATCAGGGCCAAGTCCTAGGCTACAGACTGTCAGAGCCTGTAGGAACCCCTTGTTAGACAGAAGGGGAAACTGAGGCCCAGAGAGGGGAGGAGACTTGCCTGAGGCCACCCAGTGGGCAGTGCAGATCAGGCATGGAGCTTCAAGTCTGGAGACCTAGGTTGTCATCCCAGATCTGTTTCCCCGTGACCAAGAGTGACGCTAGTCTCCTGGGCCTTTGTGTCTCCATCATGGCTTCCAAGATTAAGAACCCAGCACCGTGCTCCTGGGGGAACCCAGGCCTCCCCGGAAAGAGCTCCATCATCGTGAGGGACACTGAACTCCGATTATTTGACTGAGAGAGGACACTAGTTAATCGGGTAGGTTGTGGCAGGTGTAGATCCTTGGCCCCTGGGAACTCTCTACTTAGTGGGGAAATACGACATAGGAAAAACACAATGAATACCTCAAATCATGAATTACGTCCTGTGGGTGAAACAGAGCATGTGGTCACTCAGCAATGTGAGGCTTGGGTAGTCAGGGAAGGCTTGCTGGATGAAGGGGCCTTGGAACTGACACAGAAGAACTGGGAGGGCTTGGATGGATGCGGGGCTGCAGGTGGGGAGAAGGGCGTCCCTGGCAGAGCATCTGAGCAAAGGGCTGAGGCAGGGTGGAAGCAGACGTGTGCAGGTTGCCATGAGGAGACTGTCCAGGCCCCAGCTTCTTTCTCGCTGGACCTCTTCACGAGGGGGAGGCGGAAACACAGCCCCCGGGGTTGTTCCTGGCAGAGGCGGGCAGGCGGACGGCAGGCTGCCATGGCTTCACGGGGCAGGGCTCGGCTCCGGGGTGACGATGAGCCGGGGTGTAAGGACAGCCTGTTCCCCCCTGCACTGAGATTCCAGCCGCCCAGGTGGCTGCATCCTTGGAGAAAGATCTTTGGTTGTGTGAGTACAGGGAAGCACAGCGTCACCTTCACTGCCCTTCACTTACCCAACTTAGGCAGGATGGCGATGGACATGACCGTCCAGCCAGAGGGCCTGCTCCCACCAGGAGTCCCTGTCTTGGTGGTCCCCATCCCCCCCCCCCCGCCCCCAGTAGCTGCTCCGGACAGTCTGCAGTTTTCCTCAGAGAGGTCTGGTCCAACCTCTGAGGAAACAGGGCCAGGGAAGGGCAGGGCTTGTCTCGGGGTTGCGGTGGGCAAACGGACCCAGGCTGCAGACTCCGGTCTAGGTTCTGTCCTCCGTGCCCCTCGGGGCATTCTCAGAGCCCCTCTTGGGAGAGCCTGACCTGCACATCGGCCCCTGGCGCTGCAGCGGTGTGCGTGGCACAGGGGCCCAGATACTGGTTTCGCCCCCCGCCCTGGGGCCTGCATCCCACTGTGGCAAGAGAAAATGAGGACAAATAAAAGAGAGAAATTCTCCCCTCGGAAGAGCATTAGGTGTCTAAATGGCTTCCAAATAAACAAAAGTCTCTTCGGAGCCCCTGGCCACACTGACAGTGGCTCTAACTCTCCACGAGACATGTTTTTCTGCCTCCAGGTGGAAGTGAAGAGCGTCAGCGGTGGGCTAAGTCAGGCTCTGACGGAGGCTGCCCTCCATCACCGCCTAACGCCCCATCAGCAGAATGGCCACGGCAAATTGCTTCCTCTGATAGCCACCCCCCAGGCCCTCAGAGAGCGGAGACGAGCGGGTGCTGGCCTCCCCCACCAAGACCGGGAAAGAGAAACAACCTGTCCCCAACTCGCTCATTTTGCAAATGAGGGAACTGAGGCACAGAGGTTTTTGGCGACTTGACGAATGAAACCAGCAGGCCAGGGATGCGTCTCCTGAATGAGTTAGCTCTGCTCAATGTGAGCGCAGAGTGAGAAGTCCGTTTGCTAAGGAGGGGGGGGCTGTCTGAGGGCAGGTTCACACCTCATGCCATCCACCTTCCCCTCCCCAACAGCAGAACGCGCTTGAATGAGGGCAATAAGTACTGATGGAACATAAGAGAGCAGGAGAAACCAAGGTTAGACTCCAGAGAGTGACTCTTTGAGCAGTGGGCTAGGGAAACTACCTGAGGAAAGTCCTTTTGCTTCTTCTGCTAAAAGCATTCCTTGGCTTTTGCCCTTCAACCCTATAGTGGATTATTTTCTGCTAGATGGTTGAGGGGTGGGCAGGACACAGCTCCACCCTCACTCCATTTAACTGATACCTGCCCTTCCTGTGAGGGGCAGTTAGCACTTCATTTGTTGAGCCTGGAAGACGGATGAGGCCAGGGGTTCTTCTTCCATTACTGAAAGACGTTGATGCTATGGGAGGTGGCAGCAGGGCCAGTAAGAGCAGCATGGTGTGAGAAGCTGGAAGGCCCCAGAGAGGCTGCCTGGTCCCATTTCATGAGGCTGCTGCTTCCTGGGGCTGGTGCTAGCACTCAGGACCCTCCCCCTGAGCTCCTTGGACACCAGGCAGGGAGGAGAAAGGAAGCTTTCTGCCAAGAACCAGTCCAGCTCTCCCATTAGCATGGGGTCTGGGTCTCTCCACTCTCTGTCTGCAGCCTCGCCATCTCCTGGGCTAGATCCTTTAAGACCTCTGCCTATTCTAGGGTCCGAGGTGAAAGGAGGCATGGACTCCTCCCCCTCTGGTTGGAGTGGCCTGGGGATGTGGATCGCAGAGAAGCCCCTTTCAGCCTGGACCTGTTGTCACAGAAGCCAGGACATTAGCCTCAAGCAGCATGCAGGTGTACTTAGGACGCAGCAACTACCTAGGCCCTTGGAGGAGCAGGAGATTTTTCCAGCCCAGTCCCCTATGAAATCTTCAGTGGCACTGACTCTAGGGGGGAATGGGTGAGCCATTAGGATCTGCTGAGGAATGTTGTGTGGCTTGGAGGCTATTCCGCGTCTAGGGGGTGCAGGGGAGACTAGGGGCACTCAAGACAGATGGGCCCAGGCTGGGCAGGCAGCAGGGCTGGAAGCTCCAGCTCCTCAGGCCACACGAAGGGGCAAGCAGGCAGGGCTGTCCCTCTCCCTAGCCTGGGTGGAAACGTGCTGCTCTCTTTCCTCAGCCGGCATGAAGTGGTACCAGGTTAGGCAAATGAGGGGGGCACCTGGTCTTGACAGAAGGCACAGCCTATGCCGCGTGGCAGGAGACAGGGGCAGGGATGGGAGCTGATGGGACAGGCAGGGCAGAGGCGGGCCTGGGACCATTGTGCCCCAGGGGGACTGGCTGAGTGGGGGCATCACAGTCCAGAAGGTGTGGGGTGAGGAGAGGGAGGTCCTCCAGGCACAAGTGCCACAGGGGACCGTGGCTTGCAAGGATTCTGGATCCCTTCCCAGCTGGGCCCAGGGTCTAGGCAGGTAAGAAACAACCTGGCTGTTCTAGAAATGATTGAGCCCCAGAATCTATTTCAAAGGACAGTAGGGAACCCCCAAGGCAGAGCCAAGCCTTCTCTCTGCGGTCCAGACATCAGAGAGCCTCGCTGGGCTCCGGGCAGGCAGAAGGGGATGGTTGGGTGGTCGCACCCAGGTAGGCCAGTGAGAGTCGGGGGGAAGACAAGGAGGCTTCTGCCTGTTTATATTGCCCCCAGCTGGAAGGGCTCCTCCCCCGACCCACCCGGCGCCTACTGCTACGGCCTCCCTGAGCCCGGTCTGGCAGCTCCAGAGCACCATCTTGCTGAGGTGTTAATTTTTAAATGAGAGAGGAGGAGTTTTGGAGAGGCAGAGGCGGATGGAGAGACACGCTGAGAGAGACCGAGAGAGACCTCGGGGAGGATCAGGATGTAGACTCAGCATTTTGCAAAAAGCCACTCAGGTCTTGCCTGAAAAGCCAAGCCAGCTGCCTTGGGGTGGTGGGGAGCAGGCCATGGACAGGAAAGGCTGCCGATGAGTCAGGCATGGGGCAGGAGAGGGGGATGGTGCTCAAACCCAGGGGAAGTAGGTATGCGGGGCATGCTCCTGCCCCTCAAAGGGCAGGGAATTATCAAGTGTTAATGAATGACTAAATGACTATGTAATAATAGATCGCCTCCATTGTGCTGGGGTCTGGAGTCAGGCTTGCCATGTGACCTCGGCCAGTCCTGCCGGTCAGATCCCTGGGAGTGAGATGGACGCTGCCCTCGGAACTCCGTATAGCCTCCTCCCGGCTTCCTGTGCCACTCTCTGCCAGCTCCATGGCTTTGATTGGACTGAGGGCTCCCCGTAAGCCCCAGCCACTCGGTGCCCCCCCACCCGCACGCTGTAGCAGTTCTGCTGGACGCTCCAGGGCAGCTGTTGCCCGTTCAGGCTGGCCGCAGAACACTGGCCTAGCTGCTCTTGTAGAAGAAAGCTGCGCAAGTCTGGAATCTCCTCACTCCAGGCTCTGCGGACCCCCCAGGCCTCCAGACCTGCTCTTGGCAGAGCGTGTGGACCATACTTTGACCTCACAAAGAGTCTTGCTGCATCTTCCTGGTAAACAGGCAGTGAGGGAACTCACCCCACAACTGGAGTACCCCTACTCCCAGACTTCTCTGGGAACTGAGAACCCATGTTCCCTGTACAGAGGAAAGGCTTGCCCTGGGTCACTCTGGTTTTCCTGCGAATTTCTGGGGAGAATTCCTGACCTTTCCTCTTGAAAGTGAATGGGAATCATAAGCCCCATCACCATTCCCCTCCCCTCCAGCCCCTCCTTCCCCACACATACCAGGCACAGCTGGAAGGATGGCTAATTCCCAAGTACATAGCATTGCCCCAATGAGTGGAGGAGGAAACTGAGGCTCCAATGGTTCAGAGTGAGTTGTTCCATCGGGCCTGGAAGCAGCGGAGATGGGATTTGACTCCCAATCCAGCTCCTCCTGGGTTGAGTCATGAGGAGCCCATTGTGATCTTTCGAAAAAAAAAATTTTAATAAGACCATCTTATCTCAATATGCAAAACTATGCACTTGGCATGCAAATTAGCACTTCCTGCCCACTCCCAGGGTGGCAGTGCAGCCTTCAGGTTTGACCAGCATCTAACGGGCCTTGTCTCTCTTGCTTGGACCAAACCTCTCTGCTCCGTTTGCAACCCCTCCCCCCCCCCCAGGCACCTCCAGGCAGGGTTTGCAGGCAGCAGTTGGGGATGTCTCCTCACGCGACCAGTGAGCGGGCCTCGGATCCCACTGGTGAGGCAAGGGCCCCTGCCCCACCTCCTCTGCCTCCCATCCATGGAGCCCCCCTCCCCGGCCCAGTGGAATTGAACATCAGTACTTTGGGGTGCATGAGGACAGTGACTGCTTTCTGTGGTGGGGGGGTGGTGGATATGGGAAGGCTTTCTGGAGGTAGAGGAGAGGGCATTCCAGGTGAAGGGAGCATGGGAGAACTAGGAAAAGGTGTGAAGGTAGGATCTGCTCCAGGGAAAGCCAGTGAAGCGTTTAAGGTCTGCTCTGTTTCGAGAAGTGAGTTCTCCATGATGGAGGAGCCCATTGCGCTGGAGCGGGCAAGCCAGGAGGCCAGGAGGTGGGTGGCAGAGCTGGATATCAGCTGTGGCTGCAAATCATAGGAGAAATGTCCCATGAGCACAGGGTGGAAAGGACAGTCATCCCCATGCTTGGCTTGATTCATGGCTGGGGAGGCAGCGGACATTCAGTGGGCCCAGGTGACCTTGAGCTCATTACCTAATGTCACTGTGCCTCAGTCTCCTTGAAAGTAATATGGGTTCAATAAACCCCCTCATCTTCCTCTCAGAGCTGCTGGGAAGCCACTGGGGGCTGGGTCCATTGCTGAATCATAAGCAGGCATGAAGGGCTGCCCCCGGGGTGGGGTGGGGAGAAAGGGGGGCGCCAGACCCATGGAGGGAGGAGGGGCAAGAGTGCTGCCCCTCCAGTTGAGGCAGTGAGCTGGGCCCAGCACACACGGAGACTGCCCTAGACAGCTTGGAACTGAACCCCAAGCCGGGGTGGGACTGGGACCGGAGCACATTCCAGAGTGACGTGTCAGTGAGGTTGGGCTCATGTACAGAGAACTTCTTGCAGCCCCTGAGGTACACAGGGAGAGTAGGGTGGTCTGTAGAGACAGGTGACAAATAAGAACAGGAGGTGGGTGGCCCAGGTCAGTCTGGAAGCTTATCTTCTGTGAGAGAGGGCCAGGGAAGGATCGCAGGGAATAAACAGATTTGTCTATGAAACGGGTCAGATGGGGGCAGCGGGCAAGCGGGAAGGGGTCCATGGAAATCTTGTCAGCCTCTTCCAGAACACTGGATTTCCAACTGTCTTTTTAAGCAACGTGGAATTAATTTTAAACTAGATTTGATACAGATCCCCCATATATGACAGATTAAAGTGGGGCTGCTCTGATGGAGGATGGCAGAGGGGAGGGGGGCCCAGAGGTTTCCAGAACAGAGTTAGGGTGTACACCCCACCTCAAAGGTGGGTACGGGGAGGGATGGGTGCTAGGCACAAGGCCTTGGCTCCAAACAGGTCCTGACTTGTTTCCACCATCTTTGGATAACCTTGGGAAAGGCCTTTTACAGCCGTGGGCCTCATGCTCCCATCTGCAGAATGGGTACCTCTCAGGACCTTTGTCCTCAGTTGCTAGAACAGAGGCAGAGACTTCTCCCCCCATTACAGAGAGGGGGTATTTACTCATCTTCCTGAAGCACTGAAGTCTTGGGGAACTCATCTGCCTCCTGGCTCAGCTAATTGGAATCGCTTCCCCCTCTCCCCTGCCTCTCAGTAAATTATGCGAATTCCCCCAGTCAGAGGCCTGGGTGATGGACAGCCCTGTCACAGCAGCCTAAGTGTTTAGAGAGCAATTGTTCTGGGGAAGGCTGCCATTCCTCAAGCCTGTGCTGTGCAAGGCTCCGCGGGGAGAGCCAGCCTGGCCCTGCCCAGGCCCCAGCCCGGGCCCTGCCCTTGCCCAGCCGCCAGAGCCTGCTCCACCTAGACCGCCAAGCACGGGCTTCCGGTACATTATCCTTGTCATAACAATCAGAACAGCCGAGAGGTATTGCTCTTAAACCCTCAACACACATTTTTATAACCTTTCTGTTTAATAAGAAAGAGACAGCTCCAATTAGCTGGGAATATTCTGCAGAAATGGGATTATTTTAAAAGCTCCAGCAATATTATAAAATAGCTTTAGTAAGTGAACAGCTGTTGCTGGGCCCCGCCCGCCACGCACAGTGCTCCTCCCGCACCCTCTCACCGGGTGGGGGCCTCTCTCCCCTCTGCAGGCGCCCCAGAGTCCCCAAGAACTCTACTCTGGCTGGCAGTCAGGATGTAAGCCATGGGGTGTGGGCTATGATGCACTTGTCCTGGGCAGCTTGGACCTCCCCCTGCGCTGAGACCGTGGCCTTCTCCAGGAAAGCCTATGTGGGCACACCAACATCCTCTCTAAAGGGCCTCCAGCCCACACTGCCACCTGTGACCTGGATATATCCTCCTCTGTGGCAGGACCACCATCCACTGCTCAGACCTTCCTGGCCTTTCCATCTCTCCAATCAAAGGGGCAGGGTGGGCTTACCCAGCAACTTCATTATGGTTACTGTGCATATTCTGAGTCCACTCTGCCCAGACCTGCCCCAGGGCCAGGTGAGCATTGTATCTCAGGGCTTCCCCCCTCCTCTTTCTTGGGACCCATTCCCAACCCCTCTTTGGAGCCTCTTCTACTCCCACCCACAGGCCTCTGCATTCCTTCTCTCCAGAAGGAATCTTCTCTCGGTCCCTGTCCACCACAGCTAGCAGCTTTATTTCAACTGTATCTAAGCCCCCAGAGCCAAAGTCAAGGTCCCAGGGGTCCTGTCCTCTCCTCCTCTTCCCATGTCTGCTGGCAGAGCTCCGCAGAAAGGGGTTCTCAGTTCCCACCTCCCAATACTCTGGGGCCCTATCTCATCCATAGCCCCTCCATCGGCAGCCAGCATCCCCTGGGCCACTGTGGGCGGTAGCCCCATGCTCCCTCCTCCCTGGAGCCAGCCCAGCCTCTATGGGGAGGGGCTGGAGGCAGGGGCTTTGGGAAGGCTGTGGGCCCTGTTTGGCCTGCTGGGCAGAGGGGCAGAGAGGTCTGCCTTCCTGCTCGCCCTGTCCGCTTGCTCCTCGGCCCACAGCGGTGATGCCCTATGCTGCCGGGTCTCCCCAGGAGCCAGGCTGAGCAGCAGACAATACTGAACACCCTTCAGGGAAGGATAGACTTGCAACAGGCCTCAGTGTCTGGCTCATAGAACCTGCAGCTATATGGTTGGGGACACCGAGTCCAAGGGAGAGGAGGTTCCAAGGCTCTATTTCTAAGACAGGATGGGAGGCAGGACCCAGGCTGTGTCAGCTCTGGCAGTAAACCTGTGTAGGTGCTGGCACAAGTGGTGGGATCTGAAGCCTCAGCCCTGGGGTGTGGGACGCACTGAGCTCTGCCTCAGTTGCCCAGGTGACCATAGGCAACTCCCTCCCCTCTCTGAGTCAGGAGCCCCATGGGGCAGGACTCTGGGGCTGAGATGGGTGATGAGACACTGGGGCAGCCTGCTGACCAGGTGGCCTTCTGTGGGTATTCTGTGTCAGAGCCAGGGCAAGGACTGGGCCAGAGGGGGCTCCTTGGGATCAGGCCCCTCCAGGCCTGGTCAGAGAGTGTGGAGCCTCAGGGTCCCCCTTGAGGCTACCTGGGTGGAACAGCTCAATGGCCCAGGGACCACCTAAACAGTCGGCCCCTCCCAGCGTTGTGGCCCTGGCCTCACCGGGTCCAAGTCTTGGGAGACACTGCCTGGGGAATGGGAACAATTTCAGGGCATCCTTGGGAGGAGACCGCAGCCCAGGACTGCAGCACGATGCAAATGCACCATGTGCTAAATGGGGAAAAATGAATTTTACACCCAGACAAAGTGACTTTTATCATGTTAACGACCATGGTTTGCTCATCATGTCTGCCGCAGTGAAATGGGGCCTGTGGATGTTTTTCTTTTAGTTCTGCTTTTAAATGGAGGCATTTCCCCCCCCTCATAGCAGACAAGCCAAGCCCCTTAGATTGGGATGACAGAAGTGCCGATTCAGCAAAAACAAAATGGAGGATTTTTTTTTTTTTTTTTTTTTTAAATCTTCATCTGTGCCTTCCAGCACAGATAAGCTCAGAATGAGGAGCTGGGGTGGGCGTGAGGAGCCTTGACCTGGAGAAAGGAACCTGGCTCTGGCCCAGCTCACCCCTAAGTCCTTGGGTGAGCTGGGAGCCACCTCACCCCTTCCTCACCTCAGTATACCCATTGGTACCAGGAAGGAGATGGGCTGGAGCCGCGGTGCTCACAGCCTCGCCCAGGTATCCAAGTCAAATTCATCACGCCCGGAGTGTCTGGAGTCCAGAACTGCCTACTCCATTAGATGGACTCCCGGAGGGCAACCCCAGGCAGAGTTATCACTGAGTCGGTGGTGCCCCCAGTGGCCGATACGAGGCCCTGCATGGATGGGACAACGGATGTTGGCTGCCGGAGCCAGGGCTACTTCCCTAACATCTGCAAGGAGTGTCCAAGAGAAGACTCCGTTAGCCAAGTCCCCGAGAGTCCCTCCCAGCCCTGTACCCCCACGCATATCACTGACACATGGCAACTCCATATTGTGCTCATCAAGAGTCAGGAAAACACCATCTGATGCTTTGTACAGCTGCCCAGCCCGGCACCCAGCTCCCCGGGAGGAAACTCTGCTGTGCCCAGTTGGGGGGGGGTTGCTCAGCTAAGGCAAATGAAGAGGTCTTTGGGGCTGGCATATCTGGGAAACCTCTGCCCTGACACCATGCAGTACTGCTCTGGAAGGCTCGAACAGGTCAGGCGGGCAGGGCACTGGACGGGCAGAGATCAGCAGACAATTAGCCAGCCCCAGCGGAAGTAATTAATCAACGTCCGAGGCCTTCCGTCTGGGTCTGCTGTGATCACTGCTGTGCCGGTGCCCTGGAGGAAGTCAGGGCCTGGGCTAGGCTGACAGGGATGGACTCCGCTGCTGTCAGCACCCCAGGGCCAGCACCAAACCGTCACCAACACTGCCTCCCACAGCTCAGCGTTGCCGTCCCCCTCGCGGTCACCACCGTCATAGTAGCATCAACACCCAACCAGGGACTCACTGTCCCCATCCCCATCCATACTCACCAGTGCTTACTCTTCCCGATTCAAGCTGCTTTCACACTGTCCCCTCATTTGCTTCTCCCCAGTCCCAAAGATACACAGGTGTCTCACTGGTGGGGAGACTGAGGCATAGAGAAGTGAAGGGCTGGGAGGGGGGTGCTCCTGGCATACAGACTAAGCATCATTACCATCCCTCTCCTCCCTGCTCCCAGTACCACCTGCTCTCAGAGCATATCCCTCCTCCCCATGCACGTCAGCATAGGCTCAGGTAGGCTGCAGTAACAAAGCTAAAATCTTAGTGGCTTCAAATAATGAAGGTTTCTTTCTTTGTGTTGCTACGTGTCCTTCACAGGTAACCAAGGCTCTTCCCTATGTCATCCTCATACTGAGACCAGGCTGACCGAACAGCCAAAGTCTGGGAAACTGTCATGGAAGAGGGGAACAGGGTCCTGAAAGGTCTCACACCGGCAATTAACTGCTCTGGCCTAGAAGTGTGGCTTCTGCTCATCACTCATTGGCCAGAACAGGACACGCAGCCCCACTTGACCACCAGGGGGCAGGAAGGGGCAACTCTACCCTTAGCCTGGAAGCAGGGAAACAGGGAATTTGGCAACTGCCAACAGGGGCCATGGGATTCCCCCTTCCTTCTCTCCCTCCCTTCACCTCCCGGACCCATGCGCCCACATTCTCCAGCTGCTAGCCCAGCAGGACTTTGAGGTTTGAGATGAGGCTTCCTCAGTACCCCTGGGGTCACAAGTTGGGCTTCCTGCTTCAGGAAAAGAAGTCCCCCTCCCCCCTCCCCGCCCCAGGGGATGAGGCTGGGTGAGCCAAGAGATCCGGGAGCCCGTCCTGTCTTGGTGGAGCCTTGTGGAAAGGGAGGGAGGGTCTGTGCTGGGCTTCAGGCCACGATTGGCCCCACGTGTGGTGACGGTGGGGATGGGAGAAGCTGAGGCAGAGATCAGCCAGTAGAGTCCCATGGGGATTCCAAAAAGGAGAGGATGGGCCGGCTGCAGGTAGGATCCTCAGTACAGAGGCCACGACAGAGGAGAATGATGAATGAGGTGGCCAGCAGCTCTGGGTGACCAGCTGGCTGGCTAGTTCTGGACTGTGAGCTCATGGTCTGTGCTGGCATGTATAATCAGCCCCAGCACTCCAGATTCCCAATCTAGTGTTCATTTTGCTCCACCACCATGCGCCAGGGCTGGAGGTGGGTGATGAGGTGGCAGGATGGGGAAGGTCTCTTTCCAGGCGAGGCCACATCTGGTTCTCCTGGTGCTGGGGTGCCTGTGCCAGGGCAAATGTGGCTCTTCCCAATCATCCATCACTGGGCCACAGAAGGCTGGTCATGATCAATAAAACAAACAATTATCCTGTCATTACTGATTGTGAGCCTGGGGCAGAAGCAGCAGTTGAGGGGGGAGCATTTGGGGTGTGGGGGAGTTTCTGATGAGGACAGCCCACACCTGGGGTGTTGGCCAAGGTTGGGGGCTGCAGGGGATGAGAACTGTGGAGGCTGCCAGGCAAGGTTGCCCAGGAGTAGGGGGCAGGGCCCAGAACTGACAAAACCGGAGGACTAAGCTCTGTCTGAAGGAGGTGGGAGGCAGGCCAGTCTCCACCTGGCTGGCGGAGGAGGCGGCACTGGGTGGGCTGGCTGGCCCCACCCTCTTACCCACGCCCCCTCTGCTGGTGTCTAAGCACGGCGAAGGGGACACATCAGGGAAGGTAGCAAATGTGAGCGACCTCAGCCACATATTAAGAACCATCCTCTGTCCGCCTGTCCCATATCCCACATCTCGGGATCCCTAAATGCTCAGACAAAATAATCTTCTGTCACCACTGCACCTGAAAGCATGTTGTCTTGGCTTCGCAGACTGGGGAGTACCCACAGTAGTGGGTACGGGTCTGGCTGTGGGGAAGTGGGGGGGGTGCGAGGGGAGCAACCACCACTCTGGAACCTGGGTCCCAGTTCTGGAGAGCTGCTCTGCCTTCTGGCCTGGGGAGTGGAGGACCTGCTCTCTGAGCCCCTTGGAGGGTGGAGCAGGCCCAAGTCCTGCTGAGTCAGTGGCGAGGAGTCAGGGCGGTGGAACCACGGCCACCTCAGTCCCCCAGTTCTGCTCCCTGGCCTCTTCCAGCCCCACAGAGGGGAAATCTCTCTTCATCAGAGGAAAGGGACGAAAAGAGAAGTGATTTATTATTCTATTCCATTATGCCTGTTTCCAGAGAAACTAATTATGGTGCATTGTTGTATTAGATACTTTCAGAAAGATTACATTTTCTTACTTTGGCCGATAAAAAAATTAAATCCATCAGTTTTCCTAAACACATTACAGTAAAGACAGACTTGCTCCTTGTAATTATTAATCAGTCGGATTTGAGGATGCAAAGCGTTTGACTTAAGCTCAATACAGTCACGAACAATGTCCCAGGATCGCATTTGGTATTGAAACAATTTTTCAATTTATTAAAAAGTCATTAAGGCACTTGGAGTGGGAGGTGCAGGGAGCTGGGCTAAGCCGCTGAGTCAGGGTTGTGGATCTGGGGGTGGCGGTAGGCAAGGGGACCTCTGCAAGCAGGACGAGACCCCAGGTCTATCTTGCTCCTAAGCCCGACTCTATCCAAGGGGCCTGTTCAAGGTGAAATGAGACCTTAAAAGTCAGTACCTGCCCCCACCCCCATAACCCTGTCCTATGCCTATCCAGCTGTCTAGAATCTGCCCCTCCAGACTGTGAGCTCCATAGGACAGAGCAGTGGCAATAAAGGGTCCCTCTGGGAACAATTTGGCATACTGAGCCCTGAGCCCATTTTGCAGTGGTCCTGCACAGAGAGCCGAGAGTTTGCCTGACTCCTACCTCTGGCAGGGAGACCAGCCCTCCTACCAGCTCAGGCTCTCAGAGCCCCCAACTGAGGACATGTGGCTATTTGGAAGGACACCTGGTGTGGCCGGGTGCCTTGTTCCAGTCACTGGCCCTGCTCACTCAATCATTTAATTACTCCTCTGACACTTCCTACTCCCACGAGGGATTTGCAGGGGTTTAGGATGCTGGCAAGCTACAAGCCCAGCTTAGCCTGTGTCCTGGCTGGGGTGGGAGCTGAGGGGCAGCAACAGGACCTGGGATCAAGTCACAGCTCAAGGACTTACAAATTGTTGACCTTGGACAAGCCAGCTAACCTTGCCGCACCTCAGTTTTCATTCTGGGAGAAAGGGGGTGTTTCTGCCTAACTCCTCACACAGGGCAAGGGAGGTCACAAGATCTGGCTGTCCCTCCTGGTCTGGAACTCTGTCATGACATCCCTGTGCCCCTCTACCATCAAGGCAAAGTCCTGGCTACTCCCTTGGGGGCTACTTTACCCGTGTTGTTCCCTCTGACTGGAATACCAACCCTCTCCCATGGGTCTTCCTTCTAGAGAATTCTGCCCACCCTTCCTTCAAGCCTCTGCTTTAAAGATCTTCCCTAAATCTGAATGGGGTCTCTAGGTGTTCCCATGGCCACTGGGTGGTTCCCTTTTATCACACAGTGCCTGACCAGGGGCTCATCTGCCCCCATTAGGCATGGCCTCAAAAGAGTCAAGTCCTGTCCCTGACATCCACCAGCAGGGCCAAGACCTCATGCCCTCCCTCCACATGAGACTCACCCTAACCTAGCCTGAGACCTTTCTGGACTGAGCTGACCATTCTTTCTGGGGCTATGTTGGGAGGGTCAGAGCCAGAGGATCAGACAGTCCTGGGCTTTCATAGGCTATCTTTATCCAGTGCTGAGAGACCCTACCCAGCAGTAAGACCTTACAGCTCTGTCCCTTACCATACCCCAGGGCTCTTCTCTGGATGTGTTGCCAGGGAAGGAAGCCAACCCCACTCTCAGAATGTCCCATACCCACCAAGAAACTGAGGGGGGTGGGATTCAGGATGAGGCAGGGGCTGGGAACAGGACTTGCACTGCCACCAACTTCTGGGTTACCTTCATTAGCTATGTCTCTATGTGTCTCAGTTTTCTCCACATGTATGTCCCCCCACCCTGTTAGCTGCACAGGGATGGAACTGAGAATTAAATATCTGAATGGAGGAAAGAGTCCAGTATAACAAGCATCTGGGAGCAGGGCTGGGGTTTGAGCATCAGCATAATCGGGGGTGACTGGTGAGGTCGAGGCTGGGCCTGAGGTACAGGGTTGGCTTCCAGGCCTGTCTGGCTCCCTATAGTCCTAGCCCACAGAGCCACAGAGAAGAATCTCTGGTGCTGGGCACCCTGTCCCCCCCGCTCCCTGCGTCTTTCACCTGCGGACAGGTGGAATTGAGCGTGTTCCAGACATTCCATTTCCTGGGAATTTATGGAGGGTTTTATCTTCCCTCTTTGATCACCAGTGAGGGGAAAGAGAGGGCACGCTCGGCTCCCTCCTCTCCAGAGGGGCAAGGAATAGCAGCCTGGCCACCCTCAAGCTTAGAAAATACTGTCTGCATCCCACCTCAGCAACCCCCTCCCTTCCCCCTATGGGGCCTTGTCAGGGCCTGGTGAGTATGGGGAGGGGATGGCAGCCATTTAAGCTGTCACCAGCTCCATCAGAGGATTTAAATCACTGACACAGAGTAACAGCGCCGTAGATTACAGCACGTGAGCCACGCGGGCACAGCACGGCAGCGGCAGAGGAGGGGTGAGGGGAGTAAGGAGGTTCGGGCCAAGAGAGGCATAGCTCTGGCACCTCTGTTAGGTGGGTGGGGGCTCTCTGCAGCTGAGGCTGGCCCTGCAGGGAGCCCCTGAGCACCTTGCTTGCCCTTCCACTCAGACTAGTCCCCCACAGAAGCCTCCACACCTCTGGGCTGCTCCAGGGCCCCTCCCCAGCTGGAGGATCCATCCTTTGTGCCCTCCACATAATAGCTTGAGGCCATGGCTCATGTTTCTCCCAGGGTCTCCATGGACCTTACATCCAGAGGCCTCAGAGCCATGGGCAACCCTGTGAGTGGGTGAGGGCAGGAGGGGGGCTGGGGGCACATGGCAGGGAGCCTGCCTGTTCCTGCTCACAGGCGCCCAGCCATTGTCTCTGATTGCATGGTATTAGCCGTAAATTACAGCCTTTGGGAGGCCGCATGTAAAAATAAAATAAAATAAGTGTCAAAAGACAGAGAAAATATTGATTCTTCAGGGAGAAGAAAAGATGGCTTGGTTAAATTAAAACTTTGAGAGGAAGGAGAGTGTGGGAAGATGGTCCCCAGGACTAGAGAGGTGCCTGGGGCATGGTGCAAGTAGCCTGGGAGACCGTGATTCAGCTGGTCAACAAACACACTGGTCTTGAAATCCTGGCCTGTCCAGGCCAATGTGGAGGAGACACAGGAAGGATGTGACACCACTCACTGAGGAGACAACAGACCCATGAGGGACCAGGAGGGACCCCAGACACTGACTCACAGGTAGCGGGTTGTCTCTGGCTGGGGCCTCGGTGGGTCTTCAGAGCTCTCCATGGTGCTGATGCCCATCTGCTGGGTGAAAGGGCTGCCCATCCTGCCCTCCCAGCCCAGGGAGAATCCTACATCCCCACCTCTCTGCCTGGGTCTGGGACTTGGTGGTGGTGGTGGGGAATGTGAGGGCCCAGTTTGTCCCACCTATCCAGTTCCCCCTCCACAAACACTCCTCTTCTGGTTCCTCCTCACCCTCTTCCCACTGAGAAAGATGGGATTTCCCAAGGCTGCCTCAGTAAGGGCAGAAACAATAGAAAGAGAGACTGAAGGATTGACAAAGGCCCTTGCTGCCTGGGGCAGATGGACAATATCCAAAATGATGTCTCCATAGCAGGTGGTATTTCCCATTGGGGTCTGATACAGATACTAGATGTACAGCACCTTGAAGCTAAGGCCAGGTACTTAGCATCCCTGCATCCCTGGGCCTGCGGAGTTGGGCTGAGGCAGGGAGGACACTCAGAGCATGGGGGTGGGGGGGGTCAGGCCCAAAGGGATAAACAGGAACCCCTAGAAGGGTCGGCTGATAAGGGCTGGAGTGACAGTAATTGTCCTTCCCCCGACCCCTGCACAGAAGGCCTGGACCTCTAGGGGGCCCCCTTGAAGGGACCAAGAGAATTCTGAGGTGGCAGCTATTGTTCTAGAGGCTCCTGGGCCTCAGACTGGGGACCCATTTGTTTCTTCAATAAGCAAAATGCATTAAAAGGACATCCCACTCCCAGCGATAGCCAATGGGTCCTTCACGCACCCCCCACAGCCATGGAAGGAGAAAGGCTCTAAGCTAGTCCTGTCAGGCTCCCTTTCATATTCTGAAGGAAGCCACAGCAGGGACATCTGTAAGGTACTTGCCATGAAGGAACAATGAACTGGGCACAGCAAGGGCTGTGTAGCTGGACAAGACCTGGGCTGTCTCCTGCCAGAGGTGAGGGAGGAGTTCCTGGGGGTGAGACACCTTGTCACCAGAAGCACCTGCCTGAACTTTTCCCCTTTCCCTCACCTACTGCCCCTGGTCCCACCCACCTAGCTGCTCCCACTTCTCAAGCCTACCGCTCAGTCCTGCTTGACCTCCAAGTGTGGTAGGATGGGGCACTTGAGCAGGTCGGCTGGATAGGTCCTGGCCTGGCCTGCACTGTAGGGTCTGCTCCCCATCAGCAAGTGGGCTCCTGCCTGGGAATGCCCCCCCTCTGGTGAAGGTGCTCACGTGACACCAGGCATCTAGATGAAAGATGCCTGCCTTCCTGAAGTGGGGAGGGGAGCAACTTCTGGTGCCAGGAACATCTACTCACCTTCCTGCTCAGTAGCCTTGAAGCTGGTCATGTTTAATTCTCCACTGGCACTCAAAGCCTGGCTGGCCGCCTCTTTCCACTTGAGCTCCCTGACCCTGGAACCCATGTACAGCTGCCCTGGATGCCCATATTGATGACAACTGCAGGACTCAGGAGGTACCAGGGGTGGGGGTCTCTTTGAGGGCCCCACAGAGATCGAGCTTAAAAGCCCCCTCCTCAGTGCATACATCCTGTTTGACTTGTCTATCCACCTCTGGTGTCCTTGAGCCTGTCCTCCCCTCCCCATAGCTTGGCCCCCAGGGCAGCCTTTCCCCTCATCCCTCCTTCTTCAGGCTCCCTCACCCCAGAGCCTCTTTGAGTCCCCTTCTCTTAACCTCGTCCCCACTCTGAACTCCTCCCCTGCCCAGCCCAGGGGCCATGCTGGCTGATTTCACCTTGAAGCTCCCTTATCACAGTCTCCATCTCCTGTGGCCTTAGCTGGAGCAAATTGTTTTCTTTGTGCTTGCCCTGAGCAGTGGGGCCGGAGTGAGTGCAGGGATGAGACTGGGCCATGGTGGGTAGAAATTCAAGTCCTGAGATCCAAGGGTCTCCTCTGCCTGCCTCTTCTTGCACCTGAATGCTGTCCCCCCACCCCACCCCCTGGGTCAGGCACAGGCCTGGCTTACCCCAATTTGCTATTCATGCCCACACTCATTCACTCCTTTCATCCTGGGCTGCATCCTGGGTAAACCCTTGGGTTACCCCCTCCCCATGTGAACATGCTCCCCCCACCCCATGGGCTAGAATGCACACAAGCACATGCTCACGTTCCCTTGGGCCTCCATTTTGCACTTGTGCTCCCCACTAGGCAGGCACACGCTCCCCCCAAAACATGTACCCACATGCTCGTGCATATGCCTCACAGAGCTCCAGAAGATCAGAGCCCAGAGAAGCCCAGAAGCCTTCCACTTCCTTAACCCAGTCCAGATACCCTGTTGTACAGATGGGAAAGCAGAGGCCCAGAAGGGTGAAATGGAAGCAGGCATCCTGGGTGGGAGGTGGGGCTGCAAAGTCCCAAGGAGAGGTTAGGATTAGGAGTCCACCTGGTTTCCCCCACTGCCTTCAAGACAGGCCTCTCTGCTGGGCTATTCACCTGGGCACATTCTCTCTCCAGCCTTTATTCCTGCCCAGAGCAATCAAGATCTCAGTGCTCTGCCCTGGGGTGCTCTAGTCTCCCATGTTCCTCAACCCCTGCCCTCCACTGTCTCCTCTCTATCCCTGGCTTTCTCTCAGGGCCACCTCCCCATCAGGAAATTCATCTCAGGCCCCAGCCACGCTCTGGAGTCCCAGCTCCAGGATCCTGCTATATGACCTCTGGCAGGTCACCTCCCCTCTCTGGGTCTCCATTTCTTCAGCAAATGCAGATGATAGCAGAGCTGATCTCACAACCTCACATGATCTTATGAAGCTGAAAGACTTACCCGGAAAGGACTTAGTGCAGGGAGAAGGGTCCTGTCCCAATATACTAGTAAGAGCAATGGTAATAATAAAACTGCTGGCCTTCCTGCATCCCTGGCCCTGGCCCCACTCTTGAGGATAATTTCTCTATCAAACTTCTTGCAAGAGTTGCCTGCATCCCAGCCACCACTTCCTCTCCATGCACAGACTCCTACACATGCGTGCCCACCCGTGGGAGTGTGCCCATCAAATTCACATTCCCATCTAGTATTCACACATGCTCACAAACATGCACCAATGGTAAACAGAATATAATTCATTTGTAAAGGAGACTCCAGCTGTGCCATCCATCTTAAGCTAAAATTTAATACTTCCCAGTGTAGCCCGCTGGGTTTTGATGAATGGAGAGGACAAAGGCTCCGACCCACACTCCCTGCTCTCTGGAACATCTAAACACCGGCCACGAGGGGCCAAGTGGGGATGGAGAGGTGGGGCAGCAGTCCAGCCATCCTGAAAGGGGGCTTCTAACTGCCTACCAACCCAGGTGGGGCCGGGGCAGGAACTACTCTGCATCTGTCTCCCAACTGCAGCCTCCCAGAGGTTCAGATGTTCCTTCTCTGATGCTGCATTTTTTCTGGGCCTTCTGGGGCCAACGCAGCCTGACCAGAGGCTGGGTTGAGCCTCTCCAATTACCTGCATGCCAGTCCCCACTCAATTGTACTCCTCTATTCCCAGCCTCTTCTTCCCTCAGCTACCCTCTCTGGAACAAAAGTTCCCCTCTCCCTGCCTGCACTCCTCCCCCTTAGAGCCTGTGGCCGCTTCTCAAGTACCCCTGGCCTTTGCATTGACTGGCTGTTCCCCACCCCAGATCACCATTCCTTTCCTTCTTAACCTGGAGAACTCCTCTGTATGACTCAAGGCCCAGTTCAAATGCCCTTCTTCCAGGAAGCCAGCCCCGACCCTCCAGGAAACAAACAACTCCCAGGCAGCCCGGGTGACGGGAGCCAGACTGGACACGCTGAGGGAGCACAGAGCCTCTGTCAGGGCCCCGCCCCGCAGGCCCCTGCAGGCCAGGAAGGGGGCTCAGCTGCAGTCCAGGCAATGGGGACCCAGGGAAAGGAGCAAGGGGGAAGAGCGTGACCAACTGAGGCTCCTGGGTGTGGCTTTAAAAGGATGACACCTGGCTGCGGAGCCCCGCTAGGGCTGTCAGGGTGCCGGGCTCGCTAAGTGCACATTCCTCCGCTTGGGGAGTTTGATGGCCCGCGGGGCTTCCTCCGCAATGGCCTGTGCTGTGTACGAACCACTCTCCAGCTTGGAAATAGACTGTCTTTCCTGAACGATTTTCTCTTTTCCCATTTACTAAACATTGATTCCCCCCTCCTGCGCCTCTAATAGAGCAGAAACCAATACGTCTTTGTTTGCTTTTCTCGCGCCTTTGGGGCGCGGGCGGCTGCGGGGGGGGGCGCCGCGGCTGCGGGGCCGGGCGGCGGCTCCGCGCTCCCCTGAGCCACCCGCCGCCCCTGCACCGCTGCCCAGTGCCCGCAGGAGTCCAGTGCCTGGGGACACCGGGACGGGGGCGGGCACACGCGGGGCGGCAGAGCGGACCTGGAGCCCCAGTCCCCTGGGCTACTGCGGGGGGTGGTGCCAGTGGTCTCCGGTACCGGGAGGGCAACCTGTTCGTCACCTCCCAACTTTTCCGCAGGCAATTCCATTAGCATCGCCTCACCTCCAGATCCTCCTTTGAAGTTCTGGTGCTTCCGGAGGAGGGGTTCATTGAGTACCTGGGGCTGCATTCAGTAGTGGTCAAGTGGAGCTGGGACTTTCATTCCTTCTTACCTTCAAGCATTCAGTCACCACCAGACATGTCAGAACGTCTGCTCTGAGCCAGGCCTGTGAGGGAGGTTTGGCATGGAGGAGAGTGAGACAGATCCGTGAGGTCCCTGCTCCAGGGGCTCTAAGGACAGATCCCACACTGCTTTGTCCTCAGAAGGGGCTGGAGCGGAGAGAATTCTCCAACTGAGGCGGTTCTGGCAGGGGAGTGAGGAGCATCAGATTCCCAGGGGTAGGTCCTGGGCAGGTCACCACCCCCTCTAAGCATCAGGCTGTGTGTCTGCAAAGCAGGACTATAATAACTCCCTGAATAGTGTGGCTTCAGGGATTAAATGTTGCCCAGCATTGTGCCTGGCACAGTGTAGCTGCTCAATAAAAGTTCCTTTCCATCCTGGCCCTGCCCTCCCCCTCCCCCCAATGAAGAAGCAAACAAACCAGGGCAGGGAGGAAGGACAACGGAGTGTGAAGTCACCTGTGACCACAGCATTCTCCAGACCAGCCAACCATGCAAGCCCTCTCCTTGCATAGTGGGGCCCATCTCCCTGCCACCAGGGAGCTGAGGAGCTTGGCAGATGGAGCCCCTGCTAGACCAGGATTCACATGTGACTTTGGCAAGTGCCTTCCCTCTCTGGGCCTTGGGGTCTCTATCTGGAACATGGGTCCAGGATTCAGGTGAACTAACATTGCTGACCAAAGCTGGTGCTACCCGTCCTCACCCTCAGGAGGACCCAGGCTCACCAGTACCCCCTAAACTCCCCACCCCCCAAGACGAGCTGCCACCGCTGTAGGATTAAATTCCACTCTGCTGTTATTGTCCTTTTTTTTTTTTAAGATTTATTTATTTATTTATTTATTTTTTAGAGAGAGAATGAGTGCATGCCCAAGAAGGAGGGGCAGAGAGAGAGGGAGAGAGAATCTCTCAAGCAGACTCTGTGTGCTGAGCATGGAGCCCAACATGGGGCTTGATCTCATGACCCTGAGATCACGACCTGAGCCAAAACCAAGAGTTGGATGCTTAATCGACTGTGCCACCCAGGTGCCCCTCTGCTCTGCTATTATTAACTGTGGGCACTTAGGCATACCCCCTTCCTTTCTGGGCCTGCTGATGGTCCCTACTTCATAGGGTTATGCTGGGGATCAAATGGTATGAGATAGCCCAGTTTCTGAAATCCAGTAAAGATTCCATTTGTGGAGAGGGTCAAGGGGCTCAGAGAGTGGAAAGGCGGGCCTGGGTGAGCAGTCCCAACGATAGGTTAAAAACTCGGCGCCTGGCCTCCCTGCCCACTAGTTATATGGTTACATGTCCACCTAGAATGCCTATGAGCTTCCCAACAGCTCCCTGAGGGGCCTGGCAGACACTGGTTTGTTCCCATTTTACAGATGAGAACAGGGGGAACTCAGAGAAGGGAAGGATCTTGCTGAAGTCACACAGCAAGAGAGAGGCAGACCCAAAAGAGGGCCCAGGCCTACTGACTCTAGGTTGGGGGAGTCCGCAGCCATCGGACGGATCAAGGGGAAGAGCGGGCACATCAGGCAGAGATGCCTGCTGGGAGCAAAGATCTAGAGGCAAGAACATGTTTGACACAGGCTGGGGGAGGTCAGGTTCAATTTTGAAACTTCCAGGGAATTTGGCTCTGGCTTGTTGGAGAGCGACCTCCATGGAGTTGTGCCTCATGGAGAAGGGAAAACCAGAAGTCTCAGGGGACAAACACCGAGGGAAGGAATGAGGCTAGGGCAGATGCAAAGAGGGGTTTGGGCAGACTGAAGGGTAAACAGTCAGACTAAGAGACCCACTGACAAGCTGACAAACAGGCATACAGGCAGAGAGATGGACAGACAGATGCACAGATAGATGGGTTGACAATGGACAGATGGATAGACAAATGGACAGACCAATGAACAGAGAGCACTGAGCAGGATTCAGCAGAGCCAGGAAGAGGAAGGGTATCCCAGGCAGAAGTATCTGTGTGAGCAAGGGCTCCGAGATGTGAGGCTGAGAATGACCTCAACGCTTTGGGCAGCTGGGGAGGAGGCTGGTACCCCTTTCAGTAAACCTCGGAGGCCCAGGGCCATGGGAGAGCAGGGCTGGGGTGGCAAGTGGTTGGGAGGTGGTTGCAACCTCCTTCACACCCCCGCCAACCCCAGGCAAGCCCACAACAGGACCAAGGCAGTTCTAGGATGGGTTGGGTTACTCACATCCCCCCAGGATCACTGTACCCATAGCCCCAGTGCAGTCGGTGCCCAATGTGTTTTGGGAGGATGGACCCAGAACGAGTCGCCTTCACAGCACCAGGAGTCGAGTGTGTGGCCAGCCTCCGGAGCAAGGCTGGGACCACCCGCGGCCGACTGGGGCAGGTGGTGGGCAAGCGACAGCCACCCTGAGGGAGCCAGCTGCAGCCACCGCACAGGGAACCTCAGTGGGGGCCTGGACCAATTAGGAAGGAAGGGGAGACGGCAATAATTAAAAATTAAAAGCCAACAAGACAGCAGTTTAAAAATGGAAGGAGTGAGTAAAACAATTAGCAGAGATGAGGCAACAGGGCAAGCACCGTACAAATGGGGCTGATCACAAAGCACTAATGACATCGGGAAACCTAATTTTTACGGTGTCAGGACTGTGTGATGAAGCACTGGGCCGGCTCCCTGGAACCAGCCTAGTGCTGTCTGAGATCAGTGGCACTTGGTCTCCCTCCCCACGCCTCCGAGGAGCCCGACTGGGGAAGCCAGGGGGCAGAGGGCACTGGCTGGTGGGGACGCTAGGAGGCAGGGAGGCCCGGGGACAGTGCTGGGGGCAGGGCCGCGAGTCTAGGAAACCGAGGCACAAACTGGGGGGGGGGGACGTCGGTCGTGGCAGATATCACCCCCTCGGTGGCGAAGTCACAGTCCTCCCCAGCGCGCACCGGTTGCCGCGGAGACCAGGCGACCCTCCTGGCAGAGGGAGGCTGAGTCAGTTTGAGTAATGGCGGAGAACGCCGCTGCTGATGGGGAAAAATACATCTTCATAACAGGGTGAACCTTTTGGAAAATGGAATAAGTAAAATAATTGAGAGAAAGAAAATTGAGTTTTTATTGCTTTTTAAGTGTTTAAGTGGAGGTTTCATTTAGGGAAATTATCGTTGCTTTTATTTTTAGCCACCTGGTGGGGTAGGGCAGGGCCGGGCCTGGGAGAGCTTTGATTCGACCGACCTGGGTCTCTTACCCCTGGTCCTAGGGGCCCCCAGGGGCGGCTCCTCTCCCCCGGAGAGGAGAAGGCCAAGGCTCCTTCTGGATCCTGCCTTGCCTCCTGGGGTCTCTTGGGTCCTGCCATCAGACTGCCCACCTCACCCCCTCTCTTGTTCGTCTTCTGACTGTGTTGGAATATCTCCCTTTACCCCTTCCGCTCTCGCTGCACAGTCTGGGAGGAGCTGCCCCCCGCCCCGACCCCCCCTCTGCTGAGTCTCTGGATGCCCCGCTTTTAATTTCTTGGCTCCTCCTGACTGGTCCTGTGTCTCCTGTCCCCAGCCCTTGTTGAGACCCTCATCTGCTCCATCCCTGGTGGAAGAGTGGGGAGGGACTCAATCTTTGGACCTGATGCCCAGAGGGTGCTTGTTGAACCTCTCTGATGCCCTCTGCTGAGCCTAGGGGTCCGCGGCCTCATCCACCCTCTTCTCATCCCCATTTGCTCCCCTGTCGCACCGTGGAAATGGCTCAGGGCAAGGCCACCAGGCAGACTGCACACAGTGGATGAGGTGGCCTGCCTCTCCAGACCCCACTGCCCTCCCCCTGCCCCGGGTCTGGCTGTTACTTGGGGTTCCATCTTGGGCCTACTCCAGTAGTTCCTTTTCCATCTCTGGGATTGGTCTCTCCAAGGCTCCAGTCTTCCTAGGATCTTCCAGATTCTCTCCTGAGCCCCAAACAGAAGCCTTGCTGGCTGGTCTTCTTCACTCTTCACCAGACCCACCATCCCTCTTGCTCAGTTCAACTACCCATCGGTTTAGTCCACAGACCCCCTCAGCTCTTACCGAGAGGCAGCTCCAGCAGTTCCTTGGTCTCCTGTCTCCATTCCTGGGCTCCCTGCCCTGGCAGCTTCTTTCAATTCCTCAAGAGCGTCAAGCTTTTTTCAACCCCAGAAACTTTGCTCATGTTATTCTCTCCGCTGAGAAACTTTTCCCCCCTCACCTGGCCTGACCAAGCAGAGGGGGTACTTTCACCCTTTAGGTCACGAATTCGGAGGCAGAAACTATGACTCATGTTACTGTAGTAACAAAATGGAATTTATTGGCACAAGTAACTGAAAAGTCCAGATCTATGAGCTTTGGGTGCGGCTAGATATAAGGGCTCAAACATTATTACCAGGACACAGCCTCTCTCTCTTGTACTTCTCTGACTATGAACTCCATGTTCCTCCAGGCGTTCCGGTCCTGCCCCTTCAGAATGCCTCATTCCTGTACCCCCACCAGAAGCCTCAGTGCCAAGTCAGTCACCTTCCCATCCCTGAAAGTCGCTATGGTCCTGAAGCTGGAGGAAGCTAATTGGCCAGGCCTGCGCCGAGGCAAGGAGATAGGGGGAGGACATGTGCTTGTCTCCAACCCATGGAGAGAGAATGATGGGGTCAGGGAGTCTCCAGGGACTACTGAGAGTGAGCACCTGAGCAGGCTTGGCCTCTGCTGGGCCTATGCCCTACCTTAACTTCCCTTTCCTTGATTCATTCCTCAGGGGGGTGATTCTCTTCTTGTCTGGCCCCCTCTAGGTTGTGAGCTCAGAGGCAGGAACCAGGCTGTCTTGTTCACCACAGGATCCCCAGTGCCTATGAGTGAGGGGGAGCCCCCTCATGTTACAGATGGGGAAACTGAGGCAGCGGCCCGGCTAAGTTCACACATGTATGTTCGTGCTAAGGTGCCCTGTGCTCTGTTCATGTCATCTCCATTACCCTTCTACCAACCCCTCTTCCCGCCCTCCTCCCAGCCTTCCCACAGCCATCTCCCCCCTCCCAAACCACCCCCACTCCCACACGTGGCCCCAGCTGTCTGCCTGTCTGTCTACTCATCTCTCCTAAACTCCTCCCATGGTGTCCACACTGTGATCTCTACTTCTTCAGTCCCAAAGCTGCCATATGCAGCTCCAAGGCCTTGGTGGTCCCCTGCTGATTCTGACAGGCACACAGCAGCCCCTCACCAGCCTGTGGCTTGTTAGTGACTGCTTTCCACTTCACACAACTTCCTCCCCTCTCCCCTTGGCTCCACTGCCTCAGTCCCTTTAGAAGTGTCTTCTTCCAGCTGTCCCTGGGTCATGCCCGTCCCAGAGCTCTGTCCCCACTGCTGGTCTCATACCTTCTCTCTGAACCCATCCTTGGCTGTGGCCTCCCTCATTCTCATCCTTGGGCCCTAACACACATGTTGTTCTTCTGGGTCCTGACCTCTGATTCGAGTCACTCCGTGAGATACCTCCTCTGCTGAGCTCAGGATCGATGCCCAGACATGCTGCTCCCACCCACAACCAGTCCATCCCTCCTCCCAGCCCTGCACCTCCTACAGAGCCTCTGGCTTGGACAATCCAGCCTCCAGATGGGCCTTCCCATCCCACCTCCGCTCAAAACCATTCCCAGCTCCTTGTTGCCCTCGTGCCCAGCCTAAGCTCCTCCCTCCCACTCCCACCACACTGACTGTTCCAACCCGCCCACATGCCCTGACCCTGGCCCCAGGTCCCCACAGACACAGTGCCACACGGAGGGTGTGCTCATTGGCCCTCTGCCCATGCCCCTGCTCTGTCCAATGCCTGAGTGCTTCCCCTTCCTGTCTTCTCCCGATACCCACTCCTTTCCCTGGTTAACTGCTCCTATCCTACCTTAGCTCAGAGATCACCCACTTGAAGGAGACGTCTGTGCCCCCTTCCCTGAGCCAGCCTCCTTCTGTCCTGTCTTCTCCGCTGCTGTAGGATGTTTACCCGCATTTGCATTGACTCCTCTCTGTGTTTGCCTTTTTCAAATCCCGAGCCTGGTGCTTCGTGGGTGCTCAGTGCACATCATTGAATGAATGAATGAATGAATGAATGACTTTCCAGGACTAGGTGCTTTCGCACATGGGGCCAGTTCTCCTGTGTGCAAGATGTGGTCAGTCAAAGGGACCTCCCAGGGCACCCTTGGCAGGGCCCAGGACCAGCATTGCCAACAGAGCGGGTCCTAAAACATCCTGCAAGCTGGGTAATATGTGTGTATTCTTACCGCTGGCCCTTGCCCCACCAGGAGGGGACCCCTGAGCAGCTGAGAGGGCACAAGCTCATCCTCCACCCACCTGTGTCTCCTTCCCATCCTTCTTATTCTCTCTGCCACCACCCAGACCCGTTCTGGTCCCTTTGGTCAGTGACCTTGGTCATAGCTCCTTTCCCTGCCCCTTGGCTTCGGCTCTCTTCCCCAGGGTGCACTCCGTAGCTGTCTCTGGCAGCCCCCCACCCCCCTGCCCGGCCCCCATTCCTTCCCTGTGCTGCCTCTGGCTTCAGCAGCCCTGCCCTCCCTCTGCTGAGTACAGCGGCTTTCCTCTAAGAAGGTAAGTTGAATTGATCTGCTGTTTAATTGCCTGATGTGTTCATTGCCCACGTGGCCTTCTGGCAGAGGTGACTGAGGTGGTGGGCAGGCAGAGAGCTGGGACGTCGCGGTGCCTGAGCGGGCACCTGCCTGTCCACCTGGGAGCACTACAGCGCAGATGCGCCTCCCAGAGGGGCCAGGGCATCAGCAGAGGAGTGCACACACCCACCCACCCATGCATTCACGGACACACACAACACACACACACACACACACACACACACACGCATACTGTGCTTCCAGCTGCAGCCAACAGCTGTTATCGCTGTCTCTCCTGGGCCTGGCATTCAAGGCCTCCATGATCAAGCCGCAACAGACCACGCCAGCCACACCTCCTCAAGGTATCCCCGGACACACTGGGGGCATTTCATCTCTGTCCATCAGTCTGTCTGTGTGTCTGTCAATCACTCTGGGGGCTCCACACTGCAGGTACTTCTCTCTGAGCCTGACAAGTGGGCAGGGCTGGGCGAGGCTTCCCACTCACACACAATCTCCCTTCCTCTCTCAAATCAGCCCTGGGCAGCACCTGGACTCTGCCCAGCCCTGAGCTGAGTCCAAGCTCTGGGGAAGGAGGAGGGGTGACCAGGAGGACATCCTGGAGGAGGCAGAAGTCAGAGGATGAGCCCTCCCTGAGCACCTGCTATGTGAGGAGCTTTCACACCAGTGTTGCTGTTGTGTTGGTTCTCATCACAATCCCAGCCTTCCTGTCCCCTGCCTGCACACCCTCCGTGTCCCCCTCTCCCCTTCCAACAAGCAGCGAGCTTCTGGGGCAGTGCCCTTCCCAAGTCACACCACCCTGCTTCTCCTTGTCCAGCATTCCTTGGCTGTTTTTGCAAGGCCAAGGATAAATCCCAGTTGCATCTGCTCTTTGGGCCAAGCTGGAACCCCAGGGTGGGGGTTGGGTGTGGGCTCGATTGTCCCTTCTGCTCACTGCTAACCTAGGTTCATCTTGCCACATCCCGCCATGATACTCTCTGGTCTTGCCTCCAATGGGCAATGTCCACATGCCAGGCAACCCCTGAGTCCTCACAGGCCCTGTGGCGCAGGTGTGCCTCATGACCCCACTGTATACTTGGGGAGAGTGGGTCGTTGAGAGTTTAAGTGACTTGCTGGGGAGCTCACAGGTAGGAAGTGGCAGAGGCAGGACCTGACCCTGGGTCAAGTCATCATGGGGCTGGCTGATATCCAACTCCTTCGACACCTTCTAGACAGAGAGGAAGATTGAAGCCCTGCGGCCAAGAGAAAGAAAGATGTGGGGTGGTCCCATGCACTGCAGCATGCATGGTATTCGATGCATGGTATTCTTTCTAAAGGACAAAGCTTCCTCCTGAGAATATCCTGCGGATTGGATTCCAGATTACAGGGAGCATGTCTAGGCTGCTTGGGGGTGGGATGCAAACCCTCCCAGGCCGCAGCTCACAAATGTATCCCTTGCCCTCTTATCTCCTCAGCCCCCAGGGCATCTCCTTTGTGGGGTGCCATTAGCTGTTCCTCCCCTTTGAAGGGAAGTGACCAAAGGGGTCTTTGTCCAGCACCTGCCCTGGAAGGCTGACCTTGGATGAGTGAGTACAGTGGCCACTGTCCAAACCACCCCCACCCTGTCGTTCCCTAACTCCTTTCTCTCCCCAAGGGAGGAAGGACATGGAGGAGAGAGGAGGAGGAGGGGGAGTGGTGGAGGAAGAGGGAGAAAGGAGGGGAGATAGGGAGGAGGGGAAGGAGGCTGACAGGGAGGGAGGGGGTAGGGAGGAGGAAGGTGAAGAGAGGAGAGGAAGAGGGAGGGGAAGGGAGGGGAGGAGGACGCACCACCTGACCTGCAGGGAGGCCGGAGGGAGGGGAAGGCTGGCCGCAGGGGAGGCAGCCGTGGCTGCAGGAGATAGATAAGGTTGGGGAGAAAGACGTGGCTGATGGGAGCGCAGGGATTAGGGGCTCCAAGGGCCTGTCCTGGGCCTGTGGGTGGAAATTCAAGAAGAAGGGAGGCTGCCCTATGAGAAAGGATGAGAGAAAAGAGAGATCTTACCTCAGCGGGCCCTGTGCCCTTAGGGAGCAATGAGAAAAGCCCCCCCACCCCATCATCTGTGCTGCCCAGTGAACTGTCCAAGCAGGCTCAGGCCTCTGGACCTGGGCCCCTGCCAGAGGCACAGGGCAGGGTGGAAGTTCCCCTGAGCTCAGAACCCTCCCCTGTAGGGGAGGAAAAGTTGTCCCTTCTTCCCCTGGGTTCTTTGGCTTGCCTAATAATTAATTGACATAAGACCGATTAACAGGAGAAAAACATTTCATTTCATATGTATAGGAAGGAGCTCATAAAATATGAGTCTCAAAGAAGTGACCAAAGCACGCAGCTTTTATACCTTTTGGACAAAGAAATAATAAATTTGTGAAGAATTGACAAGACAAAGAAGTTTGGGCCAGGGGTAGGAAGTTGGTGAAGAAGAAACAAGGTTTGTTTATGCAGCCTTCTTGGCCCTGAATTCCCCATCTCTGGTGATAAGGATGTCTCTCTACCCCCTGGTACAGGGAGCGTACCCTTCACATGGGAGATTTATTTCCTGCTTTCAGGGGGACAGAGGAGGGTCAGAGTGTCCTTCTTGCACCAACTGCTTCTTAAGTAACTTTAATTCAAGAAATCAGTATGCCAAAATGCCATGTTTCGGGGTGGACTGCCCTGAACCCTATCACAATCGAAGAAGACAACTCATGGCTATGGCCCATCCACCACGCGCCAGCCTGTCATGCTCACACCCTGGCAGGCGTGGGTGCCAGCCATGGAGGTAACAGGGACTGTCCCTGCCCCGGTGGAGCTTGGCTCCCCTTCACTCATGTGTCCTTTGCAGCCGTGTCCTTACTGATGGCCACGCACAGTCTCTCGGATTCCCATACTCTGCTTGGAGCCTGTGGCCCCTCACCTGGGGCAAGGGGAAAAAGACCCATACCAGTCAGGCTGGGGCCCAGGACCAGGTGGGGTAAGAGCCCTGGGTGGCACACTGTCATTCCCAGAGCTAGATTCTGAGGACATTCTTCCTCACCTCCCGAGGCAGGATGAAGCAGGCCCCTTGTGGAGGCCTATGGGCCCCTGGGGTTCCAAGCTGGAGGAGCCCAGGCCTGAGGCTCCCTGAGTTTGCATTGGTCATAAGGCTGGGCCTGGCAACCAAGTCCTTCCTGGCCAGGGGACACAGCTCAGTGTGGGTGAGGCTGGGACCCCTGCCTTGTTCACTGTGCTATGCCCAGTACCCAACACATGTGGGCAGGTGGTGGGCACTCACAGGTGTCTGGGGTGGATGAATCTTGAGCTCTTAGAAACTGGGTTTCCCTGGGGGCTTGGTGCGAAGGAGTTCCTTCTCCAGGCCCCTGCAGAACTGTGCAGGGACCTACTTGTGTGGCCTCCTCCGTGGGGGAGTCCAGCTGATGAGACTGGGAGTTAGGGAAGTACTGCCCAGTGTCAGCCCCAAGGGGGAGAGATAGGACCTGTTGGCCGAGGGCCTGGCTGCTGGGAGCAGCTGATGGAGATAAACGGTCCCTGTCTGGATGGGGATCAGGGCTGGGTAAGGTGGCCTTGGGTCTGACAGATGACTGAGGGCTGGGCCAGGAAGCTGGGGAGGCCTCCTGCAGGGGATCTGCCCATGCAGCAGGGCCCTGGCTGTCCACAGCCTGCCTAGGCCACCTCCGCTGGGGGCTGAGGGTCTGGGGGAGGGGAGAGGCTGGCTCCACCCTGTCACAGGTGTGGAAGCTGCTGGGCCCACAACTGCCCAGTGGGCCAAGCCCCTGTCCAGGCAGGAAGTGGCAGGTTTTCCTGGACATATATGTCAAGTAGACAAAGACCCTCCTCACAAAGACCTCAGGGCGAGGGCTGGGCTGCTAGAGGGCCTGGCCCCAGGCCCCATTTGTTTGTTCATTCATTCACCTATTCATTTCTTCTCAGGCCTGCCCCTGGTGTGCTTTCTGGCCTGCTCTAAACCTTTCTCCACCCAGTGAGGCCAGGCCCTGCCCTCCCCTGGCATCTTCTGCCACATGGGCCTCTTGGCTATTTCTCAAAGAAAACCTCTAGACCTTTGCTTTTGCTGTTGTCATTTTCCCCATCTGGAACCATCCTGCCCCAGGCGCACGCGTGGCCAGCAATTCTTGATATTCAGATGTCAGCCCAGTGCTTCTGGTGCCTTCCCCTCCTTGAGCACCCATCCGAAGCTCCCCCTCCACTTTTTATTTCCATACAGTCCTGTTTTGTCTCCTTTAGAGCCTAAAAATACCTTGTTTATTGGTTTGTCTGTTTATCATCTGTCTTTCCCAGGCAATGGGGAACCCAAAGGAGCCATCACCTCACCAAGCCCTTCCTAAGAGCCAAGGCCTCAACTGCTTTCCCTACTGGTCCATGAGTGGACCTTAAGCTTCTATGTGGGACCTTCAGACCCCTAGACCTTTGCTTTTGCTGTTGTCATTTTCCCCATCTGGAACCCTCTTGCCCCAGGTGCCCTGCCTCGATTAGGCCCCTTGGCTGGGGCGCAGAGAGGGTGCATGTGGAGAATGGCACCAAGTCTGAGCACTTCCTCATCCAACATGATGGAGATAAACGAGAGGCGTCTGGAGCTGGAGTGGATGACAAGGAAGCTGGTGCAGCCTGAGTGATGCAGGGCTTGGGGAGGGGCACAAGGCAGTGGAGGATGAGATGCTGGGAGAATCCATAAACCCTCCAGGACACCATCCCTCATCCTCTAGTGGAGAGAAGGGAGATGTGCTGGGGCTGGGGGAGGGGGTAGGGAGTGGTTCCTGGGCCCAGCTCAGCCTCAGCCCATGGATAAGGCAATATCGGAGCCTTTAATGCCACCTTGGTGCTGAATTCTGGATGGGAGACCAAGCAAGGGGCAGTGGGACCTTGTCCAACAGTCCTGCTCCTCTCCCTACGGACCCCCACCCTTTTCCTTCTCCTTCCACCTTTCCAGGGTCCTAGGGCCCCGGGAAATATGCTCTCTGGCTACTGGCTGGGAATCAGTGGGCGTGGTCAGGGCATGGCTGTGGGTGTCTCAGGTAGCAAGCTCCTGAGACCCACCCCAGCAGCCCCCAGTTTCTGTTCCCCACACCCAACTACTGCCCCAGAAGCCCCTACAGGAGTGGTGCTGAGAGAAGAGTCAGGGCCACAGGTCCCTCATTCCTCTGAGATGGAAGGAGATCCTGTGCCTTGAAGGAGATGTGACCCCATCTTGCCTCAGCTTATTGGAGGTCCAGGGCCACCAGATAACCTCAGATTCTCTTTGGAGATCAAGTCTACAGCTCCAAAGAGAAAGGAGGGAACAAGGCACACTGTGTCTCCCACTGCTGTCACCAAGTGGCCGAAAAAGGTAAAACACTTGCTATTCCAATTCCCAGAATTAGGTGGAGGGAGGAACACTCCTCAAGGTTGGGGGCAGAGGCACAGTGGGGTAGGATATGCACTCCTCCTCCCACCCCTCACTAGCATCCTGGCTGGAACACGGGCCTTCACTTGCCTTGGGGCTCAGAGCAACCCCAGGTGCCATCAGACACATACCACTAGAACTTCCCAGAATGCCTTCCAAGCAGATCTGGCATCAGAGATGGCCCATCCGGCCTCCACTGTGTTAAGGGAGGACAAGGGGCCAGAGTGACATCCAGGATCACAGCTAATGGGTCTTGGTGGCAGAGAAGAGGGGGAGGAATAGGAGCCTAGAGGGAGCAGGGAGAAAGAGGAGCAGAGAGAAGGGGCAGCAGGGAGGTGGGTGCAGCCTAGCCAAGTCCTGCCTGTTCTTCCTTGCCTTACTCTCCAAGGCAGCTGGATCTTTCTTTGCAGGACCTACAGTGAGTCCCATGAGGCTCTCTTCAGCACCCTGCAGTCCCTCACTTGTGTTGTAATAGTCTCCTTCCCTGCTCCAGAACTGGGGGGACTTGCTCAGCACCCTTAGGCCTTGGCCAACTGGCCCCTCAAAGGGTCATCAGGAAGGAACAGATTTCCCTTCCTGCTGTCCCTTAATTTCCCACCACTCTGCCTGCATCAAGGTTATGTCAAGGTCACAAAACTGACTGAAGGAATTATGGTGTGACAGGCAAAGTTAGAACTGGGTACCTAAAATGACTGTTTCTGGAGTCCAAGCAAAAATTAAATGCAGCCCCTAATGTGGGCTTCCCTCTCCCTTTTCTTAACCTCCAAGGGATATATCCCACCTTGCCACCCTGTCCTACTGGGGCTGGTCTCCTGACACTGTTTGCCCCTGTCCACCCACCAGCCCACAGGACATGCTATTCCCCCAGTGGCACATTTCCCAAGTCTCAGTAACTCATCAAGATTAACCTCCAAGAAGAGATGGTGCTGAAATCACTGGGTGACAATTTGAGGGGAAAATTAACTTGGATCCCTACCTCACACCTTAAAACAACACCAATTCTAGTTGGATCAAAGCTAGAGGAACCAGAAATGAAGAACACATTTCCAGAAGAAAACAAGGAGATTTTTGCATAGTTTTAATTTTATATGATTTTTTCTAAGTATGACAACAACAAACTCCAGAAAAATCACAAGAGAAAAAAAATGGATACATTTGACTACATAAAAATCAAACATTTCCACATGAAAAAAATAAAAGTTTAAAGATAAACAACAAACTGAGGAAAAAGTCACAAACTTCTATAATATATGAAGAGCTCCTATAATCTAGAAGGAAAAGATCAGCAATCCCACTGAAAAATGGGCAAAGAAGATGAACATACAGTTCACACAAAAGGGAATCCAAAAGACTCAACCACTGAAACCAAGCTCAACTTCATTCCCCTGAGAGAAATGCAAATTAAATAGGCAAAGCTGGGAAAGGTCACTTTGGCGTTTCGCATTTTGGGAGAGGATGGGGGAGGCAGAAACTTGTAGCTGCTTCCTAGAGTGGAATTTGTATAACCTCCATGAAAGCAACTTGACAATATCTATCAAAATTAAAAATGCACAGATCTGCTGACCTAGCACTGCCCACTTCTAGGAATTTATCCTACAGATGCACTCACACGCATGTGAAATTGTACCCCAGGATGTTCACTGTGTGATGTTTCTAAGAGTAATCGGTTGGAAACAGCCCACCCTAAGGAGCCTGGCTGAGTGACTAGGGAGCATCCTTGTTGTAGAGACGACACAACCATTAGAGCAGATGAGGGTGGGGCAGAGCCTCATGCAGGCATGGAAGAACAAGGTGTAGTATATGTACGGGATGCTAACCTCGGGTTTTTTTTTTTTTTTTAAAGAAGAAGAAGTGTTCTGAAACACTGCAGTGCCCTCCAGACCTCTCAGCCCCTGTCTTTCCTGCCCAGTCCGACGAAGTTGAGGTTTGCTGGGGTCAACTACCTGGCTGCGCCCACTGGTTTTGGGTCTGACCAACAGGAGCCCACCAGGAATCTAGCAGGAGGGAGGGGGAGGTCGTGTTTATTCCCTTGGTCCCTCCCATCCTCCTTTTGATTTTTCTAAACAGAAATCTGATCACATCCCTCCCTATTCACATTCTGTGGCTACCCATCACTCTCTGGATGGGAGCCAATCCCCACCTCTGACCATAAGGCCCCACATGGCTTTGAGGGTCTGTTCCTGCTGGCTGCCTGTTCTCTGTACCTGCAAAACTCTCCCAGGCTCCTGGTCTCAGCATAGTTCCCTCTGCCTGCAACACTCCTCCCACCTGAGGGGACAGCCTCAAAGGACCTGCTTGTCTTCTTCTGGCTGCTGTGCTCCTGCCCTCACAGTGTCAGCCCCCATTGTAGTGCCCACTGCTAGGCTGGGCTCTGCCAGGAGGCTGAAAGCAGGGGCGCAGTTCCCTGAGCCCCACCAGTGCTCCTGGAATACGGAGTCTGGCCAAATGGACAGAGGTTCTGCAAGGCTCTTGGCCTCCGAAACCCTTCCAAGTCTGAGTTCTGTTGCAGGCCCAGCTGTGGTCCTTCCGGACTTTGGAAAGAAGGTGCCCTGCTTGACTCACCTATGGGAGGCTGGACCAAAAGCGTCCAGGGAGGACTGGGGGTACTGGAGACCAGGACTCAGGAGACAGCCCTGGTAAGACAGGCTGTCTGTCAACACAGGGTAAGGAAGAGGGCTGTGTGCAAACCAGAAACCATGTTTTTAAAAGTAACTCCACTGGCAGCAGTGCTGAAACAATATAATAAATATGAGAAATAATTCTCGTTAACATGTAATGAGCTGCCTTATTAATGTGTTAAACTTGTAAGAAATGCTTAAGTGTTTAATTGGCACCTAATGAGGGTGCCAATTAGGAATCATTATACATTTCTTTAAAAAATTCTAATTGGCAGGGGGCCATTTCAATCAATGCCATGGGGCTGGCTCCATAGGGACTCCATCCTAGTCCCCATAGGGACCCCACTGGAGCCCACGGCAAGGGCAGGGCCCCCTGTGTTGGACTTGCCCCAGACCCCGCCAAGCACCGGAACTCAGTGGCTCCTGGGCCACCGAATCCTACTGCTGATTAAAGCCCACCTGACACGGTGCCTCTGTCAGGAAGCCATCTTGTTCCTCCAGCCAGATGGGGGGAGTTGGTCTGTCTGGGGGCTTCGAGAGGCTGGGAGCTCATTGAGGACCAGGGTCTCCACCAGTGCCCAGCTCCCAGGATCTCTGTACCCCTTACTCAGCACTCCCAGAAGCCCAGAGCAGGAGGCTGAGCGAAGGCTGAGCTGGGGGAGGGGATGCCACGGGGTAGTGAGCTCCCTGTAATTGGAAACAGGCTGAGAAACAGTGCTAAAGAGCATCCTAGAGCACCCCCAGGGCATCCCCAGAGGCGGAATCTGGGCCTCTCTCTTTCTCAGCTAAATCCCATCTTGGCCACCTTTACAAGCAGCCCCTCTGTGCCTGGCAGGGTCCAGGGGAGGGCAGGCGATGGATTCAAAGTGGATTCCATCCTCCTGCCTTCAGGGCTCAACCCCCCTTCCCAGGAAAGTAAAGCCAAGCAGATCTATATTCCAGGCCAGGCCAGCGGAAGAGAATCGTCTTGAGCAGCCAGAACATGATTAATTACCAAATTAATTACCAAATTAATCACTCGGGTAATTGCCAGAGAGCTGGGAGGAGGGCAGGGAGGGAGGCTGCTGCCCACCAGGGGCAAGGTCCAGCCAGGGGCAGGGCGGGGCATAACCCCAGCCCAGGCATGGGGCCAGAGGGCTGAGGGCTGGCTACGGTCTGAGCAGATGGCTTGGGCGGGGGAGGCAGCAGGCTGAGGGCCTTGGGGGCCAGACTAGAGGGCTCCAGAGTTCAGTGGAAGCCTTGCTGTCCTGTGAATGGAGGATGGAAGGGCCATGGGGGCAGTGTGGCAATAGGCATGGCTGGGAGCCCGGTTGGGGTGGCTGGGAGGCCCAGGGAAGATGACCAGGTGGTCTGTGTGGGCATACTTTTAAGACTTGGGTGGGAGGATGTACCTGGTCTTGGGGGCTACAGGTTGAGGGAGGGCCCCAGTTTCTGGCCTGGGGACTGGGAAGGCAGTTGGCATTCTGGAGCTGGAGAGAGAACATGGTGGAACAAGAGGCCAGCCCCTCCCCTGCAGCCTGCAGATGCCCAGGCCTCCTGGGCTCTGAGCACATCTGTGGCTCTTGTATTAGGAGTGACAGGGGAGTGGCCAAGCAGCCTGTGTCATCCTCTGGTTTTTAGGACCTGTCAGGAACTGGAGGGATTGCACCTGTCCCAGTGGAAAAACACTCAAGGTGGCCGCTTAGAGCCAGGTCAGAGGGCTCTCTGGCCCCAGAGCTCAGGCTCTGCCCTCTCCTTCTTGCCTGCCCTAGCTGCTCCCACTTGTTGCTCCCAGGCCAGATCCCAGAGGCTGAGCTGTGTTCCCAGGAGGCCCCAAGTCAGGTCAGGTTCGGAGAAAGGGAGCTAGGTGGGGCCATATGCACTATGGGCAGAGGCAACTTTAGAACTTGGATGACTCAGGAGGGTTTGGAGGGCAAGACCTTAGGAGGTGTGACCTGCACTGGGTGGACCTGTGGACCCCAGGGCTGCTGGAAGCCTGAGCCTGTATGTGACTCCTCCCACTTCTGCGAAGGCCCTATATCCCCCCCTCCCCCCGCCCCGGGGCCACCCTTTAGATCTTCAGTGTGTTATTTATTTACCTAGTGTTTCCTGTGTGTCAGGCACTGTTCGAAGCCCTCTACAAATATGAACTCTGAATTTTATCAAGTAGGAAGGACCAGCCCCACTTTACAGATGAGGAAACTGAGGCAAGAGGTTCAGAGACTTGTCTGGAGTTGCATAGTGGTTGAGCTGGGATTCAGACCGGATCGTTCATGCAGCAAAGGGCATTCAGGTGAGTCTGGTTGTCCCAGGGTCCCTGGGCCGGGGTCTCTGGGACCCCTGGTGGCAATGCCCATGGTGGAAGGCAGAGCAGACTCGCCATGAATCATGGCTGCTGTTGTTGGCTGGAAAAGGATCCGGGGCCAGTGGTACAACCAGCCCCTCCTCAGAGTCAATCCGCCTGCTACCCTTGACCGCCAGTAATCACATTGCAGGAACTGCTTATTTCCTGCTCTCTGCCTTGTTGGAGATGATGTATGGGGCAGAGATGGCGCAGCTCCTGCCCTCCCCAGCCACACAGCTTGGCTGCTGAAGGCAGCAAATGCCCCATCTCCTGAGTTCACTCATGGGGATACCGGAGCTAAAAGGAGAGGGCCTCTCAGTGTACACCCAGGAATCTGCCCCAGGCTAGGACCAGAACGGGGGCCTGCCATGAGGGATGCAGGAATGAACCAGATCCATTCAGAGGTTGGCCACAGAGTTGGGCTCAAACCCTGTGTGACCTGAGACAAGTCACTCAGCCTTACTGAAACTCAGTCACAGGCGGGATAGCTGATAGATCTCATAAGAGTTCAGGGGGGAAAAAAGCCTATATGGTGGGGTGGGGGAAGGGAGAGACATTTATCCTCTTTCTGTGTGATGCCCTGATGGGTGCTGCAAGGAGCTAGGATTTGAGGTCAAGACGGGACCGACATTTATAGTGGAGGCCGGGATAGGCACAGGTGGCAATGAGAAAGTTCCAGTAGGGAGTGATCTGCTGATCTGTGCACTTGGGCCATGACCACCAGAGGGCATGTCCCCCAGCTTCACCTCTGCCCAGCCTCCAGCCAGCTGAACCTGCCAGCGGGCCAGCCCTGTCAGGGACCGGAGAAGGCTGGCTCTGTTTCCTCCCTATGGAGCACTCCTGGTGAAGGTGAGGGGGCCCAGGCTCTCTGCCACCCTCAGGGCTTGGCACAGATCCCTGCTGTCCCCAAATACCCACAGGAACGCAGCATGGAATGGTGAGGCCTTGGGGTTCAGTTTTTAACCCCTGCTGGGCAAAGCTGACTAGATCCTGGGGTGGGGCCCACAGCTTAGACCCCTAAACCCAAGATGGGTGGGGCCTCTGGGGGTCTGCGCTCTGGGAAGAACCATCTTTCATAATAAAAGTGCAAATAACCACATACATTTATTGATGACTCTCCATGTGCTTTTTATGTGTTAACTCATTTCATTCCCTATGAGGCAAGAACCACTTATCAATCCTCCACTCATTAAATAGCCCTGAGCACCTACTATGCACAGGGCTCATTCTGGAGGCTCAGGCCACAGCCGTGAACCGTTTCCCTGACCCGGCCCCAGTCCAGACCTGTTCCTGGCAGGGAGGAAGTGCAGAGCTTCAGTGCACCAGCGGTCCAGAGTCCTGAAAAATGCCTCAAGGCCAAATTTCACTCAGAGAGCCACCCCCCCACCCCTCCACCCCCTCCGACCTCCACCTGCCCCCCGCCCAGCACCCCATAATCTGGGCCTGCACCGCCACCTGGTGGTCATATTGGGGAAGGGCTCCGAACTGAGTGCACTTGTCTCCGGGAGGGAGATGGTGCTGGCCCACCCACTCAGGCCTGAGAAGGTCACCACTTGGGGGTGGGAACAGTCCCTCCGGAGGGAGGGAAGATGGGTATGGTCGGTCTGGGGGAGGCATTCAGCAGCACCACTGTCTGGGCGGTTCTCGCAGAGCAGTGTCTGATGGAGCTACTCTCCTACCAGCACCAGCGCAAGGACGAGGGGATTACTCTGTAGAGGGGCAGGTGGCGTGGGCATGACATGTAGGCCTGGCTCGGCACAGTGTGGACCCTCCATGCGTGCAGGGTCACCTGCTGAGCTCCCCATCCCTAGTGCCCTGGCTGTGAGGAAGCCCACTGTGCCTCACACCTTGCCCAGCCTGAAACATCCGCCACTCCCTGTGTCCCAGCCCGGGGCGAGGTCCAGCACAGCGAAAGCCTTGCATTGCCATGCCCCCAGTCAGAAGGGATGACCTCTTCCGAATTCTCCTGTCACCCAACCTGCATCTTTGTCACTCCCTGGGGAGGGGAGGTGTTGTTGCTATCAGGGTCACTGCTCTGGTGTGCACACCAGGTGGGACTTTCCCAGGGCCAGCCCCTTCCAGGTGCCTCTCAGCTCCGGAGTCCAGCGGAGGGCCTGGTAGGGGACTTGGGAGGCATTTGAAGGGAATGAATGAGGGGCAAGAGGAGGGGCAGCTCTGTCTTCAGAGAACATTCTTTTCTTCTTTGGGAGTGTTGGGTGGGAGCTCTGGGGTTGGCCATCTGGGGTCAAATCCAGGCCCTGCCTCATGCTGAGCAACCCTACTGTTCTGCGCCTCAGTTTCCCTATCTGTAATATGAGGGCACAAATGGGGCCCAGGCTCTGGGGCTGCTGGGGGATTATATGGGTTCTGATTCTGCCTGTGAGTGTCCCAGGTGGTTCACACACACACAGACTCCGGGTCGGGCCCACCCGCAGGGACTTACAGCGGGAGTCCTGCCCTCCTCCTTTGCCCAAGACTTCACTTATTGAGTGTCACCTTATTGACCCGTTATCGAGCTGCTGCTAAGTCCCTTAAGTCTCTCATAATCTGGTGTTCTCAGCCTTCTCCGCATGAGGAGCATCTCCGTAAGCTCCGGCCAGGGCACAGGCCCTCACTCTCGCTGCATGGCCTCCTGGGGCCTCCAGGCTACAGGCAGGGTAGTGGGGGTGCGGTGGGGATCAGTGCCTGCCTGCTGGGCCCTGACCAAGAGGGGCCTCAGCCGCCAGGCCAGGACTAGGATGAGGTGAGTGAGGCACCCGGGGCACAAATTGAAGGAGGCGCTCACACTCAGGCTGGTGCATGTGCCATGTCAGCCCCCGAGGGAGTGGCTGCTGACATTTGCAACCCTAGGCCCCCACTCACCTCAGCCTAGCCCTGGTCTGTCAGATGAACCCCTGACGTGGGGCTTGCAGTGTGACGGTGGCTCTCCACACCAGATGGGGCAGAGGCTGAGTGCAGGAGAGGGATTCAAGGGTGGGGTCTGAGGAGAACTGGGGGTGGTGGTGGTGAGCACCAGACACATGACTTGGCTGAGGCGGTGGGGGTGGGGGTGGGGCGGCAGGAAGGCCCCTTGCAGTGCCTGTGGCCACCAGCAGGTTGCAGCACGGGCTGGCTTTGGAGGCTAGGAAGCAGATTGGGGACCCAAGTGGGCAGTGCCACCAAGGCGCCCTGTCAGGCCCCATCAGCCTCCTGTTTCTATGATTTGTCTGCAACTCCTTTCTGGAATGGTGTAGAAGAAGAGCCAGGACTCTGGCTCTGAGCCTGATAACCTCAGTCTCTGGGCGCTGACCTCTTCCTCTGTAAGACGAATGACAGTCGGCCCTCACAACAGACACTGGGAATAAAGTGAGATTGTGTAGGATCGTGCCCATCAGGGGTAACTGTTACGAAGACCAGATTCTGGCCACTGTCGGGCTGTGGATACCTGTGAGCTGAATGGCAGTCCTGCTGGCACGGGGAAGTCTGACCCGGCCCTCCCTGCATGAGTCATCCACTGTGTCGGGCCCGTGGCGTGAGCTCCATAAATCACACGTCATTATTATTTATTATTACTGTTATTATTATTGGCATTGTTATTACCCCGAGTCCTTTTATCTCTTGCTGCACCCCAGGAAGTAGAGCTGACTGCCCCCTCCTAAGCCATGCCTCCAGGCCTCCCAAGGAAATGTACTAAGGGCTGGGTGGATTGCCGATGGCCAGGGGGAACGCATCCTTCCTCCCCTGTTCAACCAGTAGCTAGAGGACAGGAGGCCCATCAGCCCCAACGGCTAGGACGTCTGCCATTGTCCCTCTCTGCATTCTCCCAGGCCAGACCCCAGGGTGCAGCTGGGTATAGGAGAAGTTGAGGGGATTGGCTGGGCCTCACCCAGGAGACACTGGGGAAGCCCCGGCAAGTGGGCACATCGATCAGGAAGACAGGAGCAGGACTAGTGTGAGAGACTGGGAGACCTCCTCCTCCTTGACAGCGTCCTGTGAGGCCTGGGCGGCCCCAGGGGGGAGATGCTGGCCCCCGGCAACCACGTGTCAGGAGAACAGAAGGACTGGTGGACAAGGCCATGGGTCCTCCCCCGCAATACCACACATGTACATGGACATGGGACCAGGATCCAGGCTGCCACGAAGCCTCAGAAGGGACCCAGTCCTAGCCCTCACCTAAGAAAGCTGGGCTGAATCTGGGGCACTTTCCCTGGGATGCCCATTTGTAAGAGGTCTGGGGACATGCCCAGCCTCCTGCCAGGCTAAAGGACCGGGAAGGTGGAGTCTTGGAGAACCTTGCCCACCCCCTCACCCCCCCACCCTGTGGGTGCAGACAGTGTTGTGCCAGGCTGTACCAAGTTCAAACCCAGGCCCTGATGTGCCCTGCTCCGGCTGTACATGGAGCCCTGGGCTGCTTTCCCCTCATGGCTCAGTCGCAAGGTCCTCACTGATGAAATGGGAGTGAGACAGCCCACTTTCCCCAGCCATGTTGGGCATTAGACATGATGCATGTTGGTCCCTAGCTAGAGCCACTCTGGGCCTCCGCGAGAACTTTCCTTTACATTCTGCAGGGGTCTCTGGCGTCTGCCTGCCGCCAGGCAACAGGATTACTGTATCCGCTTTGGCTGGAAGTTGACACTTCACTTCATTAAACAAGATGGCTTCCTCTGAAGGCACCCATCCACGTCCATCCTGACAGCACCCACTGCAAGCTGCTGTAGCTTCTGCCCCGAAGCCCTGGTTGCTATTCATGAATAGGGGTTTTGCTGATGGATGTGTGTGTATCCCGAAGGAGCATTTCCCAAGGGCCTCCGTTAGCAGCCAATTTCAGGAGCAGTAAGCACGGGCAGGTGACTGTCTCACTCTGTCTGCCTGGCTGAGGGCGGTGAGGGGCGTTCTGGTCAGCCTGCCAGGCCCACGGTCACAAGGACGTGTCAACTGGATCCTTTCACCCCGATATCTATTGATCCAATGTCTGTGGAAGACCTGGGGACTGGCGGGGAGTTCAGTTCTCCTCCAGGGCTGGGAAAGAGAGCTAGCAAGTAGAAGGTGGGGAGGAGGGAAGAGGAGGTATCTGTGAGGGGACAGGGATGAGGCAGTGGCCCTGTCACCCACAGAAGGTTGCCCTGTCTACCACCTAGCCATGTCCACCTGTGGGAAAGGGGCATGAGGCAGGCAGCCCGAGAGAATGGGGACGGGGTCCTCCTGGAGCCTCCACCCTGGCCCTAGTCCCTAGGCGCTAGCCTTACTCTGCAGGCCCCATTTTTTTAGGGTCCCTCAGACATTGGGTCTTCTGTAGCTTCCACATTCTTAGATTGAGGAGTTACCCAATAGGATGGGGGAACAGAGCCCACCCACCCCTTCTCCTCTCACCCCATGGTCTTTAGGAATCCTTCTGTTAGTCTGCTGGGGGAGGGAGACCCCTCTGCAAGACCAAGCAGACTGACAGCCCAGCAGTCTGACCCCAATGTGGGCCTTTACTGAAGGCCCTGTCCCACAACCCCCGCTTCCAGCCCAGCCCTCCACCATGGGACTGGGATGCTCACTCCGTCTTTGTTTCCTATACTGGCCCGAAGCCTCAGCCCTTTAGGGGAAGATCTGCATGTCACTTAGAGTCCTGGTTTGTGGGATTTCCTGTGCTATAAATTGGGCAGCCCTGAGAGAACCAGGACAGTTGTTCACCTCAAATCCTTCTGAACCCTGTAGGTGGTTTCCACACAAATAACCTTAGCGCTTCCCACCTCCACCTATCCCCTGCACCCTTGTGCTCCGGGAAAGACCACATTATTTTGTTCCCTTTTCTTCTACACCCAGCTCCTATGGATCCTGAGGCACCCCACCTCCCCCTGGACCTTGGGGCTCAAGCCCTCTCCTTCCTCAGGCCCCAAAAGGTCCTGTCCACTTGGCTTTTCCACCCCGGGTGATGGCAGGCATTGTGACTCCATTCCACAGTTGAGACACAAGGCCCCAGAGCAGCCTGAACTCAGGGCCCGAGGCATTTCATCAGATAGATCAAGGAAAACCAGCTGGGCTGCCAGCTCATTGCTGGGATCCAAGTGACTGTTCCCAGGCCCCCCACAGCCCCTAACCCATCCTGTCCCTCCTGGGGTTTCACACCCCAAGTGTCACAGGTTCACACTCTCTTCGTGTAAACATCTTAATTACATCTTTAATGCTCTCACATGGAGGTGCCAAGTTCCATTACAGCATCTGTGCATCCCAAATCACCCACAGCCCTCCAGTTGGTTCAAGTGCTAATGTATTTATAGCATCGAGAGGAGGGAATACATCCCATATCTTCCCCACACGGGTCTCCTAGGCCCTCCCCTCCTGACACGTGGTATTTGCCCGACAGAAGGTATGTGCTATCACCCCCCCGTGTCCCCTTCCAACCAGCAGGGGACAGCGACAGCGGGGAGGCTGGGCACGGGGGCAGGGGGCATGCTTCTCTGCATGCTCGTGTGTGCATGCACGTCCAGAGGAGAAGGCTGCCCAGCTCTTGGGGTCTGGCTTGGTCCCATGCCTTGTCCAGATGCCCCAGACTGGTAGAAGATTTCCTGAGGGGTGTTGGGTGGGTGGACAATGGGTGGGTGGGCTGTGCTATCAAAAACTAGGTCTGTTTCCCATGGGGCCATCCCCACACCCGTTTCAGGCAAAGTCACAATGTCCCTAGATAGCCCACAGCTTGGGACCACTGCCCTTAGACTGGCAGCCTCTCCTACAACCCTAGATCCCCAATATACACCAGGACAGGGAACTGTTCAGAAGCCAGTTACCTGGCTTGTAGAGCCCAGTGAAGAGATGTGGTGGGCAGCAGGACCCTTACCTTGGCTTCCCTCTCCTTTCAGCCCCTGAACACTGAAGGCAGAGAGAGTGGCCTATCCTGGTGCCCCCGCACACGTCAAGGGGTGGGGTGGACTTGGAGGGTGGAGCCCATGCAGAGGGTCTCCATCCTAGTCTGTGCCGGGACAGGGACATATGCTTGCACGTGAACACATTCATGCGCCTGCCTGGGGCCCTCCACACTATTCCCCCACCTCCTTCCCCTTTCCCAGCCAGTAGCTGGCTGCCAGGGAGGGTGGCTGGGAGGCCTCGTGGACCCTCCAAAATACAGATGGGCCCTGGGTAGGAGCAGCCCTCTTCCTGGCATCCTTGCCCACCAGGCAGTTCTAGTCTATCCCTGGGCTTCTCCCAGGGTGCCACCACATCCTGTCCCCAAGACCTGGTTGATTGCCCCTCCCTACTCCAGAGGAGGCTGCAGAGTCCAAAGACAGGTCTCTCCCTGACAAAGGGGAACCCCTCCCTACTCTCCTCCCCTGCCCCCTCCCATCCCATGTCTCCCCCCTACTTCCTCCACATTAGCGGAGCAGACCGTGATGTGACGGGTCTGGGCAGGACACAAGGAAGCCAGCAGCGGCTCTCAACTTTCCTGATATGAAGGATGCCCTCTATGCAGGGCCCTCAGATCAGGAGACCTCAGCAGCCAGATGTCTAGCCTGGCCAGGGCCCTCTCTTAGAGCCTGGAGAGTCAGCAGGTGGGTCCTTGGAACAGCTGGGCCTCAGCAAGGCAGGTCTCGAGAGTGGGTCCTAACAATCAAGCTCAAGGGGCACGATGGCAGATGTCTTCATCAGAGGGCCGGGCCGGTCCTCGGGCCACTCACGCATGGATGGCATTGGCTACGTCAGTGAACACCAGCCGGCTGGGCCTCTGCAGTGGGCCCTGAGAGGGGAGCGTGGTCTGCAGAGAGACAGTCAAGGGCATCAGGGACCTCGACCAAGGCCACGTACTCTCTGGCCCAGTCACTTCCACCCGTGCTTCCTGGTTTGCCTGTTTGCGCTTGGCAGCCGCTATGCCTTCTGCTTGGAATGCCCCCCTTGCAAGTTCACCCTGGAACTACCATCTGGCTCTGATGACTCCTCCCCGCCCCCAGCCATCACCAGCTTGCCAGCACGCGCTTACCCTGTGCGCCTAGAGGCTGCATGAACGATGCAGGCACTCCTCTCTCCCAGCAGAAGGGGGCTCACCTCTGCACCCCCCAGCCCTAGCACTGGGGCTGGACCAAGGGAAGCGCCCAGGAAACAACTGTCAAATTGTCAGTCGTCCCATGGGCTGGGTGGACCAAGGTTTTCAGCCTGATTTCCCAAATACCCCAAGTGGGGAATGTGTCCTGGTCAGTTGCCACAGAACTGGTGGCACTCTCCCAGTGTGGACTCTTCCGGAGTCCGATCTCCTAATTCTGCCTCTGGGAGGGCCAGATGCCCCCAGCAACCTGTGGGGCCAAGGCAAGGAGAAATGCAAAGGGGTTTCATGGGTCAGGGAGAGACCAGGCCTCCTCATGGTGCTCTGGCCCTTGGGGATTTGGGGGGCTGGTGGCAATCAGCCAGCGGCTCTGGTCCGGTGACCACACAGGTACCCAACCCTTTGGATGTAAGAGGCAAGTTTGGCTAGCGTCGCCATCCACCCAGGGTCTGTCAGTTACTAGGACCCATTAGTCTACTCAGAGGTGCCACTCTTCCAGAATCTGACCCCCACCACAACCCGCTCAGGAAACATGGGCCCTCAGGGGGGCAAAGGCACCAGGCTCTTAGCCCCCAACAATCTCTCCCATCAGCCCTCTCCTGCTTTCCTAGCCAAGCCATGGGGGCACACAGGGCAAGAATTAGAATTTTCACTTGCAGATGAGAAAGCAGGGGCTCAGAGAGGCCAAGGGGGCTGCCAAGATCACGAGGCTAGCAGGGGCAAAGCCCGGCTGGATCCCAGGGCTGCCCTGGCCTTGTGCAGTCAGTTTGTGGGTGGCCATGGAGAAATTCTACCAGTTTCTAAACCTATGTACCTGAGAGCTGCCACCCAACCACATGGCGAGTGCTGGAAAGCTGCATGAGAAAGGAGGGAGGGTGGGGGTGGTAGAGTCCTGAGCAGGCTGCTGGGGGAGCCCGTTAGTGCCCACCTTGCCCTGCGCGGCCTGCACAGAGGCAGCAGCCTGCATGGAGGCGGCGTCGCGCCCATGTTCCAGCAGCTCCTGCTCCAGCTCATCTTGCTCCTCTGTAGGGTCGAAGCTGTACATGGGCATGAGCTGGTGGCGGAGCTTCTCCAGCCTGTGGGTGGGGGCAGAGGCTGCTGGGGGAACGGCAGGCCCTTCCCCTCCCGCCAGCCCTCCAGGCCCTGCTCACTGAGCGCCTGAGTCCTAGCACACAGCTATGCTGGGGGCGGGGGGGGGGGGGGCGGCTCAGATTTCCCCCGGGATTAAATGAAAGACATTTTTTGTACTTGTATACCACCTCCACCCTTCAGATGGATAGTTACCCACTCCCGGGACCAGATGGGGCCATGGCCCACACAGGCATCATCTGTGGGGTCCATGGGGACTGCCTAGGCCAGGCCCTTGTGTGATCCACAGACTCTGGGGGCTGGGCAGGGGCAGGGAGTCAGTGACCTGGAGCTTGGGGCAGTGGGGCAAAAGTGGCTCAGCACTTCCCGAGGGCAAGCCGTCAACCCCAGCCTTCAGTGGGCAGAAGAGGAACCGGCTCTCTGACAATGGAGAGGGGCCCCGACGGTGCTGGGACTCTCTTTTCCCACCCACGGCCCCTGGAGTCCAGCCCAACACTGCCAACAGGCTGCAGTTTTGGGTGGCAACTGGGGAGTTACCTTTTCTTCTTCCTAATGTACAAAACCTGCAAGAGAAGGAGCAGTGTCAGATGGCTGGGCAAGGAGTCCCTGATTAACCAGCAGTTCCTTGGGACAAGGGACAAGCTGAGGCCGATGAACAGGAGAACTGTGGGTCCCCAAGACCTCTGGGATTCCCTCCCAGGGACACACACATCCTGCATTTGTGCTTCCTTTTGATGTGTATCAGATGCTGACGGTGCCCGGGCTGCGAAGTGGGGAGCAGGCCTGCGTTATCTCCACCAATACAGACTGCAGCTCCGGCCACTCAGCACCTGCCTTGGACTCTTCAAGGGGGAGGGGAAGATTTCAGCGGCCCCCTTCCTCTCAACACCCCCCAGGCCCAGAGCCTTGTATGGGAAAAGAGAACAGGGGACAGGTAGTGGCCAGACTCTGCAGGGCAGTGCTCGAGGCAAGACCCTGGGCTGGGCTTCTGGGGTTTCCATGGGAGGCTGATAGCCTTCAGTGGACGGGGGCTGGGGAGGAGAGCCCGAGTCCCCGGACAGCAGCCTAAACTAAATGGCAGAACCCACATGCTGGAGGAAGGAGGAAGGCCCCTGGGTCCTAACCTCCATTGTACAGACCTGAAGATAAAGGCTTAGGCAGCCTGAGGAAACATACAAGACCCACGCACTCTGGGCTGGAGCAGGACATCCCTGTACAAAGCACTGAGAGATGGGGGAAGAAGGGGCTGACCCCTCTCTGGTTTGGGCAAGAAGGCCCTCTACCCTGGCCCTCTGAACGTTCCTCCAGAATGAGGCATCATGGAGTCCTCCCAAGTTCCTGGGACATAATCTCTGGCCTAGAGTTGCAAGGGCAGATTCCAGACCCCACTTTTTCCCTGAGGTAAGGCTGTTTGGGTTTGCTTCGCTGCCACATGGGTGGCATGGGGAAACACTGGCACTCCGCCTCGCCCCCGCCCCAGGAGGCCGCTCGCTCTGTGGGCTGCATCCTGGCCCTGCTCGCTGGCCAGCACTTGTTCTCTGGCGGCGATCCGGAGCCTACAGGGCCCATATGGCAACCTTGGTTGGACAGCAGCTCCAGCCAGGTCACGGATGGACCATCCACAGCTCTATTTGCCAGAACAATGCGGTCCTGAGCCTAAGGCTGGTCATCAGAGCCTGTGAGGGGCGGTGGCCAGGATGCCACCATTGTCAGGCCCCCTGGGGGACCTCAGGTGCACCTCCCCCCTTCCTTGTCTGAGCCAGCACCATCTCCAGCAGTCCCTCAGTGACATTTTGAGTGTCCGTGTAGCAGATTAGGGGGAGGGCCCATATCTGCAGGGACAGACACCAGATCTGGAAACGCCATATCCCCTATCAGGGAACACCTTCAGTCTTCACCCCAGCTCACCTCCGTTCAGAGGTCTGCCCAAGTTTGCCCCTTCTTGTGGTACTGGGGCCAGGCCTCCACTTTGGGGTCTCAGCTCTAATGTTGCCTCCTCAGTTTGTCCCTGACCACCTAGCCTAGAAAGTCCTCCTGCCCAATTCCCCAACTCAGTCCCTCCGGGCTTCCCTTGGCATCATTGGCTTTATTGGTCTCCTGTTCCCTGTAAGAACCGTCGGGCAGGCCTTAGTCTCCTTAGTCCCTGGGGACCTGAAGGCTCGGTCCAGGGCAGGGGCTTAGGAAATACCTGGCAAGTGAACGAAGGCCGCCAGCAGCCTGCCATGCCCGGAGCAGCCTGCCCACACTGTGGCCTGTGATCTATTCCGATCGCCTTCTAGCCTCTACTCCTACTCACCCCTCCCTGCACTTGCCTCACTGTCCTGCCTGCTGTGCCCAGAAACTCCTGTCTGCCTCCAAACTTCACCCATCAGGACCCTCCACCTGGAACGCCCTCCTCCCCAACTCCTCTGTGGCCCTCATGGCCCAGCTCAAGATGCCATGTATCCTCAGAACCCTCTCTGGTTCTTCCAGTTGGAGGCAGCCCCTCTGGTCTCCAGTGGACACATCCCTGGAGAAGGGGAAGACTGTGCTATCATTAACAGACAATTGTCTTCTGATTAGAGTGCCCCCCCCAACTGGTCAGCCCCAGCCTACCAGCTCTTACCATGGCCACAGCCAGGCCAATCACCGTGATGATCCCAAAGGACAGAAGCATTGTGCCTACACCAGCTGTGCTACCAGTCACATCAGGGATTCTGGTGTCATTAAAGTTGGTGGCTTCTGTGCTGAGGGTGGTGGTCTCAGAGGCTGGCCCCTCTGTGGCAGGCTCCAGGTCGGGCTCAGAGGTGGGTGGGCGGCTGCTGAGCCAGCTCCTGGCAGGCAGGATCCTGGAGTCCATGCCAATGCTGAGACGGCCCTGGCTGAGAGACTGCCTGTGGTCAGTCGACCTGCCAACTCGCTCCTGACATGGGTAGTATCCCAGCCTGTGGCCCCTGCTATACTTCCAGGTTGCCACCTCCGAGGAGAAAGGGAGCTCCCCGGCCCCCTGGGTGCTGGAAGAGAAAGAATGAAAAACATGAGGCTTAGGACAGGACTCAGTGGTGAGATCAAGTACCCCTAAGTTCTGAAGGTACTGGGGAAATAAAAGTTTGAGGGCAAGGGCAAGTTCGGGGGACATTAGGACATGTGCTTTACTTAAGTACAGTTCCCGTGTAGATTTAAGAAGGTGAAAATGCCCCTTCTTTGAGGGTATGATAACATAGTGATCATACTTGGAAGATATGAAAGGTAGTAGGGAGGTTTGAAAGAAAAAGTCTCTCCCCTACATAATACCCACCCTTCCGCCCCCCTACTCCCCACATTTCCCACCCCCTCACTCCCTGCCCCCCATATCCCTCACCTCCTGCTTGGGGAGAAAAAAAAACACCGCAGCGTTTTCCTTTCCTGGAGGGAAACACCTGCCCAAGAGTCAGATGACCCTAGGCACGTCACTCCACCTCCCTGGGTCTCAGTTCCTCTGAGTCTAAGATCAAGATTAAAAACAAACAGACAAACAGACAAACAATACCCCACCTCCCTCACAGCCTCACAGGGTTATAAGGTCATTGAAATGTCAGAATGAACTGGTCCCTAGAAAAGACTTAGCTCAGCGTAACCCCTACCCACAGTAAGCACCCAGTATATCGACTTTCCCCCCCTTGGCCAACACACTTGGGAAAGGGGGAGCCACAGGAGCCCCTTGACCTAGCACGCTGTGTGATCCAGGCTATGTTTGCAGGGGATGGGGGCCGGGGAGTGGATGACAGGTGCAGAGAGACCAGAAGACAGGAAGGGGAGAGAGCCTAAAGTCAGGTCCCCTGACAGGGCTTCTCTGCAGGCTTTTAGGGTCACTGGACCCCCATAGGGGAGCTAGGGGCTGCCAGGGACAAGGAAAAACAAGGTGAGCAGGGAGCATGGAGCTCCCACTCTGAGGTGCTTCTCTTCTCCCCCCCTCCTCTCTTGGGAACAGAGAGTAAGACGTGCGGAGACCAGGGTGTGGCTTACCTCTTCCCAGGCCAGAGGCTCTGGGTAGGGCAAGGTGGGAAGGGGTCGCAGCCACCCTGCAGAAGGGTGGGCCTAGGGAGGGGGGGTACACAGCTCATGGCTGCACACATACATCCCTGTGCTAGCTCATGGGTGTATGTGGGGTGCCGTCCTGTGCAGGTGCATGGGTGTGCGGGAGGTGTGTACACACTTATGATGGCTCCTCAGGAAGGGGCAAGGTTGGCAGAGGGATATGGGGGCTCATCCCTCTCTGCCCTCTCTCTCTCCAGCTAGGCTGAACGCGTCAGCAATTCCAGGTTCTTTCTTGGCTCTGCCTCTGACCCCAGACATGACCTTGGGCCAGACCCTTAACTCTTGCTCTGGGCTCTGTTTACTCCTCGGTCCAAAACAGAGAAAAGGCCCTGCTCATCACTGTCTGGTACTGCCCGAGGGTCCAAAGGGCAAGAGAAGGAAACGGCTGAGATGGGTTGGCACCGCGACCTCCGAGAACCCGCATACCGTTCTCTACCAGGTTCCTCAGTCCTCCCTGCTCCAATCCCCATCCCCGCCTCTGCGACTCGGTGATTCCTCCATTCTTGCACAGAAGCTGCGACCTCAGCACTTACTTAATCCTCTCTGGGGCGCCGAGCTCAGCCGGAGAGGCTAGGGGTGGTGGCGATCGGCAGACGGCCAGGGCGGGGGGCAGCGGGTCCGAGCCCAGGTCCGCCCTCCCAGTGCGCCCGGAGCCGCGGGCTGGGCCCGCTACAGCGCACCGCCCGCAGCCGCGAGAGCCGGCTCAGCCAGCCGGGGCCGGGACAGGCAGGGCCTGGACCCACCGCGGGGGTGGGGCCGAGGCGAGTAGCCCCGCGGGTCCCCCGCGCTCCAGCGCCTCGCCTCCCTGCCGGCTCCTCGCCCCCGGCTCCCGATTGGCTGTCAGGCCCACAGCCTGCCTGGCACTGGCCCGCTCGCCTGTCGCTGGATCTGGCTCCGCCCCCAGCAGGAGCCGGACACAGGGTCTCGGTTCGTGGATACTACCCCTCATTACCCGTGGTCTACGCCGAAGTCGGGTGCAGGTCCGTGGGTGGCCAAGCCCTTCCTGCACCAGAACTCGGGCGGAGTTCTACCTCCGCCGAGATAGATTCGTGCTCCCCAAACGGAGGCGGACGCGGGAGGCTCCGGGAGAGCATTGGACTGTGAGTCCTTGGACCTGCGTTAACTGTGGCTCGCCCCTTTACTGCTTTGTGACCTAGAGCGAGATGTTTCCCTTCCCTGGAGCTCGGCTTCCTGCTCAGATGGGCTCTACTGAGAGGGTTCTTGGTGAACTACACCCAACCTGGGCTAGAAATGGGGTAGCTCAGTCCAGAGAAGTTGGGAGCTGTTGGTATTATTATTGGAGAGGTATTATTATTGGGCAGTCTGACACAGGCAGCAAGGCTACATATACCCCTCACAATAGCCTCCATCTACGGCGCGATCATCTCAGGGGAGGGGCCTTCAGATACCTTGTAAACCTTGGGGCGCGATCATCTCAGGGGAGGGGCCTTCAGATACCTTGTAATCCTTGGGTTCTCAAAGGAACTTACGGGGATCACCCCGAGAAGCTTTTGTTACAAATGCAGATCCCCGAGGCTCCCCCCCCGCCCCCCCCCCCCCCGGTCTGGGACCGAGTCCGGGGAAACTGCAGGTTTATTAGTTAACAGTGATCTAGTTAACAATAGATTCTGGTGGGGGAGGGCGTCGGCAGGCCACACTTTGAGGGACATTGCCATGAATTTTGTATTAGGAGCAACTGAGGCCCACAGAGTGAGCTGGCAACAGTCACGATTCGAACACAGGTCTCCTGTGTCCGGTTTCGAGTCCCCTGCTCCAAACCCTAAAATCCGGGAACAAAAGGGTCAAGAGCGGCCCCGGGGTCCAGTAGCCACCTGGCCCCCAGCGCGACTCGGGCCACTTCCTCGGCCAAGTTCTGGACACCGGATCCCACCCCAAATTGCTACCCGCCCCCAACACTGGAATCCGTCCACGTGCTGCTTGGCCTGCCCTGAGGCTACGCTCGACCACGCCCCTGGATCTCGCGCCCCAATTCCAAACCCGGAGCTGGCTGGCGACACGCCCCCGCTCGGACCGACAACACACCGCCGGCGGCCGGGTACCCAAAAGCCAGCTCCGCGTAGTCCTCGCGGGCTGGAGCCATGTCCCTTCCGTGACCTTCAGGAAGAATCGAGGGCCCTGGCCCCGAGGGAGCAACCTCCCACACATCCACGCACTCTCCCACCCGTGGGGCTGCGGGCGTAACCCGCGTGGCTTTCACAGCCTACCCAGCAGTCCGCTGGAACCCAGGAGCCCTAGGAACCCTGGAGCTGGGGGCGTTGCTGGATCCGCCCGAGCCCTTTCTCAGACGCGCCGACCCCGGAAGCAGGGCGTCCGAGGGAGCGCACCGCGGGTCATGCACATCCGGGAGCCGAGCCCCGGCAGTTTCTGCCGCCAGGAGGGCGGGCTGGGTAACTCTTCAGGCAGGTATGCGCTAGAAATGGGAACCGGGACGGGGGCCCCTGGACTGCAGTACCTTCGAGACCCCCCCACCTCGCGTTATGTAGATGAAGAAACAGGCTCGGGGAGAGGCGACCTCGCCTGGGTCATTAACGATGCCTTGCAGAGCTGACAGGGAAGCGGCATCCCTGACTTCGGGTCTCGGCTCTTCCTGGGGCAACGCTCAAGTGGATAGAGCCGCCTCTGGAGTCCGGAGGACCTGGGGTTGTGTCCTGCCTGGGACAGTTCTAGCTAGGTGATCTTAGGCAAGTCGCTTTCCCTCTTGGAGCCTCCTTTCCCTCCCAGCTTGTTTTTGAAGATGTGACACGTAGCAGGTGCTCAGTACATGCTAGTTTGGACCTTGGTCCGTGCTAAGGGAAAGGGAGCCACTGATTTTAAACCTTCTGGTAAACCTTGTTTGTGACATCTTAAATATAAAGTTAACAAAAATTGTCCATTTTTTTTAACCTGGCAATTTATGCTGATGTTTAGGATTATGGGTCAAATGGGGGTGGGGACGGAGAGTTTTAGCATACATATCAGTCACAATACAAGCAAAATGTCAAAAGCAAAGCCCCCCAAGCAAAGGCAGCTTCCTCTGTCTTGTAATATTAGTTAAGAGCATGTAACACTGAGTCCCTTCTATGTGTTGAGCTGGCTCTCAGGCCCTTGGTATTCATTGTCTAATGTACTGCTTGCTATGGAGTTGGTGTTATTTTCCCCATTTCATGGAGGAAGACACTGGAACTTAGAAATGATGATTTTCCCAAGGTCACACACACTAGGGGGAACAGATCTGTTCAACCCTCAAGCCTGGGTCCGGACGCATCGCCAGGGACTGAGCTCTGGCTTCAGCCCACTTCAGCTAAAAACGTGAAGAAAACATAACTGGTCAAGACAAGAAGAATCAAATAGGTGGGTGAAGGTCTAATGGAGTTAAGGAGGTAGCCGAGCAAGAGCATGCCCTTTCTTAGGCAGCAGGTCAGAGGGGAGTGGGTCACATAAGGCTCAGCTGTTCTTCTGGTTCTCCTTCCTCTCCCAGGGTGGCAGTCACATCTGGGCCAAAGCCACCTTGAGGAGTCAGAGCCCGTGACCATCTCCACCTGGTTGGAGCCAGTGATCATCTTCAGCAGCTGATATCACAAGGAAGATTTAGGGACCTGGGAGCGCTCAGGAGAATCTTTCCCGGAGACATGGAGCTTGGGGGCCGAATGCTCTGGGCCCTCCTGTCTGGCCCCGGGAGGAGGGGAGGCACCAGGGGCTGGGCCTTCAGCTCATGGCAACCCCATCTGCCTCTGGCTGGGTCATTGAATGCCACAGAGCTGGTCAGCCACTGGACTGCAGTCTTTGAGAAGAGGGGCATCCCTGAGGCCCAGGCATCCAGTGAGTACATCGTGGCTCATGTCCTTGGAGCCAAAACAGTTAAGTGCAGAGTTGTCAAGAGGGCAGAAGAGGGGGGAGGGAGGACCCTGGGGAAGAACATCTGGGCTTTTCTGCCCCACTGAGAGTGCTGAGAGTGATGGGAATTTTCTGAAGGAATGTCTTAGGTAGATACTTATTCATTCATCTAATGAACTATTACAGTGTGTGTCAGACAGTAGGGGTCCAGGGATGACCAAGGTGGCCAGTGTTGGGCCCATAGGCATTGTCCACATAAACCTGGGTCAGGCCCCTAGATTGGGGAGCCAGCTGCTCACATTCTCTGTGGGGCAGTTTCAGAGCCTGAGACCAGTACTTTGGACCCAGCCCCTGACCTCTTGGCAGCTACAATGCATCCAGGAGCTGAGTAGCCGCCGATTGCAAAGGTGAGCACCCATGGACCAGACCTGAGGGCTCTGTGTGGGGAACAGGTGTCTGGTTTCCCCCAGCCCGACTAATTCATGGTCAGGAAGGAGGAAAGTATCCAACGACTGGGGAGGTGTTGATATGAGGTATCGATGAGAGGGGGATCACGCGAGTAGAAAGGAAGAAGGGAGGGAGGGAAGGCCTTGGCTTGGCGCAGAGTCCTGGGGCACAGGAGGCATGACCCTACCTGACATTTTTGGTATCCCACAAGTGGTATCTCTCAACCCAGTCATGGTCCTGTTGGTCCAGGCTCTGGCACTGATCACCCAGCTGCCCCCTCTGCAGGATGCCTGTGCAGTACATCCTTGGCGAGTGGGACTTTCAAGGACTCAGTCTGAAGATGGCCCCCCCAGTGTTCATCCCTCGCCCGGAAACAGAGGTAGGTGTGCCACTAGGACAGGGCAGGATGGAGTTAAGGGTGGTGTTTAGGGCACCTGTCTTGCCCCGGACTTCCTCCAGGGGGTGCTGGGACCCCATGATTGTGGTTCTCAGAGGCCTTGCTCTTCCCTACTGGTGTCTCCTGGTTGGCTGGGTAGGTGGGGCTAAGAGTGCAGGGGTCTCCTGCTGGCCTCCTTGACTGTCCTCACATCTCAGGCCACTGCCCCAGTACGCAGGCCTGGCCTACCCAATCCATGGGGGGAAAATGCCCTCCTCCTCCTCAGGAGGCATGGGTGAAGTGGATAGGGTTCCAGCTGGACACCCTGAGGCCTGGTGCAGCTGTGTGACCTCAGGTAGGTCACTGTCCTCTCTGGGCCCAGATGATAAGAGGGTTGGGCCTTCAGACTAGGGAGGCTGTGGAAGGAATCTGTGACTTGGCGGTCCTCTTAGATCTACTGTCTGGTCAGGTAATCCCCTCCTGTCCCTCAAATTACTAGGACTAAGGATTGTGTGGCCCCAGCATGCTGTCCCTGGGTGAGGCACCCTTATTCTGGGAGAGATGCTTTCTGTGGCCCTTCATGGGCTTCCCCTTTGACCTTGTAAGGAGTGACAGAGAGCAGAGCAGGTGAATGGAGCTGTGTGTGGGCTGATGGGCGAGCTAGAGGGCACCAGGTTCTGAGAAGGGGTGTTTCTCGAAAGGTACCCAGGCATACAACCATTCCTGGGAAAGATCAGCCTTCATTCACCTGCCCAAAAAGGGACCCAGAACCCCTCCTCACTTTCCTAGCCTCTCTCCCCTAGTCGAGAAACCCTCTGACCCCATGCACTTCCACATCATGTGGTTGAGAAGCCAGGTCCTTGCCTTACAGCCCAGTGTTGGGAGGGACAGTAGGGAATCTGAGAACTTCCTGAAGTCACAGGGCTGCCAAGGGGAGGAGAATGGGGGCAGCGTTCGGACTTCCTGACTCTGGGTCAGGGCCCCAAACCTCCCTTGGGGCTACCCCATCTGGGATTGGACGAGCTGGGATGGGGTGCAGAGATCCAGAGCAGGATGTGGCCTGCCACCTGTAGCCTCTTGGGAGGCTACTCTGTGTCTTCCCCAAGCCTGTGACCTCTGGCTGGGAGGTCACTCACTGTCTCCTGAGGCTGTCAAGGGTCAGGGCATGGGAGGGGAGCAACCATGATGACCTTTGAATCCCCTCAGAGCTGACTCGGTACCAGCCATGCACTCCAGGGTTCTGAATGTCGGATGTGGACTTCCGGCTCCCATGTGGGGCCTCCCCCGCCATTCCTGTGTGGGTCTGGGCCAGGAGAGCAGCTCTGCTGCAAGGGGGAGGGGGAGGGAAGACAGAGGGGGAGGCTGTGGTTGGGAGGCCATGTCCTCACTTCACTGTACAGAGATTTCTGAGAACTTGCCAGGTTTGCCCCAATGTGAAGCCGCACTGTGGGGTGCTTTACCAAGAACTTGAGAGGACGTGGCCTGTGGCAGGGAGTAGGGAGAATGGGGGCAGGGAAGAGATCATGGTGCCTGTGTTCTTTCCATCCACTGAAGGGCAGTTTCTGATGACGGGGGCAGAAGTCAGAAATGCGAAGCTGTAGGTGGCACGTGGCCCGATGAGTTGGGCTTTCCCTGTGGGTGGGAAGGTGGCTCAGTCCTCAGCCTGGCAATGTGTACAGTGGGAAACCCAAGGCTGGCAGTGTGAACCATTCCTATCCAGCCTGGCGAGGTGAGGCTCTGTGGGGTGTAGGAGGCTCAATGCCTTGTCTGTGATTGGCTTGAGGGAGGCCATGCCACCCTCCTCGGGCTGCCCACCCAGAGCATCCTAATGGAGGGTGCTCACAGCACTCGGGTCCTGCTGAGGCCTGGGCCGACGTTTTGAGGGGGTATAGGGTCCTGCTGAGACAGCGGCTCCAGCAGAGCCAAAAGCTCCCTGTTCCCCACATTCCCTCCTATCCCCATCCCATCATGGTTTTGGATTCTTCCCTTATTCATCTGGAGGAGGTGCCCTGGGTCTGTGACCACTTGGCTTTCAGCCTTCCCTAAAGAGCCACCAATTTCAGACTGATGGAGGCTGGAGGCTCTTCACTTGGTGAAGAGGAGAGTTTTTGGACTTTTGTAGGTGGTCTCTACCCTTAGACCCCAGGTGGTCCCATAGCCAGGATGATCCTCTGGAGTGTAACAGAGGGTACTGGGGGCAGTGGGGGCCCAGTCTCTCAGCTTCACACGCTGCCCAGGGTGGCTGTTCATATATGTGGTGTGTGTCTCCCAGGTCAAGGGTGTCTTTGTGAGGAGGCTGGCCAAGAGGTCATTCTCCAACCAGAGTAGGTCTGTCTGTGGCCAGGAAACCAGGAGATGCTCACAGCCCTGACAAGTCTCAGCTCTCCTACCAGCCGCTCATACGTGGCCTCAGCACTGAGACCACAGTCTCCACCACAGCCCTAGGCTGCTGGCGCTATGTCAGTCCCAACACTGAGGGCCCAAATTGCTGCAAGCACCCTTAAAATCTCCATTAGTGCCTGGTACAGGGCTGGTGGGAACAGGTGGGGGGAATAGAAAGGGTTGGACCCACTGGCCAAGTTCTACCTGCCTTGGACTTGCTACCCTGCGGACAGGTGAGCTCTCTGCTCTGGGGATTGGGGGGCCTGGAAGGATGAAATGCCTTTTGGGACTCAGCACTGAGGAGCTTAAGTGAAGAATGGGTCTGAGCGATCTGGAGCCACTGAGCCTGACTGTTGATGTTGGAGATTTGGGGGGACCTGGTGGGGGGTCTGAGACTCAGGGTGGCTTCCCACAAGAGCTTGCCAGGCCCTTGGGAAGTAGCCAAGAGGCCCCCTGAGGGTCAGACCTTGCCTCTGGGACACACTGTGATGGGTTGGATCCCCGGTCTTCCCATCATGGAGCCTTCAGTCTGGTGGGAGAGGCAAACCGCATCCTAGACTTGAGACTCAATGGTGAGGAAAGCCATGAGAGACAGCCTGGCAGGGAGTGAGGAAGCCTTTCTGGAGGAGGTGGACCTCTTTATAGATGAGGGAAGCACCCACTTGCTGATCCCTCTGCCCATTCCCTGAGCCAGCCCTGCCTGGGATCCTGGAGTCCCAAGTAGAGAGACCTCTCCTAAGGGCTGCCTTTGAGAACGAAGCACACTGCCCTTCCCCGGCTCCATGCCTGGCTACTTGGGCCCTCACTCCACTGCTCATTAGAAACAGTTGGCTTCTGGGCGGCAGCAGCCCTCCACCCTCACCTCTACCCTCTGTTGGCTTCCATGCACAGTCTCTGCAGGTGGCAGATGGTGGACAAGACTTGAAAGCCTGTTGTTTCCAAAGTGACACTGTCTAGAAGTGTCCCCCGGCCCCCAAGACAGGTGTGGTGCAGTCAGGCATCCCCTGTCACATCATGCCCACTTACCCTGTGCCCTGTGTATACCATAGTCCCTTCAGATATGGGGCTCAGGCAGGACTGTCTTCTCCCTACTGTGCCCCACCCCCATGAAGGGAATTCCATGTCCTTTTGGCCTGGAAACCTCCCTGGGAGCGTCCTAAGTTCAGCTCTGTGAAGAAGCTGGGGACACTCCGGCTCCTGATAATTAGCAATCGTGAGCTGTAAGTTGGGCTCCAGGAGGGAACTTGGCTTCCTCAATGGCTGGTTGTGAGGATACAACAGATTAATGGAGGGAAAGCTCCATTAAGCAGGGCCAGTCACAGAGGAAGTGGCCAGGGACCATCAGGTATGGTTCTTAGCATTGCCATGAGCACAAGATGGGAGGCTGTCTGTAAAGGGCCTCGCTGGGGTTTATTGAACACTTACCATACACTGGGAATGGGATCTGTGTTTCATGAGTGTGGTTCTGTTTAATCCCCCTGCCACCCGGTGAGGTTGGTTATCCTCAGTTGCTCAGTTTTACAGATGGGGAATCTGAGGCATGGAGAGGCAGAGTGACCTGCCCACAGCCTGACATGAATATCAGTCTGGCTTTAGCCACCCCTGCTACCTTCACACAGGGCCTAACCGTGCTTGGGCCTCTGTACCAAGACCCCCAGGGGGGCCAGGTTGGCACTGACTCTGATTCGGACCCCTCTGCCTCACAGGAGCTGGTTGAATGGGTGCTGGAGGAGGTGGCCCAGAGTCCCTGTACAGTGGGAGCCCAAGGTGGCCCCCTCATCCTGGAGGTGGGCTGCGGATCGGGAGCCATCGCCCTCAGCCTGCTGAGTCAGCTTCCCCAGGTGAGCCCCCTCTGCATCCCTGTGCCCCACCCTGAGTAGACTGGGACTGCCACTCACTGTCCCTCCCACTGATCCTCCCCCACCCATCTCTGCTAGAAGCACTTGATGGGAGGTGGCCAGATGTGGGAGGACAGGGCTGCCTCCAGCCCATCATGGTCACAGCCCCCATCCCCTTTTGTCTGGCCAGACCCTGGCTACAAAGAGGGGACAGCTGTTGGGTATTTCCCTCCTCTCTGGTACGGGGATAGAGGGGAGCTCTGGTCTCCAGGCCTGGCTTCTCTGGGCACCCTGCCTCCTATGTACCCTTTGTTTGTTCTTGGGGGCAGAGCCGAGTCATTGCCGTGGATAAAGGAGAAGCTGCCATCTGCCTGACCCAGGAGAATGCTCAAAGGTAGGTGGACAGGGGTAAAAAGGGCCAGGATTGGGGAAGTCCAGCTTTGGGGCCTCTTCTCAATCCCTATTTGGATATCTTACTAACTGATGTTTGCTTTCCACTCCTAAGAAAGGGGAGGTGGGGCGGAGCGGCCTGGCATGGACCCCACAGGGTTATGAAGGACGATGGGCACCAGAGATCTGTCAGTCCAAGAAGGGTTTATTCTCATAGTCCTGGTAGCCATGGGTAGGAGTCTTCCCTGTGCTCACCTCACTTCCCATCTCTCCAGGCTTCGGTTGCTGGACAGAATTCGGATCGTCCCCCTCGATGTGACCTTAGGTATCTTCCCTACTGGTCTTCCCTGGGGGAGTGGATCCTGGGCACTGGTGCTGCTCGGTGGATGGGCACTCTGCAGAAATGGAAGGAGGGCTTCCCCACCATTCATTTATACATGCCCGTGCACGCGTGCACACACACACGTACACATACGGGGTATCTCAGACCAATCCCTGCTGAGGACAGGCAAGTCCCTGTTGCCTTGTGGGCCGACCTGACCCATGCAGGGACCGGCCACAGGGTCTTTCTTACTTTCTGAACCCCCCATAACTAATGAGTTTTTAACTAGGGCTTGCTTGTTGTTGAGAGATAAGCAGAAGCTCAAGAGAAAGCTTTTAGGACCAAAATACTTTAATACTGCCTGCCCTGCCCCTGTGTCTGGCCCAGGCATGGTACATACAGCTCAGCCACACCTTTGCAGAGTGTCCTTGCGTTCTGGCTCTGGTTCTGGCTGCATTACGTATCCACAGGATCTTTGAGCCTCATACGTGCCATCCCTAGAGTGCGGTGCACCTGGTGTAGCACATGGCATCTGGATGGAACCAGGAAACAGTTGCCAGGAATTGACTGAAACCAGGCATGTCCTCCATACACTCAGTCCATATTGGCTAGGAGGCAGTGCATGGCAGGGCCAGTGGGACTACAGAGGACAGAGGCTCTTGCTTTGCCCAAGCAATCAGAGAGGGCTTCCTGAAGGTGGCACTTGAGCTGAGTTTTGCTTATTGAGGAGGTTTTTGACAGGAAGAAGAGAGAGCAAGGATATTCTAGGTGAAGAGCTGCCATGTCAGAGTATACACGCTCCTGACCAGTCTGCTGGCTGGGGACCCTGGGCACTAATCTGCAAGCCTGGGTTATCAGGTCCAGAGATAGGCCCAGGGTGTGGCTTGGGGAGAGGGACTACCCAAGGGACCTGGTGGCAGGTAGAGCTACCACCCATTCTCTGCGTTGTGTTCCCTTTGACTGTAGAGGGGAGCTGGGCGCACCTCCTGCCCTGGGGCCCCATGGACCTGGTCGTCAGCAACCCTCCCTACATCTTCCACCAAGACATGGAGCAGCTGGCCCCTGAGATCCGCAGGTGCAGGGTGTGGTGGGAGGGAGGCCGGCGCTGAGAGGGCCTAGTAGGATGTGTCTGCCCTGGGGGACTACACCATTGGGAGGTACAGGGAGGGAGAAGGGACTGAAAGGGGCAGCGATGTTGAAAGAAAGGCTCATTCTGGAGCCCACAGACCTACTTGGTTCAGCTTCTGCCTTCCCACTGAAGACCACTGGATAATCACAGAACCTCTCTGAGCCTCATTTCTGACCTTTGAAAGGGTAGTGGTATACCTTTGCAGGGCCACGGGGAGGACCTAGCAATGACTCATGTATCAGATGTGGTATAGAATACATAGAAGGTGCTCAGATGGGCACATCATTTTACAGAAGATTGAGGCCCAGAGAGGAAAGATGCCTGGTCCAAGGTCATGTGGGGGCTTAACAGGAAAGCGGGGACTAAGACCCTACTCCAGGTTTTGCACTGATCCATCCTGTTCTCAAACGATCTGAGAACCAGGGGTAGCCCAGAAGTCCTTGGACAAGGCAGTGGTAATGTGGGTCAGGGTGCTGGCTCCCCTTTTCCAGGTTTTCAGGAGTGGTTTGGGCCAGCTCCAGGCCTCCCCAGACCAAGCATAGGAGCAGCCTTATTGTGGGGAGACCCTCATGCCCTGCTATCAGTCAGTGGGAGTCACTGAGCAGCCCAGCACTGCCTGGTGGGATGCTACCTGTAGGAGGTAAGAGAATCAGAGCTGCCATTTAGGGGCCCTCTCTTCTGAGTCCTCAGATTTTCTGAGGCTGAGAGTGTAAGTTCCACGGGGCCCCTTTGTGGAGGGCCCTGCTCCGCTCTTCCACACTTTTCAGAGGCTGTCACCTTCCTCTGTTTCCCCTTCAGCTATGAAGACCCACTAGCCCTGGATGGTGGGGAGGAGGGCATGGACATCATTACCCACATCTTGGCCCTGGCACCTTGGCTCCTGAAGGACTCTGGGTATGGATAGGGCAGGTCTCCTGGGTCTGTCCCAGTGTGTACTGGGCCTGCCCTAACAGTCATTCTTATCCCACCCCTCCCAGCCCAGGCAACGCAGAAGTACAGGTCCCAGCCCTGCCTGGTTGAGCTGACCCATTTCTCCCCCATGTAGGAGCATTTTCTTAGAAGTGGACCCAAGACACCCAGAGCTTGTTGGCAGCTGGCTTCAGAGCCAGCCTAACCTGTCCCTTGATCTCGTGGCTGTGCGCAGGGACTTCTGTGGGAGGTGAGCTCTACCCACCCCTACCCCCACCACCACACCGGTCTTTCTACCCAGGCTATCCACAGCCCTGGCTGTAGGGCTGTAGGGAGAGTGTACCGTTCCCACTCTCTGCGCATCCCCTGGGACCCAGGCAGTAAGTAACTGGCCTCTTGTCCCTGTCTCCTTAGGCCCCGATTCCTGCATATCCGGAGGTCTGGGCGACAGCGTGGCTGCCCCGCAGATGCCTGGCCAGGGCCCCAGCCTGCCAGAGTGCCGGGCTGATAGTTCTTCCTGGAGAGCTACTTGGAGGGAGGTGATGGTACCTTCCAGAACCCAGATGCTTATGATATTTCCCATGATTCTGTGATTCTACATTTCTTTATGTTCTAGGAGACTTGGGGGTAGAAGCAAGGGTGGGGATATCTTTCCTGGGGTGGCACAGAACAAGGGCATCCATAGTTTGGCCCAGAGCTGAGCAGACCCAGGTTCCTGGTCTGGTTCCATCCCATCAGCGTTGCCAAGGGCAGGTTGCTCAATGTCTCTGTGGGTGGAATTGCCTTGGGGATATTGGGAGATAGGGCCAATAAAGTGTCGAGAGACCAACAAGTAGTGATCTAATGTTTTGTTACTGTGATTTGTGGGTCGCCTGACCCCTTGTCCCCAGGCAGTGCTGGGGGTAGGAGCTTCCTCCTACCCCAGCAGGGCTGGCCATCAGTCTCCTACCTAGTGGGGGTGTAGGAGCATGGTGTGGAAAAAGGCACATGGGTGCCCCTCCTGGGCCTTGGATGCCAGGGGCCTTGGCACTGAGCAGCTCACTCCTGGGGGTTGACTTAGCCCTCCACTGCCCTGGGTGTGCTCTCACACACTTCCCTGACTGGGCCTAGGCTCTGAGCACAGGAATGTCATCTGAGCTTCAGCTCAGAAATGGCTGCCTGCTTGCTGGAGGGGAGTGGGCTGAGGGCCTGCACTGTTCTGGTATCACACATCCACGTTTATTTAACGGAAGGTTTGTGTCAGTGAGGAGTGAGAAGGTTTATGTTTACTTTTTATTATCGTAGCTTTTGGTTAAAACATTCCTTCCAAATTCACCTTGGAGTTTCAGATCACTCCTCTGTCCCTGGTTGGGGCTGGGGAGAGCGAGAAGCCCAGAAGAGTGGGCACCTGGTTGTGACCTCCACCCCTGCTCTGGTCTGTGCAGATGTGTGGCCTCCCGGAGCCTAGAAGGCCAGCCCTCCTGCCCATAGCGGCAGGACACCTCCAAGTCGGCAGGTGCTGATGTGACCTGCATCAGGCTGGGTTCTGAGGAGCCTGGCAGACCGAGCTGGCTGACCCCACTGGCACTTTCTTTTTCTTGTTTTTTTGTTTTGTTTTGTTTTTTTGCCTTTTTAAAAATTATTATTATATAATGTATTATTTATTTCAGGGGTACAGGTCTGTGATTCATCAGTCTTACACAATTCACAGCGCTCACCATAGCACATACCCTCCCCAGTGTCCATCACCCAGCCACCCCATCCCTCCCACCCCCACCACTCCAGCAACCCTCAGTTTGTTTCCCAAGATTAAGAGTCTCTTATGGTTTGTCTTCCTCTCTGGTTTCATCTTGTTTCATTCTCCCCTCCCTTCCTCTATGATCCTCTGTCTTGTTTCTCAAATTCCTCATATCACCCACTGGCACTTTGAAGGGCCTGATCTGGTGGTGCGGTGGCCAGAGGCAGTGTGGTCTAGTGGGTGGCATCCTCAGCTGGGGCCAGGCTGCTGGGTTCCAGGGCTGTGTCTCCACTGGGACCTCAGGCAGCTCCTTTCTCTCCTGGTTCCAAGGGCAGCGCAAGGTAGCAGCCTCCTTTGACTCTCAGTCAGCCCGGTGGTGTGAGTAGCTGGCATCTGCATGCTCACTCTCCCGGCAGGCGCTCCCCAAGAGAAGGTGGGGCCTCACATCCCGTGGTGGGAGCCAGCCAAGTGGAGATGGGAAGTAAGGTCCCTGCCTTTGGGAGTCTGCACTGCTGGGGTCATACCTGGCCTGACTGACCACCCCCTGCCACACACACTGTGGCTGGGGGTCACGTGTGCCTTAGCAGGGGCCACACGGTGGCTCCCAGGGCTCCAGTATCCTGCCCCTTGCCCAGCCCCAGCTGCATGGACTCCTTTGAGGAGGAGCAAGGACTCCCTGTCATGGCTATCTGGAAGGAACCTGGGAGGGTGTTGTAGGGCAGAGCCAGAGTGAGGCTCCTGGCTTTCGGAGCCCCTTGTGCTCTCAGACCTCTGCCTGTGTAGGGCCTTACCGATATTGCCCTTTTCCTCCTGCCCGTGCCCTTTGGCTCTTGCTGTCTTCGGCAGCATCTCAGGGCAACTGCCCTGAGCCAGCAGTCTGTTGCCCCTTGTCCCACAGCCTGGGCCACACCTCAGCCAGTGCTGGCTTCCCTGATGGTCTCACCCTCCTGGCCTCAGACCCATCACTGAGGAAATGTCTTGGCAAACATGTGGATATGGCACCTTAAGGTAACATGAGGAGAGTAACAGTGTAGGGACAGCTGGGGTCACTGAAGCGGGAGCCACTTTTGGGGACAGCCCTTCCCAGAAAACCGTGAGGCCCCTCCTGTCCCTCCTCACAGGGCTTGAATGCTCTGAGGTCCAGGCCACAATAGCCAATGGCTCTCCGTGGGGAAAGCCAGGCTCACCTGCCCTGTCTTCCCACCTTCCTGGGGCCAGAGCAAGAGATGAATTACCCCCTCTAGCATGTGTCACGGAGCTGATGGTAGAGTCCAGGCTCTTCAGGCCCCTGAGGTCTTGAGGGATGTGCCTATTGCCCACCCAGCCTCCTTCAGCCAAGCCCTAAGCATGGGCAGGGGGCGTAGGAGTCCTTGACTGATGTACTCTGAAAGCAACTCCATCCCCTCTGCTGACAGTTGAGGAAGCTGAGGCTTTACCTCACAGTTGGATGCTTGTCCCAGCTGCCCATGGGTTTCTCCATGGGGGCCCATCTAGCTGCTCTATTGAAATGTGCCCCCCAAACCCTTTTCCACCACCCGCCTGTAGCTGGACCCTGGGCCATTAACTGCTGCCAATCCATGCCCTAAACCCTTGGCTGTCTCCTCATGACATGAGTGTGGTCACTGTATCCTACAGAGTCCAGGTCTGAAGAGGTGGGGGAGGATGGCTATGGGAAAGGCCTTGCAGACCCTTTCGAAGCCCTGTCAGTGCTCTGAGTAAGCTTCCCTCAGAACAGCGGGTTCCACTGCTCAACAGGCTTTGAGAACTGATTTAACCTTTTCAGGCCAGCATGTCCTTCCCTGTCCACTTCTGGGTTCTTCAGTCCACTGCTCTGGACTGCAGCCTCCCTGCAGAACTCTCCATTCCCTAAACACAACTCCTTCCCTTCACCCAGCAGTGCCTTTCGTCAGGAGTGCCTTGCCCACCCCCGCCAGTCCAAATGGTCCCCTCCTTCAGGCTGCAACCCAGAAGCTGCCTCCTCCAGAACGCCTGCCCTGACCTCTCTATTCTCACCGCCAGCCCCTAGTCAACACCAGTGACAGTCTGCCCCATGTATTTGGAAACCTCCCTCATCTCTCCGGGGCCCCACGGTCAGTAATATCCACTAATAAACCAGCAACGTATGTGTTTTCTAGAATGAAGCTGGGACTTCCTGTGTGGCTCACGTCTGACCTGACAGCAGCTTTTGCATACTCTGGCCAGTAGGGAGAAGAAGCCATGAGGGCCCGGCCGAGCTAGGCAGCTGTCCCAGTTGAGCCATGACTGCTAATGGGCTCAAGTGCACCTGATCTGTGCGCAGCGGCTGCGCCAGGAGTACAGGCTGTCCTTGGCGGCAGCAGGGGCAGGCACCAGGTTTCCTGGAGCTCTGGGCTCCAGCCAGCCCCCAGCCAGAGTCTTGGCCAGAATAACGGCCTGATCCCTTGTCACTAATAGAAGCCTGATCCTCAGTCCTGGATCAGCCCTCTGGACGGAGCTGGGGACTGTCAAAGCAACCCTACCCCTCCTGTGGCAGATCGAAAAATGGCCCCAAAGATGCCTGTGTCCTAAATCCCCCAACCCTGTGAATGTGTTGCCTTACACGGCAAAAGGAACTTTGTGGGTGTGATTAAGTTAAGGATCTTGAGATGGAAAGATTAGCCTGGATTATTCAAATGGGCTCAGTTGTAATCAACAAGTGTCCTTAGAAGAGGGGGGCCGGACTGTCAGTGAGAGGAGATGCGAGGGAAGCAGACGTCACAGGCAGCCGGGGGAAAGGGCCATGAGCCAAGGAATGCAGACAGCCGCTAGACACTGGCGAGGGCGAAGAAATGGATTCTCCCCTAGAGCCTCAAGAAAGAGCAGAATCCTGCCAATACCTTGGTTTTCACCTAGTAAAGCTAATTTTGGATTTCTGACCTCCAGAACTGTAAGATGATAAGTTTGTGTTGTGTGAAGCCGCCAGATCTGTGGTAATGTGTTATAGCAGCAATAGGAAACTACTACAGATGGGAGTACCTGAAGTGAAGCGCTGCTCTAACAGATACCTACAAATGGAAGTGGCTTTGGCAATGGGCATGGGCTGGAGGGATTTTGAGGTGCATGATAGATTGCCTTGAATATCTCTGCTCTGAGAGCTGGGGTGGCTGTAGTGGCTGGGGTGGGGGGTGGGGAACCCTGCTCCATCTGGAGACCTAAGCTGCCCAGGCCCCCCCATCCACAGGTCTCACATATGGTAGAGAGCTGGCCTTTGCAGCGAAAAGACTAGAAGAGTGCTCAGAGTGGGCTCTGGAGAGGCTAACCTGGCACCAGGGGCAGCTAGGGAATGGGACTGTGATCAAGGGAGGGGAAGCAAGGCTGGTTTCCACAGTCCATCTGTGGTGGCCTTCAGAGAGGATCGCAGAGACTGGATCTGAGCCTGGTCTTGGCCCCCGTGGAGTCACGTGGCTGGCCCAGCACCTCTTGAGTATGTGAACTCTCTGGGTTGCAGATACCATATCTGTGAAATGGGTACAGCAGTCCCTGACTTCAAGCTGATGGACCTGACCCCTCCATGTAAGCTGTGGAGGGTTCGGCTTCTTCCAGCCACCAGCCAGTGCTCAGCTCCTGCTACAGGCATGGACTGGGCTCAGAATTAAGTCGTTCCTGGGATTTTCAGCCTGTGGTTCCCAAAGCTGAAGTGACAAACGAGAGTCCTTGACCCTGTCCCTGTCCAGGCTAGGACCAAGATTCCACTACAGATGAAGGGGACTCAGGGGCTCTGGAGGCACCATCCCACCTGGCCAAGGCCTGGGGCTCCTGAAGCCACAGTCCTAACTCAGGAGCTGCAGGGAGAACTGCTGGGAGGCCAGACATGGGCTGGTGTGCCTCATGGCAGGTCTGAGAATGTGGATTCTCCTGATATGCTTTGGACGAAGCCCAGAGGGGCCTGATTGTAATAGATGGGGTGGATTGTAGCAACTCATGTCTACTCCCTGATCCTCCCTCCTAAACAGAAGGAAGGAGGTTACTCAGGGTCGCATAGCACTTGCCTCCTGACTCCTGGTGCAGTGCTCTCGGCCTCCATTGCTGCCAAGGGCCTGTGGTCATTTACTTGGATGGTGTGACTCTTTCATATGGCTCTTCAGGTAGCTCCTAAGGTCGCTCCTCATGGTAGCTCAGCCATTGCTGAGCGGCTGGATGGAGGAGGGGGTGGCCAGGACCACAACGGGGCCGTGACTCTGACTGGAGCCTGGGGTGCCTGGAGCCACCATAAACTGGGGAGTGGGGGAGTTCGGATAGTCAGCTTAAGAGTGTGGGATGCCATCAGGACATCTCAGAGGCAGTGTCGGGCAATGGACAGATGTCGGGAGATCCAGATGCAACCAGTGGGGGCAGAGGTCAGAGGCAGCCCTTGAAGTGAAATAGGGAAGAACACTCTCCCACGCCTGAACACGGCCAGCAACGGTAACCGGGCATCTCCACGTGCCAGCTCGGACCAGGTGCTGCACACCCTGGTATAAATCCTGTCTGCACATCAGGAATGGCGTCCTTGGCCGCTAGACAGGTAAAGAGACTAAGGCTTAAGTGGCCCAACGTCACACAACCAGGAAGTGGCCATGGTGGGGTTTGAACCTTGTCCTCTGATGTCCCAGCTGGGGGCCCGGGGTGGGGGTGGGTGGGGGGAGGTGGTGAGCAGGCCCTGGGGGCTGACTACAGCCCAGGGCATCAATTCCCAGAGAGGCTTCAATACCTGCGGGTGGGGGAGCGGCAGGGCTCACCGGAGCTTCCAGGCAAAGGGGAAAGTGGCGAATCATCCAGAAGCACCAGGTGTAGAGCAAGCTGCCTTCCCTCCCAGGTGCACAGCTTTCTGCTAAGCAGGAGAGGAACCAGGCGAAGGGCCCTGCATGCAGGGCAGGGGAGGGCAGTGAGAGCAGCTGCTACTGAAAGGAGACCTATGTCCTCTGGCCGTGGGGTGGGACTGACAGACCTCGGACTCTGCTTCTCGGCTGACAGGCAGGTGAGGAAAGTGAGTCCCATCTCAGCATGAGGCGGATGAAGCCTGCTGTGGCAGGCAAGGCGTTTTAGGTCCCCAGGCCTGGGGGGTTCTGGAAAGAGGTGCCAGGTAGATGTGCCTACCACCCTTCTTGAAGGCGTTCCACAGCTCAAGAACTGACTACACGTCCCTCTCTCTGCCTGCACAGAAGTCCACCTCTTCCTCGTTCTGCCCAGCCACTTAGAGCCACGGGGCTTGTTCTTTCAAGCCAAGTTCAGGTGGAACTCAAAATGTATTTTTACAAAGATAAAAAGTAGTATCTTAAACATAAATTTATTATTATTATTATTAAAAGATTTATTTATTTGACAGAGAGCGCACAAGCAGGGGGAGCAGCAGAGGGAGAGGGAGAAGCAGACTCCCCCCTGAGCAGGGAGCCCGATGCAGGGCTCGATCCCAGGACCCTGGGATTATGACCTGAGCCGAAGGCAGACGCTTAACCAACTGAGCCACCCAGGCGCCCCAAACATAAATTTATTTTTAAAGTTCACATTCTCAACATCTTCTTAGCATTAAGTCCATCAAGAATAGCAGTGGGGGTGCCTGGGTGGCTCAGTCGATCCTGGGATCGAGTCCCGCGTCGGGCTCCCTGCTCGGTGGGAGGCCTGCTTCTCCCTCTCCCTCTGCCTGCCGCTCCCCTGCTCGCGCGCGCTCTCTCTCTCTCTCAAATAAATCTTAAAAAAAAAAAAAACAACCCAGCAGTGAACACACGTTTGAACTGGGGGCTGGGATAGAAACCACCATCTTATGTCAGCCTCAGAGATCAGTTTCTCTCTGTGTTTGATTTCAGTGACACAGGACCAAGTGACCCCCGACTGTCACAGATAAGTGGTTACAAGTGGTGGCAGTGTTTCTGAAGGCCACCTCGCAGTCTCTTTCATTCACAGGGACAGCAGGAGAAGCCTTATTTCAAGCTCAGCACAAACCCAGTTCTCTGGACACGTGTCATAATTTGGTGGTATGTCCATTTGAGTCTGTGTGTGGTTTTTTATTTTATTTTTTAAAAAGATTTTATTTGTATTTGTCAGAGAGAGCGAGCACAGGCAGGGGGAGCGGCAGGCAGAGGGAGAAGCAGGCTCCCAGCTGAGCAGGGAGCCCGATGTGGGACTCGATCATGACCTGAGCTGAAGGCAGACGCTTAACCGATTGAACCACCCAGGGGTCCCTGTGTGTGTGTTTTTAAATTGGGCTCTTTATAATAACTAAAAATATGAAAAGAACAGAGAGGGAAAGCAAGAGGAAGGAAAGGAAAGGAGGAAGGGGAAGGGATGGGGGAAGGAACTCATGGGGCTCCTTTGGGTTCTTGGTGACGGCAGCCTCCGCCTCTGCCTCTCCCGGGAAGCCCGCCCTGGCTGGTCTATCCCTACACATCCTAGAGATTCCCAGAGCCTCCTTTTGCCTAGCATCTCTCTCAGCAAGTGAATCTGGGCCACATGCTCCTGAAAAGTCTCAGGAATCCACAATCCCCTCTTGGCTCCTGTGTGGACCTTCCAGGTACTCAGTCCCTGGTTCTGGGGCCGGGAAGAAGGCTCCAAGCAGGGGACAGGGACTAGGGGCTTCCCTGGGTCCTATGGTGGTGTCTCCAGGGGTGAGAGGACTGGGGAACCCAGTGCTCCTGAAAGCCTGAGGTTTCTGTAGTTCCGGGTACCTTCATTTCTGGGAACATGCTATGCTTTGGAAAGAGAGAAATGAGAAGCAAAACCCTAGGGCCCAGCACCACCCCCCCTTCCTGCCTTCCTTCCGCTGAGTCACAGCCAAGAGCCCAATACCTCAGCCTCCTCTTGGGGCCACTTGGGTGGGGTGGAATTCAGGGTCATGTGAGGATGCAGCATCTGGGACAAGTCCTCTTTTCCTGCCAACATCCTCTGTGAGGTTACTGAGGGCTGAGGCTACCTCCCAAGCTTGGGGAAGGGGTGACTGAGGTCCTTATCTGTCCTCACTCCCCTCCCATTGCCAGGCCCATTATTCACCTGTAAGCACTGAGCACCAACTGTAAACCAAGCCAGGGGGTGGGGTGGTTTAGGTGGGGCCTGTCATTGAGGAACTTGTGGACTTGGACAGGGACTCTGGACAGGCCCCCAGTGCGTGGCTGGGTCCTTAAGTTTTCTCTGGTCAGCAATGGGGAACCATGGGAGCCCTTAGGCTTTGGGGGAACGAGGCCACCTTATACACACACATCATAGAGACCTATACACCCTTACACAGGGACCCATGTGCACGTGCGTGTGCATAGGTGCGGGACTTGAGCACTTGGGTCCATGTCCATGATCACAGGTGTCCGTGCAGGGCCTCCCATGGTTGGGGGAGTTCTAGGCTCTGGGACCCAGGTCAGGACCTTGTGTGCGTGTGTGTGGGGGGGTGTCACCCTGTCTTGGAGGTCCAACCACTGTCTCTGAGTCATGGGAGCCCATGGGAGCTTGAGTTCTGTGCTCCCATTTCATTGGAAAGAAAGCTGAAGTCCAGAGAAGGTCCATGCCTCAGCCAGGATCATATAGCAAGTTAGGGGAGATCTGGGAGGGGAGGGAGCCAGACCTGGGTGCCTTGCCCACATCCCTAACCTCTTTGACCTGGCACTTGGGGCTTGACACCCCCTGACAACCACACTGCATTAAACTGGGAGATGAGATCGGTGATTCTCCCAGCAAACTCACCTGAGGACCAATCCCAGGGTATTCCCACTTTATGGACCATTGCCGGGGTTTCCCAGACACCACATCTCTGGTTGGGCTGTCCTAGATTCTTAGAATGCTCTCTCTGCCTCTCCCTCTCTAGTCCCTGAATGAAATTGACTTCCATATTCCAGTTAAATGCTTCCTCCACCTTCTCTGACCCCATGGAAGGTTCCCCTGTCTCTGGATTCCCCTGAGTGTGTCTCTCCCCTTACTTCCACCTCCTGTTCACCCACCTACTAAACATAAAATTGATGTCTGGAGGCCTAGGCTGGCAGTGGAGGGTGCTTGAGGCAGAGACAGTGGGAGCCACACCCAGGCCAGCCCAGCCCTTCAGACTTTGCCCGTGGCGGGGATGGGCCTGGAGCTAGGACAGGAAACTGCATCATCTGCTCCCAGCTCCGCTCCTTCTCTGAAGGCCCAGCAAAGCCCTGTGTGACCTCTGAGGGAGGAGAAGACTGCCGGCTGACAGAGCAGGCCTGGGGCACTGCACTCGAGGCAAGATGGGCCCCTCTGAGTTTGCCATTCCGGGTTGTGTTTATTCCTCTGCGCCCGGAGCGCCCCTCTGAGGTGCGCTAGGCCTGTGCCTGTGTTTGGCCAGATGAAGGGTTGGGGCTGACGACGTGTACAGAGCCCTCAAGTATGGTGGGTGCTGTTCTTCCGTTAAATGGCCCCGGACCAAGTTCTCTGCTCCTTTGCAGAGCTCTTCCCTTCCACTTGGTCTCGGGAAGGGGGCAGAGGGGCTGCCTTTGCCCCACGAGGCTGCAGGCCCCATCGCCACCTGGCCATGTCCTCGCTCCTCCTCACCCCTAAGAGCTAAGAACTCTGTCCAGGGCGACAGCGGGTGGCTTTGCTGGGTCTCCGGGAACGGACCCAGCTGGCCCAGCCTCTGGAACGGCCGACTTGCGTCCAGCCTCTCGTGCAGAGGGTCCAGCGCAGGGGAGGACATCAGGATTTTGCCTGTGCACCTGGCTCGGGGCCCTGGAGAAAGTTCGGTGGGTTCTGGGGGGTAGGGGGGGTAAAACTCACAGTCAAGAGGAAGGTGGTTTTAAGTTTCTCACGCCTCATTTCCTCCCCTGGCTCTTGGAGGCCCATGCCCCTCATGAAAAGTTAGCTTTGCTGCTTATCTATTATACAGTGGTCATTGTTATTTATTATACAGGGGGATGGCCTAACTGGTTCTTGCTGCTGCATGGGAAGGTTAATTGCTGTGGATTCTGTAGATTCTGTAGATTTCTTATACTGGCCGCTTCTTGCTTTCTCTTAGATCTGTTGTTTGTTGCTTCTCTTGGATTGTTTTTAAATTAAATTTTAGTTAAACATACAATGCGATATTGGTTTCTGGAGTAGAATTCAGTGATTCATCACTTACATACTACAACCCCCAGTGCTCATCACGAGTGCCCTCCTTAATGCCCGTCACCCATCTAGCTCATCCCCCGCCCACTTCCCCCCAGCAACCTTCAGTTTGTTCTCTGTCGTTAAGAGTCTCTTATGGTTTATTTCCCTCTCTCCCTCTTTTCTTTTCCTCCCTCCCATATGTTCATCTGTTTTCTTTCTTAAATTCCACATGAGTGAGATCATAGGGTAGTGTCTCTTCGATTTTCTACATTGATGTTTTACTACTGAAAATAATGACATATTTGCCTTTTCCTTTCTAGTATTTATAGCTCATATTTATTTTCCTTGTCTTTTGGCTTGGCTAGCATCTTCAGTATAATACTGAAACATAGTGACGGCTAGAGCACTTGTGTCTTGTTTCCCACACGGACTGATGCCCCTGGTGCCTCCCTATCAAGTGTACTTGCTTGGATTTTGGAGAGAGAGACAGTCTTTCTCTAGTTAAGGATAGCTCCATCTACTCCTGGCTGACTCCGCTTTGCTTGTTTATTTTATCTGATTAATTTTTTTAAAAGATTTTATTTATTTATTTAACAGAGAGAGACACAGCGAGAGAGAGAGAACACAAGCAGGGGGAGTGGGAGAGGGAGAAGCAGACTCCCCGCTGAGCAGGGAGCCCGATGCGGGGCTCGATCCCAGGACCCCGGGGTTAATGACCAGAGCTGAAGGCAGACGCCCAATGACTGAGCCACCCAGGCGCCCCTATTTTATTAATTTTTTAAGAAGATTTTATTTATTTATGAGAGAGAGAGAGGGAGAATGGGCGGGGAGAGAGGGAGAAGCAGACTCCCTGTTGAGCAAGGAGCCCGATGTGGGGCTCGATCCCAGGACCCTGAGATCATGACCTGAGCCAAAGGCAGATGCTTAACCAACTGAGCCACCCAGGCACCCCTGCTCATTTATTTTAGAAGCTTCTTTATTTGCATCATTTGTGTAACAAACCTTCAGTGAATGTTTGCTGATGTCAGGCCTACCCTTGGTACCAGAGGATGAAGGAAAAATTGACACAGATGCTGTCCATAGGGAGCTCACGGCCTAGTGGAGGACAGAGGTAGGTAAACAGGCCCTTGTCCTTGGGCCACATGGCCTGCACTTGACGGCAGTCTGCTCAGCACCATGCGGGGCACTGGGGATGGCCAGTGTTCAGATAAGGCCCTGCTCCCTTGGAGCCCCCGGTGGAGTCAGATCCTCTCCCACTGAAGTTCCCACACAGTAGCTGCCATGCTCAGCCTGAGGTCTTCTCTGATACACCGGGCAGCTTGGTAAGTGGCTGAAAGCCCATCCCCTGGAGCAGCCCTAAGCCAGGGAAGGTGGGCATTGGCTACACACCCCCGCTTCCCCACTCCTTGCTGGGGCAACAGCGAGGTGTGTTCTACTCCATCTCTCAGCTGAGGACTGTGCCTCATGGCCCACAGAGGGAACCCACTCGTTAACACACCTGGCTAATAAGTATCCTTTCCTTCCTGCCTCACCTCCCCTCTCCTCTACATCAGGAACTGGGAAGGCTCTGAGATTTTGCCCAACTCGCAGGCTAACAAGTTAGCCCCTTATATTCCCAAGGCTGCTGGCAGAAGGCACTAGACTCGTGGTTCAGAAATAAGGATCAGTTTGTTACAGTAACAGCAGGATCAGCATTTTGTTGCACCACTTCCCTGAACCCCAGTTCCCGCAGGGTGACCCAGGAGGCGCCAGATGGTGCATGCACATGCAGTGGGTTTGCATTACAGGAGAGGAGCCCTGGGGTCAGGGGCCTGGATGTTTTATAATAGGCTGCCAGCAAACTTGCCAACCTTGGACTCAGAGGGAGCTGCAGTCTCTGCTGTGCTGGACAAGAAAGAAATCTGCCTTTTTCCCTGGAGGGAGATACTGTCTCTGTTTTCTAAGGCTGTTTGGTATAATCATCACCCTTGAAAGGATTGTTTGGACAGGGAGTCGTCTCCTCCAAAGGCAAGGATACAGAAATGGGAGCGAACCATGGAGAATTGTCTCCCAACACCCTACTGGTGAGTCTTAATTTTAAGTAGGCTCCATGCCCAGTGTGGGGTCCAATGCAGGGCTTAAACTCACGACCCTGAGATCAAGACCTGAGCTGAGACCCAGTCGGACACAGAACCAACTGAGCCACCCAGGCGCCCCCCTACTGGTGATTCTTGGCATCACCTCTCAAATAAGCTACTTGTATTTGGATCCTTGTCTTAGGGCCTATTGCTCGGGGAAACTCTCCCCCAGCCCCCCACCTCTGGCAGGGAGATGACACTAAAAGGACATTAATGGATTTCTGATGTGACTCTCCTTTCCCCAGACTGACCTGCCCTGCAAATAATTCAGGGGAGCACATGAAGGAAGAAGAGGTTGCCTCACTCAGAATCGATACTGTCGTGACCCTGAGGGAGGTGCTCTAAAGGGCTCTTAGGGTTTCTTTTTTCATGTTTAAATATTTAACATTTAGGGTGGTTGCCTCTGTGACATAGACATTGGACTTTTCTTTTTTTCCAAAGCATTCCAATACCATGTATTGGGTATTGTACCTGGTCTCTTACCGCTCTTTTCTCATCTGCCTGGGGCCTGTCATTTAGATCGTATCACAAACACACAAACGATCAATTCACAATAAGTGGACTAAGAACACATGGGCATCACCAACCCTGGGGATTTGACACTCAGCACTGACACAGTGTGAGACAGACCCAAACACCAAACATCCACTCATGGTGACACCATTTGGGCCCCGGGGAAGCGCAGGAAGGTTGTGACCCTGCCTCAGAGTTCACAGAGGATGTGAATGTGAATTGGGAAGGTTTACTTCTATAAAAATAGTTAACAGTGAATAAAAGTTTCAAAAAGTTAAAGTTTTAGTTTTAAATCTTTTTAATTTAAATGTTGACATTAGTTCATTGTAACTTGTAACGTATATTTTGCCTTTTAATTTTACTAATTTTGATTATTGTTAAAATAGCTTTGTGGAGTATATTTTAAATACATGTCAGTTTTTATTTATTTATTTATTTAGAGAGGGGCTGCGGGGAGGGGCAGAGGGAGAGAGAGAGAATCTTAACGGGGAGTCTGATGCAGGGCTCAATCTCACAACCCTGAGATCATGACCTGAGCTGAAATCAAGAGTCAGATGCTTAACCGACTGAGCCACCCAGGCGCCCCAATACTTTTCAATTTTTAAATATATTTAATTTAATTTATATTTTTGTGCTCTTTGAATATAATATTTCACTTTAAATCATTACTGCCAATAGGACAGTAATTATATGAAAAATCTTGATTATGATAACATAGCCAATAGTTTTACTGGAATAAAACAAGAACAGTGAATGTTATAGAGCAAATATATAATACTTTATGAACTCGGTATGTCTTTATTTTCTTACTCATCTCATACCACTGAACACCTTGGACATGAGCAATAATCATGAAACTCGATCATCTTTGATATCTGACTTTCTGATATATATATTTTTTAAAGATTTTATTTATTTATTCATGAGAGAGAGAGAGAGGCAGAGGGAGAAGCAGGCTCCCAAGGAGCAGGGAGCCCGATGGGGGACTCAATCCCAGGACCCTGGGATCACGACCTGAGCCGAAGGCAGACGCTTAACCATCTGAGCCACCCAGGTGCCCTGACTTTCTGGTATTTTTATGTGACTTCCAGACATAGAAAAACTACAGATTTATAGATTTTGTATTGTTATGAAAGTTTCTTTACTGAATAGGAGGATAGAACATATTTTATTAGCAGTCCATAGCTTGATTTATGATGTAATATTTAGATTCTGGGGGCACCTGAGTGGCTCAGTCGGTTAAGCGTCTGCCTTCGGCTCAGGTCATGATCCCAGGGTCCTGGGATCGAGCCCTGCATCGGGCTCCCGGCTCTCCCTCTCCTTTTGCCGCTCTCCCTGCTCAGGCTCTCTCTCTCTCTATCTCTCTGTCTCAAATGAATAAATAAAATCTTAAAAAAATATTTAGAGGGCGCCTGGGTGGCTCGGTCGTTAAGTGTCTGCCTTCGGCTCAGGTCATGATCCCAGGGTCCTGGGATCGAGCCTGCATCGGGCTCCCTGCTCAGCAGGAAGCCTGCTTCTCCCTCTCCCACTCCCCCTGCTTGTGTTCCCTCTCTCGCTGTGTCTCTCTCTGTCAAAGAAATAAATAAAATCTTAAAAAAACAATATTTAGATTTGGGGCGCCTGGGTGGCTCAGTCGTTAAGCATCTGCCTTTGGCTCAGGTCATGATCCCAGGGTCCTAGGATAGAGCCCCACATCGGGCTCTCTGCTCAGCAGGAATCCTGCTTCTCCCTCTCCCACTCCCCCTGCTTGTGATCCCTCTCTCTCTCTGTCTCTCTGTCAAAATAAATAAATAAAATCTTTAAAAAAAAATATGTAGATTCTGTAATGTGGGACTCCATGTGTCCTTTTGCCCAGAGCGTTACGAGCATCAGGCCTGAGCTCCGGTGGGAAAAGCAGACGTGTCTATGGGTACTTCTTGATGCAATGAGGGCCAGCGAGAGTGCGCTGCTGGGGCTCGTATCTCCTTGGTTTCCTGTTAAGGGGGAGCGGAGGGGTGGGGTGGGACTAGGGAGGAAACCCTAAGGAGAAAGGAAATCACCAGATCTACACATTTACTCCTTACCATGATAAAGGTGAGTGATAACATCGCCCCCACTTTGCAGAGGGCGGCTCAGAGAGGGTTCGTGACTGGCTCAAGTCACGCAGGTTGCCTGGCTCTGAAACCACCTACAGCAGGTGTATCCCCCTGCACCCGTATCCCCCTGCAAACCCAGTAGGTGCCAGCCAGCAGCTCTTCCCACTCAGGATGGGTGGGCTCCAGGTCCAGGTCTCCCATGGCAGCTTCCTCCCAGCCAGCTTGACCTGGGTGCAGATGCCAGGGCCTCCGGCTGGTGGAGCACGCAGCCTTCCCCCCACAGCAGCCTTCCCCCCCACCGCCAGCTGCGTCAGGTAGCCTGAGAACTGGCACTCCCAAGCGCAAGCACAGTGATGAACTGGGTCCCTAGGCTGCCCCGCCATCCTCCTGCAGGGGTCAAAGGACCTCTCTGTCACAGCCCTGCCTCACAGCCCCACCCGTGCACTGAACCTCAGGACTTCTCAATTCCATGACTGGCCCTGGAGGATGGATTTGGGGCCCCCTTCTCTGTGATGCGTTGGGGGTGGGTGGTAGCAGGCTTAGGGCTGTGCTCGGTGAGAGGCAAAGAGTGACTTGAGGGCATGAGGGGAGAGGCAAGTCCCTGCCCCTGTCCAGCCTTGGCTAGGGAGGGTTCTCCATTCTTCTGGAGGCAAACATGTCTTGAGTGGTCAGAAGGCTGCCCCAAGGCCACACAGCCAGAGAGGGAGGCCCTTACTTGCCCACTGTGCCGATCCCGACCTGCCCTCAATCCCCCCTCAGCCAGACTTCCAGGCTCCTGCTCTGACGGTGCCGATCCTGGGACCCCGTACTGGGAACACTGAGCCACACCCGCAAAGTGTAGCTGGGCCCCAACCCTGTCCCAGACCCGGGTCATAGTCCCCAGGGCCTTCCTGGGGGCCCTGTAGCATCTCCTCTCCATTACCCAGGCAGGGAAACTGAGGCTCCAACAGGCTGGATGTGGGCTGAAGGCTGCACAACTGGGCACTGGGCTAGGACGACTCTGTGTGGCCTGACGCTAAAAGCTGAGGCCTGTTCCCCAACAGTGGGACAGGGATCTGAGGGAAAGGCCTGTACAAATGACAGGAGTGCTGGCCAGAGGCTGTCTGTCCCTCAGGAAGGGGAACTCTGCGAACCAGGCCTGGCCCCGCTGACCCCACCTTGCTCTCCCTCCTACTCTCCTTAGCCCTTCCCAGCCTGGCTGCACATCCCACCTTCACCTGTGTGCCCACACCGCACGCTGCCCCACTCCCCACCCCCACGCACCCCCCTCTTCCCCTACTGTTTCTGGTTGTCCACTCTGTACCTATTCCTGGCCTGGACGCCGGGCACCGCAGAGGCCGTGCCAGAACTGGGCCTCTCCTGGGGCCCAGCAGACTTAATGCTGAGATGGCGGAGTCTCAGGAGGCACCTGCAGTCAGGTAGGGCTTCCTGGAGGCAAGGACCCAAGCGGAGGCCTCAGTACCCCCCCCTCCCCGAGGTCACTGCCTGTCCTCTGAGCCTCTCTCCCTGGAGTGGCCAGCAGGTTCCAGGAAGTGTCCCCTCACCCTGCAGTGCTGATTCCAAGAACTGCAGCTCCTGGCAGTGCTTGCTCAGGATCCTTTCCTAGAACACAGGCCTCGCCCCGCCCAGGCTGCTGGAGTCTCATTGGGCAGCTGGTGGAGGTAGTGGAGGAGGGGGGACCCTGGGAGGAGCCTCTGTAGGAACCAGACACTGGGAGGGGGGCCCAGGCTGCCAGCCCAGAGGGGATGGAGGCCAGGAGGTCAGTGAGTGTGAAAGCACTTTGACCCCAGTTCGCTGTGGGGGGGCAAGTCCAGTGAGTTCAGCTCAGAGCCTCCCCGCACACCCTGGAGCCTCGCTCCTTGGGCCCAGAAATTTGGCTGGCTGCTGCAATTCCACCCTCCATCTCCCTCTGTCCCCCGCCCCCCCACAAGCCCAGCACCCCAGGGTCCCACCCCCTGGGCGAAACGCAAGGGCCTTACTCTGGCCTCAGAGCAGGCCTTCATCAGTGACTTCCAGAGGGACAGGCTGGGGACAGGCGTGGCAGGTTCTGAGCAGGGAGAGGGGATTGGGGCAGTCAGGCTTGGGGCCCTTGGAAGGATGTGACATCTATATTATTAATCCTGTTATAATGTCACCTAGCCTGGTTAGGACAGAGGAAGTCACCCCACCCCATACCTCAGCGAGTCAGGTCAGGCTGGTGGAGGTCTGGGGTGACAGGCTCGGATTCATGGACAAGGACAGGGCCCAACTTCCCTCAAGGTCACTGGGCCTCTCCTCTGGGGCGAGTCCTCCACCCCCACCACCTCTGAGCTGGCAGCGCGCCTGCCTGCCCGCCTGGGACCTGCCAGATCACGTTGAGCAACCAGTTCCTGAGAAGCGTTGAAGTCTGTTTGGTTTAAAATTAACTCCCCCGCTCCTCCCTCCCCTGCTTGTGGGCCTCCTCTGAGTTCTTGGAAGAGGCGCTCTGCTCTTTCTTCCTGGGAAGAGGCCTCCAGCCACAGCTGCTCCGATTCTGGTGAAAACACCTCACCCTGGGTGGGGGTGGGGGTGCCCGCACCACGCCTTCTCTGCCCTCTAAAAGGCCCAGGGGTCCTCCTGGAGCCCAGCATGCCCTGGTTCGCCCACTGAGACCCAGGGGAGAAAGGGGGTGATTGTCAAGGTGCTGATAGGGGTGCTACTGCCCCCAAAGCCCACAGCTACCAATCAGGGACCCGCTGGCCCCAAGGGAAGAGGTAAAGGGCTATAGAGACCCAGCCTGGGCACCTCTGGGGTAGGGAGGTCACGCACGCTGGCAACAAACCCAGGACTTTGGGGGCACCTGGGTGGCTCAGTCGTTAAGCGTCTGCCTCCGGCTCAGGTCGTGATCCCGGGGTCCTGGGATCGAGCCCCGCATCGGGCTCCCTGCTCAGTAGGGAGTCTGCTTCTCCCTCTCCCTCTGCCCCTTTCCCCGCTCATCCTTGCTAGCTCTCTCTCTCATAAATAAATAAAGTCTTAAAAAAAAAAACAACCCAGGACTTTGGCTTCTTTGAGACATAAAGAGAGATAAAGCAACCTGTGCAGGGTCACCCAGCTTTGCTGGCCAGGCTGACAACAATGATGCCCAGGGGCAGCCCCCACAGGCACTCACATCGGGGCCAGAGTGCTCTCTGTGAGGAGGTCCTTGTCTCTTACCCACAGTCCTCTAACTGCCCTGGGAACCCACCTTCTTTTCAATAGACCTTCATCTTCTAGTGTCTCCTTGGGCTCCATGTCTCTGGGGCTTTGGAGAAAAGGTTTCCTGAGAACCTGCTCTCCTAATAGCTCCTCCTGCCATGGCCATCAACGCAAAAAGCTGAGAAAAACAAAGGAATGTTGGCCAAGTGGAAAGGTCAACACACACACACACACACACACACACACACACACACACAAACACACAAGCTCATAGTGATGTTGCTCAGAGGTGGGACTGGTGGGGGTAGGGTAGGGATCAGTGAAGTGCTCTTTGGGAGGAGGCTGAGGGCCTAGAGGCCGTTTCCAGAATAAAGTTTTGGCCCAACCCAGACTATGAGTAAAAATTCTCACCTCTGATGGAGGAGGAGCCCAGCTCTGCTGAGGAAGAATCCAGTCTGGTTCCCTGATGCTGTGTGAAGGGAGAGTCCTCGGAATAGGGTTCTGCCTGGGGAGCGTTTGTTGGGCACCACTCCCCCTCCGGCAATACCGTCCCAATGTGGGGCTCGCCAGGGCGGACTGTGGTGGAACAGTCCTAGAGGACTGCCTGGAGGAGTCGTGGCAGTCCCAAGTTCCATCGGCCCTCAGAGACCACTTCTAGCACTCTGGGCCCTGCCTGCTTCAGCCAGGCCGGGGTCATGGAAGCAATTATCTTTCCATTAAGCATAAAGCTTTGGCCACACCAAAAATGCTCCCCCTGCTCCGGGCCTAGCTCATCTCCTCTGGCTCATAGGTGAGCATCATTCCACTCACTCCACATTACCCCGAAGCCAGACCCAGCCATTCTCCAACCACCCTGCGGCACAGGCACTACCACTATTTCTGTTAGATGGCGACACTAAGGCTCCGGGAAGAAAAGTCCAGGTCTGGACGAGTCTGAGGTGCCATGAACCAGGCTTTTCAAGTTGCCAGCCAGCAGGCAGCTGACTCCAGTTCAAGAGTTCTAGGGGGAAGGGGACAAGCCCTAGCGTGGGACTCAGAACCCTGGGCTCCAAGCCCATATGCCCACTGCCTCTCGGTGACTATGGAAAGCTACTTTGCCTCTCTAGGTTTCAGGCTTGCATCTTTGAAATGGGGCAGACCCAGAGGCACTTGCCCAGCTCACCTCTGTCCCCTGTAGCTCACCTCTGAGGGCGCAGACCACTGAGGGCTGGGAGAGGAACAGGCCTTGAAGGAGACCACCCCCAGGGTCTGGGGCAAGGGTAGCCAATGGCCTAATCTTTACTGTTACTGTGAGAGAAGTTGCTAGAAGGTAGAGCTGGCCACACCTCCACCCCAGCCCATGCAGAGACCAACTAAGGGGTCTGTTCACCAAGGACCAGAATCCAAGGTCATTGGCAACTGACGCCTGAGGGTGGAGGGCTGGGCTTAGAGGGCAGAGCTAATGGGGAGAGGGCCCACTTCTAGCTCCAGGTGGTGCCAGCCCAGCTCCCCTGCAGCCCCATGGGGACCTCAGCAGACATCGACACCCAGCCCTCCTCTCAAAAAAGACGAAAACGATGGACAGGGAAGAGTTATAATGACAGCTGTGGCAGCTCTCCTCAGCATCACCGCATAAATCCGTCAGGCTCCCCATGTCCTTTCTGAGGGAGGCCCTGTCACTCTCCTCACTTCACAGCCAGGAATTTTCTCAGGGTCAGTGAGGTTGAAGGAGACTCCCCAGAACCAAGTGCATGGCACACAATCCAAACTGGAGCGGCAGGGGGGCAGTCGGGGTAAGACCAAGGTGGGGCCCTGTGGGCCAGGATTAAACCTCCAGGGCCTCTTCTTGAGTCTCAGATGTGGGAGGCTCAGCCTGCTGCGTGAGGGCAGCTAGGCAGACCCCTCGGGCGGCTGGCCGCGTGGCCTGCCTAAGCTGGGGAGCAAGGCCCACACCGTGCAGTCGGGGTGGTGAGGACTCACTCACCGTGAGAAGTTGTTGAGTTTCTGGCAAAGCTAGAACCTGCTTTATTTAAAACTGGTCTAACAGGTTGGTGTGAAGGGACTGCCCAGGCCTGCACAGGTTCCACGTCTCCTGGAGGAAGATGGCCTTTGTGAGGTCCCCAGAATTCTCCTGCTTTCTTGGGCGGGACTTACTTCAAGCGCCTGTCCCTGCCCTTCACTGTGGGCCGCTGTGCAGGCTGGGAGCGTTTCCGCCTGAGAGTGCAAGCTGCCCAGCTCTGCCCCCAGCCCGATCCAGACTCGTGTTCGGCCTTGGCCCAGCGAGATTTACTCAGTTGGCAGATTAAAAGCTGAGCCTGGGTACAGGGGCACTGATGATCCTAGGGGTGTCAGGACACTTGGTGATCATGGGAGAAACGTCCCAGTAAGACCTCACTGATGAGAGAAATCTGGATGGCCTGGTGGTATCTCTGTCCCAAAGTCATTCCGGAAGGCTATTATGAGTCTAGGGAGGGATACCACGTGGGATCATTCTCCAAACCCACCTCCCCATGGCCTGGTGGAATCCTCCAGGGCCCGGCCTCCAGCCCTTGCCCCTGCTGCCTCCTTCAGAAAGTTCTCCTGACCCCACTGGTTGAGCACTCGAGGACACAGGGGGATAAACCCAGCATCTAAAATCAATTTGCCTGAAAGCTGCCAACCCCAGCTGCCTGTTCTTGCCAGCTCATGTAGCAGCCCAGGGGCAGGGGGCCGTTGGGACCCCTCAAGGTAAGCTCTGCTCTGTGCCTCACTTCCCCAGCCAGTGCCTTGCCCCCTCTGGGCCTCAGTTTCCTCCTCCATGGAGTATGGGTCATATTTAGGTCTAGTCCCACAGTTGTGGCGAGGACTGCATGAGGTGCAAAGCCCTCGTCCATTGCCAGCACCTGGCGGGCACCCTGAGCCACCCCCCAACCCCTGCAGACAATGAAGAGTTTGTGGGCCTCCTCCTGCTACAGCAGCTTTCTGTCCAGGCCGTGGCACGAAGTGGGGAACACCCGGCCTTTGGCCCCTCTGTGTCCACTACTCACCCATAGGGTGACTCAGATCTGGGGGTGGAGCAGACAGAGGAGTCACAAAGGGGCTGAGATCCAGGCTGGAGCAATGAGGAACAGCAGATATCCCTGGCAGGGTCATGGTGACCTGGAGGAGGCGTGCTGTCGGGCCCTGCAGCCGGCAACAGAGAGGGTGCCAGGCTGGGCACCTGGGCCTGGGCACTAGTCCCAGTAAAGTCAGCTTTCACTCACCTCTTATTCACTCTCATCCAGTATCAGCTCTATTCTTTGCTAGAACTATCTCCACGCCCACAAATTTCTGTGCCTCCACAGTTCTGGCTTTTTATCCCTTCCTGCTTCCTCCTGTCATCAGTATACCGCTCCTTGTACCTTTCTGCTCTCAGTCTTCCAGCATTTGTCTCTTCTAATCATCTAAAGCCCAAGAAAACAGGAAGGTTAAAACTATTTCTAAAATAAGGGTTAGAAGGCTATAAATGAGTTTCAGAAGAGCTTTCCTGTGAGTTATTCAAGTGAAAGTGCAAAAAACTTCAGGACACAGTGGAATTTCAGATACGGAAGTGTTACAAAGTCAGACCATCAGATGATGGAGAGTATTTTCATTTTAATCGCTCTTCCATCTACTTCTGGGGTATAGGGCCCTGAGAGGAGAGGGGTCCCCCCAACCCCAACTAGCCTGTGCCAGAACCCTTCCAGGTCCCACCTCAGGCCAGACCCTGCCAGCTTATTGGCTACCATCCCCAGCTCCACTGTTCTGCCCCACCGCACAGAATGACCCTTCCCCACGCCTCCTTGTGGTCACGCCCTGGTGCCTTTGCACTCCCTGTATTTCTCCCGAAATGATTGGCCCCGACTTCTCTGTTGGCCTCATCTCAAAAGACACTGCCTCCAGGAGTGGGTGTCCCCATAGCACCCTTCCCCCAGGATCCTCCACTTTCAGTCTTTAATTGACATCTCCTGTTTACACGTCTCTCAGGTCGGGTGGTCTGCTGCCACCACTCCCAGCTGGCAGAGGCCTGGGCAGTGACCCGGCAGGCAGTCCCACTGCCCTTCACCTCCTGCCTCCCGTTCTCCAAGGGGAACAAGAGGTAGCAGGAGAGGAAGCTTGCTCCCTGTTCCCCTCCAACTTTTAGTGGGTCCCCTAGTAGGGCCTGCTCAGCCATATAAGGTCGCTGGGCCCCAGCTGACCCAGATGTAAAGTGGGGGATAATAATAATATCAAATGGGACAAATTGTGTAAGAACTCAAAAGAGGACCCACTGAGGGCTCCTTAAATGAAAAGTACAATTTTATTGTCGATACAGAAAAAATCAGTAGAAGAAAAAAAGACTACCGAACTGGGTTTTGCCTGTTATAATAATAATTATTTTATAAAGTCTTATCAGATACGTATTCCTTTCCCTCTCATGTGCAGGTGCCTTCCTGGGCAGGAAGCAGGCCCAGCAGACCCGGGGCCCAGCCAGACCAGCCCTGCGCCAGTAGGGCTCTGCCCTGTGACGGGGTGAGCGGCGGGCTGGGCCGGACACTGACACCTTGGCTCCATTTTCTTGTCCATTTACCCACCCTCCCAAAGCAGGGCTGGGGGCAGAAGAGGGGGGACACATTCACAGGTGGTGGGTCAGCGCCAGGATATCCAGAACTGCCTTGGGTCCAGCAACAGGTCTCAGGATGGGGCTCTCCACAAGGAGGAACCAGAGAAGCTGGGGCAGAGCTGGGGTCTCCAGAGCACTCAGGGCTCAGGGCAGAGAGGTGGGGCTGGCTCACCTCGAGACCAATCCAAGGAGAATAAATAAATAAATACTGTATAACTTTGCCATCCCCCAGCCTGGCCTGTTCCCCCATCGGGGGACGGTCACTGCCAACCTCAGTTCCTCTGGCCGCCATCCCGAGACAGGGTGGCTGGAAGGAGGGGGCCCGCCCCACCCTGTGGACTGAGAAACCAGGGCGGGCAAAGTCTACACAGTCCAGGAGGTCATAGCGGGCAAGTGGGGGCCTGGGCCCAGCCCACAGGGTGAGACAAGGTCCTGCCTGTCTCCCTCTCTTCTGACCCATGGCTCTCCACAACGAGCCACAAGGGAGCTGGGTGGGGGTTGACCTCCCGGCTGTGGGACGCTTTTCCCTGCCCCTCACCCCCCAGCCTTTGCTCCTGCTGGCTCTTCCTGGTCCGGCCGCTCAGGGGCACGTAGTCACCGGGCTGACCGGAGGAGGGACGGCGGGAGCCCAAGTCCAGCTGGGGCCGCTGTCCCCTCGGGGTACGGCCGGGTGAGGCTAGGCAGACGCCCGGGCGCGTCAGAGCTGGAAGGGGTACTGTCGGAGGTAGTCGGCCATGCGCCGGGGCAGCGGCAGGCAGTCCACGTCCGCCGCCAGGCGGTTGATGACGAGGCGACACAGGTGCTGCAGGCTGCGGGCGCTGCTTCGGCGCACGAACGGCTGCACCAGCTTCAGGTGCACGGCCGTGACTGCGGGCGCGGGCAGCGCCGGGTCGCCGGGCACGTCTTCCTTCGGGGTAGGCGGGGCCGGGGTGGGCGCAGGGTCGGGGCTGTCACTTCGGCTGTAGGCGGTACAGGAGGCCACATAGTGCTGCACCAGGCTGACCACGTCGGGGAAGGCTAGGATGCGCGGCCTGGACAGGCAGTTGGAATCCAGGCGGAAGCTGGAGTCGGCGTACTCGATGCGCACGTTGGTGGGGCCTCGGGTGGTCTTGACCGACAGTGTGAATAGGTAGCTGGGGTGGGTGCTGTCGCGGACGAGGAATGTGCCCTCTGGCATCTTCTGCAGGTGTTGCCGGGCCTCGCTGGCCGTGATGGAACCCCAATACCAGCCTAGGCAAGTGGAGAGGGAGCCGAGAGACTGGTCACAGGGGAATTCGGCTGGGGGGCACAACATAGGGCCGGGCAGGGCAGGGCAGGACTCTGCCTGCCCCTTTACGCTTCCATGGGGAGCGCTGCACCTCCCCCATCAGACTCTCCTGGGCATGGCCATGTCTCTCAGATCAGACTCAACGGACAGAGCTAAGTTTTTCCCACCAGACTTCCCAGAACAAGGCCTGCTTCCCTCCTCAAACTCACCAGATTCCCGGAGGTAAGAGAAGGTCTTGGCTATGCACAGCAGATCCTCCTCAGGGTCCAGCACCTTGGGTTCACTCTCTGGCTGGGCTGGGGTCTCCTCTCTAACCTCCTCCAGAAAGGCCCCGGCTGGCAAAGGCTGCATAGCTGGTTCGGGCAGCTCCAGGGACTGGGCCCACAGGGGCCGCTGCCCGATCCGCTCCACAGCCAGCAGAGAACAAGGTCTAGAAGAGGGTGGATGGGCAGTGAGTGGAGGCCCTGTGCTCGCCCTATTTCCAGAGACCCCCTGTGCCCCGGACCAGCGACATGACCTCTGGCCAGTCCATCTCAGTGTCCCCCTTGTGGGCTCAATGACGTCAGCATACCACCTCCCAGCTGTCACCACAAAAGCCTCCTTGATGGCTTCCCCCAGGTAGTGATTCTCTTTTTAAAGAGCCTTCTCCACCCTCCTGCATTTATTGAACAGTAATTAATCTCTCTATTGCGTACCAACCGAAAACACAGATCATTCCCCATAGGCATTTCTAGCTCAGGATGGGCAACTGGCGTCCCCGCCATTGGTAGGATCCAATGCAAAGAAGCCTCCCATTGGTGCCCTGTGGGCTGAGGGGGGCTGATTAGATGACACTGGTCCCACCTGAGCCATGGCCTGGGCCTTCATGGGGTGCTCCAGAGAGGCCCCCAAATTATGGTAGGATGCCTGAGGTCACATGCTACCTCCCCTTGGATAGGAGTATCTGTCGGAGGGACCTAGGTCCACACTGGCCAGGGCTGAGAGGCTGGACCAATCTCCCCAAACAGGTCAGACTCCCATCCTGTTTTCTCCTCCCAGCTGGGAGTCTGGGGTGGACACTGACCTCTAAAGGCGCTGGCAATTCCCACCTCCCACAAACATAAGCTTCCCGCAAAGGGCCGGGTACTCACTCCACATTCCAGTTCCCACCCTGGCAAGCCAGCCCTACTAGGCTTTATGATCTTATGCGAACGTTGCTGTCAGCTTCTCCACCCCCTAATGAGGGATGCTACCAGTCCAGATCCTGCGGGGTTTGGCTATACCATATTCTCAGGTGGCTAGAGTTGGGTTGCTGAGCCAGCCCCAATCTGAGCAGTAGCCTTTCTCTAGGGGAAGGCCACCCAGCATGGTGATCCTGGGGCTTCCCAGGAGTGAGGGGCATGGGCCCTGGATCCCAAGGAAGAGACTGCTCATCCTTCCTCACTCCTCAGGAAATACATCCTCAGGCCTCAGTTCTGGGTCTGGTCCCCTGCTGGGCCTCAGGACACGAAGATAACAAAACCATGGGCCTTGCCTTCAAGGAGAACTTATAACCCAAAGTCATAAATGCAAAGGGTGTCATGGGGGGTCAAGGTCTGCCTGTTCCTGAGCTGAGTCTGTGAGGCCAAAGGAAGGAGGAGGGGGAAGGCACTCCCTCCAGGCAGAGGTGACAGCACAGGTAAACAGTGCCAGGGACTTCTTAGGAGGTGGGAAGAGGTGGACAGAAGCCTTGGTGGGACGCAGGCAGACGAGCCAGATCTCACAGTGTAGGTTATAGGTGAGCATTAGAAGATTTTAACAAACCCGGAGAAGGGGTCACAAGACCCTGGTCCACCATAGTCTGCGTAGTACTTCTCCACAGCCACTCTGGGTGCATTACGGGTGCTCTGGAATCCTACTGGGGGAAACAGAGGCCAAGCTCTAAGCAACCAGCTGGTGGCCTGCCTGCTGGGTCCCCGAACTCAGCTCAGGCTAGCCACTCAGGCCAGAGCCTCCAGTGTGGCCACGTCCAGACAGCTTAGCAGGACCCTTGTGCGTGTGGGCACCTCTAGGGTCAACATGGTGTCTTGGTGTGTGAAACAGCTGTATTGGTCTCCGCAAGCTCCTGGCCAGTAACCGTGTACCTGAGGAGGGGTGTGTCCACAGCTGTCATCGTCATGGCAAGGGCCATGGCTTGTGTGTTCCAGGTGTGGGTGCCTGTACGTGTGGGTACCTGTTGCGGAGCCCCGCCTGTGAGTCCTGACTGGGGACACATGCCAGGGGAGCATACTCAGCCCTGAGGGTGGGCCCCTCAAGCAAAGCCAGCAGCTGAAACCTACATCTGGGAATCTCTGCTCCCTACCCCAGGAGGGCACCAGCTGGGTTGTGGCTGTGTATTTGGAGGTCTTAAAAATCTTGCTCCCTGACACCGAACACTGGCCCTGAGGTCCCAAGGGGCCTTCGTCTGGAATAAAGTAAAAGGAGAATGTGGGACCCCAGAATTGGGGGAGGGGTCCTGAGGACAAGGGTGTGGGGTGTTCGGGAGTCCCAAAATTCAGAGGAGGGAGATGCTGGAGACAATCAGGTAAAAGTATAGTAGCACAATCTTCCTAGCTTGCCTCCCTGGAAACAGGACGGCTCAGGGCAAGGGGCACTTCAGCCTTGCCCCACCTTCCACCCTTCTTCACTTGGTACTATGCCAGTTCTGATAACAACAGTCACTGGGCCACCCAGCTCTCCCTGGGTGTGGACACTCACTCATCTCTCCTTTCTCTCTCCCTGGAGCTTTCTGAGTTCCTGTCAGATCAGTCTGGAGAACATCAGACCTATTGGTTGAAGGGGGATGCTGAGGCGGAAGGAATGTACCAAGAATGCTCAGCTGAGGCCAAGATTCTGTCTTATCAGCCCCCACCCCACCCCTGTCTTTGGGGAAAGTTGGAGAAGGGAGGCAGGAGCCAAGTCCTCACAATGGGATCCCAGACTGGGCCGAGAGGAGGGGTGACGCAATTGTGGGGGTACCACAGGTAAAATCAGGCCAAACTCAGGCTCTTCCAAGAGCTGCTGGTCAGCAGGTGCCAACCTGGGGGGTGCCATGGATCTCAGGCTGGCTTCCCAAGAAAAGCCTAATTGTTAGCCCGTGGCAGAACAGCGGATGATGGGACAGAGAGGGGCAGGGGCTAACCCAAGGTCACCAGTAGGCCCTGCGGCCTGCAGGCTAGGGTAGAGAGCTCTGGGCCCAGAGGGGGTCTGGGCAGGTGAGCCACGTCTTGGGAGTACGCGCTTCGCGGGCGTTCAACTGCTCCAGCCAGAGCCCAGGGTTAGGCTACCCCGTGTTCCTCCCGTCGCCAGCCGACCCCCAGTTTCACCACCCACAGTGCGAGTACAGGTAGTGACGGTGTTGTCACCGTTCCCTGTCGTCACCCCGAGGTCCTTCCGCACTCGGTCATCTCTGACCCGTCAAGCCCTCTCACTGGCCGGCAGCGAGCACGAGGCGGTACGCTCCCGAATGCCGGCCGCAGAGGCCGGGCGGGGGCGAGGAGCCGCGCTTACCCCTGAACGCAGAGGACCATGTCCCGGCAGCGCAGCAGCAGCTCCGGAGCTGGGGCTCGGCCGGACGGCGGCGGCTGGAGGGAGCCCGTGGGCGCAGGTCTCGCTCGCAGGGGAGGCTCCCTGGGCGCTCGGGCGGCGGGCTGGGACTGAGAGGCGACCGCGCGGGCGGGCCGGGAGGGCGCGGGGGGCGGGCCGGGAGGGCGGGGCGAGCCGCCTAATCTTTTGTCCTCTGTGTCCCAGCCCTTCCCGGAAGCGACGTCTTCCTAGAACCGCCGGCTGTGCTGCCGGGCCGGGGAGGGGCGTGGGTGGGGGCGCCGGCTCCCCAGTGTGGCGCTGAGGGCTGTTAAAGCCAACACCTTTGACAGATTTCCAAGAACTTTCCAGGAAAATGGGGCGGGGTCCCGCTCGCCGACCAATCGCAGCTCAGGAGGCGGAGCCGAGTGACCGGGGCGGGCCAATTGCAGCTTTGGGATCGTAAGCTGAAGAACGAGCCGGGTTGAACGTGACCTAGAGACCAGTAGGGAAAGACCCGGTTGGAGGAGGCCAGGGAGGGGCAGGGGTTCTACCCGCCCGAGCCCAGACTACTTTTGGGCATTCCGCTTCGTTGGGGACAGTCCCCTTTGTCTCTGCAGAACTCGTGGCAGCGCAAGGGCAGGGTCACGGGCCTGTCCGCCCAGCTAGCGACTCCCCCAAAGCGGTCTGTCCGGTGTGCAAGCGCCCCCTGTGGGCCGCATTTGGATCCCCGGACTCTGTGTGGGGTGGTGGGGAAGTCGGTGGCATGGGGTGGGGTTTGGAGAAGGACGTGGGAGGAGGGGAGGGGTGCAGAGGGGGGCCTCAGATCCGAACAGGTCCGCGGGGGTCAAGGATCCACCACAGCTAAAAGGATCCAGGCGAGAATGTTTTCTCTGAAAGAGTTGGGAGAGAAGGCACATCCCAATCTTGGGATGGGGCAGGTGTGGCGACCTCATTATCCATTTGATGGCTGGGGCACTGGGAGACCCCAGCATGGAGCACCTATGTAGGGTGCAGTCTCTTCAGAAGAAACTATCTACTGCCCCATTACTGTGAAGACAAAGGGCCCTCATAGCTGCCAAGCAACAGAACTAAGATTTGAAGCTGGGTCCCTATGGGGCCAAATCCCAAGCTCTCTATCCCAGGACTACCTCTTCCCTTCACTGAACACTTTGGATGTGCCATGTACTATCAGTGATTTCCAGCCTCATTTCATTGTCTAACCACTACATAGTGTGTCCTCTTTACAGGTGAGGAGATGGAGGGACAGAGAAGTGAGAATGTACCCTAGATCTCACAGCTGGCAAGTGATGAATTGGTGCTTGGACCCCAGCCCCCCCTGCCGCCCGCCTCCTCTCTAGGTTCCTTGACCTAACAACTCCTAGGCATCCTTCAAGATCCAGCTTTAAGGTCCACAGTGAAGCTTCCCTGCCGCCAGGCCAGTCAGTGTCAGAGCACCGTGGGTGTCCCCTTGAAAGCTCCCTTATGGATGTCAGGGATTATGCAGTTCTGTGTGTTAAACTAAATGGCCCCAAGGGTTTTGCCCTCCAACCACCTTTGTGCATTTGACAGAGTAACGCACCTCACCTGTGTGCATGGTCTATGGTGTGCCCCTGTTTTGCCCCAGGTGTTGTGGGTCCCTCTGGCCATCTCATTATCACCTCTCCTGCTCTGGCTGCTCCCTACCCATCCCTGCTCTGAGTGCTGGGCCCACGATGCCACCCAGTGGCAATTCGTCTCATGGTTTCACTCGACGCATTTCCTTATTCTCTCCAGGATAAGCCCTTCCCACACTCCAGGGATGGGCCTTGCTGCAGGATCTCCCTGCTCCTCCCCACCAGGAATAGTCACAAGACGGGTCAGTCACAATAATACACAGCAGTGCCTTCCTCAAAGTCTGGCTCATTTGGTCTCTCTAGTCTCATCATTTGCAGCCTTTCCTCTCCCGGAAGAATAGTCTACACATGTTATGTGTGTGTGTGTGTATGTGTAGGGGCTATATTCAGTCCTCTACACTGCCCACCCCCACCCCGCCCGATGCTCGAGCGCTTGCACACACACACACACACACACACACACACACACACTGGACCCCTTTGTCACTGTAAGCTATTCCAAAGGCCTCAGCCCTCGGCCCCTTGGACAAACAGCTATCATGGAGGGCTGGGTGGCAAAGTCTGACACCACGAACCCACCCCTGCCCTAGCCCAGCTATCCCAAACAGTGAATTCTCCCATCAGTGTGCAAGTGGTTGCTGGAAAATGAGCAGCATTCTGAGTCTCTTGGGTTGAATGAACAGTTGCAAAACATCTGTCTATGATGGACCTACCTACATGGGAAATGTATGTGCTTGTGTAAGATTGGCATTGGTGGTGGAGACTGCAAAGGGACAGGCATCGCCATTGCTTACTTCTTACATTTCCCTATGGTTTGAATTTATTATAACAGGCAAGTTTTACTTATGCAATTAAAATTTGAATTAAAAAGAGATCAGTTTAAAAATATAATTATAGGGGTGCCTGGGTGGCTCAGTCAGTTAAGCGTCTGCCTTCGGCTCAGGTCTTGATCCCAGGGTCCTGGGATCAAGTCCCACGTCGAGCTCCCTGCTCAGCGGGGAGTCTGCTTCTCCCTCTACTCCTCCCCCGCTGCTCGTGATCTCTTTCTCTCTCTCTCACGCTCTCTCTCTCAAATAAGTAAATAAAATCTTTAAAAAAAATACAGTTATAAAATGTTTAGAACAATTGTAATCTGATTCTATTTTTAGAAAATAAGATAACAACTGCAACATACACTGAGATAATTTGGCTGGGACAAGGAGCCAGCCCCCACCCTCAGCTGCCCAGCACTCTGCTTGTGACTGGGACCCTGCTTGTCCAGAATGAGATCTTGCTCAGCTTTGGTTTCACCTGGCCCAAACCAGTCACCTCCAGAAGCAGGATCCTTCTCCAGTCTCCAAGCTGTGAAAGCTTCCAGATCACAGTCTCTGAGATCTTGGATCAGGTTCTTAGGTGGGGCTCTGGGACTGAGGTTCTGGGTCCTGCTGGGCATAAATGTCTGTATGCGTGTGGTGCACGTGTAAGCCCATGTGTCTGGGCACATGTGCAAATCTGCGCTTGTGCATGTGTGTGCATCTGTGAACACGTGTAAGAGCATATTTGTACAAGTGGAGGTAGGAAGGGGGCAGGGAGGCACAGGAGAGGAGGGTATCGTTCAAGGGTGAGATCTGGGCCCTGGAGTTGTTCTTTGGGGGTTGGGATGGAGACCCTGCCATGAGAGCTACTGATCAAGCTACTGGCAGGTTGCTTGATCTCTCAGGGCGTGTCTGTCCTGTAGGCTATGTGGGGTGGGTACAGCCCTGCCTCCTCTGGTCCCAGTGAGGTCATGGAGTGCCCCGGTAGAACATCCACTCAGTGTCTGGTCCGAAAGAAGGGTTTAGTCAGTTGAGGCCATCATCAGGGTCTCTGCTTCACCAAACCCTGCTAGCTTGAAAGTTGTCTCAAGGAGACAGGGCAGAGCCCTGGGCCCTTTCCTCTGGCTCTATGCCTGCACACACGGAGTCCCAGCTCTCCTGGGAGTGCTGGTCTGAAGAGCCTTGGACCTGCAGCCCAGGAATCCACGTGCATCCACATGCGTGCGTGCGTGCGTGTGTGTGTGTGTGTATGTGTTTTGGCGTATGGGGAGGTGGGCGGGAGGCTATCTGGGCCCAATCCCAAAGCCAGAAGAAGGGCTCAGAGAACCGGGTGGGACTGAGGCCTCAGCGCCTGCAGTCCTACAAGTGGCCTGTAGATGGCAGAAGAGGCCCGCGCAGGGACCTTAACCCAAGCCTCTCCTTCCCAGTCCCAAGTGAACCACCACATTCCAGTTCCTCAGCCTGAGGGTTGAGGAGTGGGCGGGTGTGCAGGAGTAATGCAGATTTGTCACAGGAGAGAGCAACACCCCCTGTGGCTCTATACAAGTTGTTTCCTCTCCGGGGGCCTCAGTTTCCTCATCTGTGAAATAAGAGTTGTTTAACAGCCTGTGATGGGAAAGCTGGGTCAAAATACCTAAGATAGTCTAAGATGGGCTCAGAATAGAGACCTAAAAGTGGAAGGGAACACCACATCGTTAATATAGAGTATATGGAGTGTCAGGAGGAGACTTTTTAAACGGGGCACCAAAAGCCTAATGTATAAGATGAAAAGTTAATGGATCTGACAAAATGGGAATTTAGGATATCTGGTCTAAGGACGCTGTATCCCAAGGGAAAAAAATAAGCCACGGATATGAGCAGGAGATGCACGGAAGGTGAGAGACACCCAGAGCCCCCAGGAATTAGAAAAAGGTGAATCACAACGAAATGCCATTTCACTTGGCCTGATGGCAAAAATTAAGACTTTAGGTAGGCTGGCGGTGGGCCACCACTAAGGAAGTCGCAAGCCTTACAAGCCTTGCTGGAGGGCCGTCTGCAGAGTGCAGGGAAAACGCCCGACTCAAGTGGCTTCCTGAGGCTCCGAGAGAAACTAGACTTCCTGCACTGTCACTTCCTAGGTCGCTGGTAAACTCCGGGGCTCACACCGCCCTCGCGGGTGTCCAGAGCGCCTAGGTTTCCGCCCCCTTCGAGAAGCCACGCCCCCTATTCTGTCCGGGCGCCCGGGCGGGGCCCGCCAGGGCCTCCCTCCCCGCCCGGTCCTGCCAGGGCTCGCCTGGCCCTTTAAGGCTGACCGAGCCCGGCCCCAAGTCCAGGACTCACGGGGGATGGGGGGTGGGGGGGGGGGAGGGAAAGGGGAGCGGTCACGTGGGCCGCCGCCGGCGCGACTCGGCTCTAGGAGCTCCCGCCGCGGGTTCCCGGGGCCCCGGTCCCTGTCCCTCGCCGGCGCCAGCCAGGTACCCTGCTGTCAGGGACGCTCTTGCCAGGTACGCCCTCATAGGGCTCCCTCCACCTCCTGCTCCCAGAACTCGCGGCCTCTCGGCGCCCAGTCCCTTCCCCTCTTGACAGGAGTCGGGCAGGACTTGCTAGTGCCGGGCTGCGCAACCACCGCCTCCCGCCTCCCGTCTGTACTCTCGGACAGTTCGCTTCCCACTCCCGGCCCTGTCTGCTGCCCGCAGCCCAGCCAGGCTCAGGGGCTCCGGGCTGCGGAGTATTGGAAGAGTCTGAGCGGAACTCATTTTTCCCTTCTCCCCCAGGTGGCCCTGGACGCGCCAGGCTGGGGTCGTCTCTGAGCGCCCCGCGGGGGCCATGGATGGCGAGACAGCAGAGGAGCAGGGGGGCAATGTGCCCCCGCAAGGTGCACCCTGCGGACCCGGCTCAGCCGGCGCTCCTGCCCTCGGGGGGCGGCGGGAGCCCAAGAAGTATGCAGTGACCGATGACTACCAGTTGTCCAAGCAGGTGCTGGGCCTGGGTGTGAACGGCAAGGTGCTGGAGTGCTTCCACAGGCGCACTGGGCAGAAATGTGCCCTGAAGGTCAGTGACCCCTCACTGCTCCATGGGTGACCTAGAGGGCCCAACAGCAGAGGCCTGTGGGTGCAAGGTGTACCCAGGACCCCTGCTAAGCTTCTTATGATCAGTATCTCCTTTCATTCTTATACTCCCCTGTAAGGTCAGGCTCCTGGTACTCCTTGCTTTACAGATGGGGAAAACAAGGCTTAGCCTAGCTAAGCTCTCTCTCCCAGAGAGCAAGGGGGTGGAGTCAGTATGAGTAGAGTCTGTTGGACCCGGAAACAGGGAAGGAGTGGTTCCTGACGCGGGTTATGGCTGGGCCTATGTGTTCCTGCCAAAGGGAGGGGGGTGCTCTCGCTCAGCTTGGTTGTTCCTTCCATGAGAAGCTGTTCTGACTGGAATGGATCTGAGTTTCCCTCTACCTGAGGCTGAGTCCCCACCGAGGCTTGGGGTGGGGCTGCTTTCTCTCGTGGCCCCTGACTGCCTGGGCTGGAGTGCTGGGTGGGAGCCTCCCAGGGCTGGCTGGTGGGCAAGGATGGTGTCCATCACACCTGTGAGCAAGAGGTTGCTGATGGGCTCCAGCTGAGTCACCGGCCCTATGTCGAAAAGGGCAGGTCCTGCTCCAAACCTGGCTCACCCTGGTTCCTGGGCAGAGGGCGGGCCAACCATCTATCTGTGTCACACTGTGCTCCCTGGAGGCCAAGAACTCGACTGATAGAGGTGGAATCCAGGGAGTTCTGGGGGTGGCTGATCTAGCCACATAGTTCTGGCTTAAGTCATTTAGTTCTGGGCCCAGGACCCTGCCCCATACCCAGAATGCCTTGAATCTGTTGTTACTGGGAACTTCACTCAACTGCAGTTTGTGCCAGTGGCCACCTGGACGGATAGGTCATGGCAAGGAAAGTTAGACTACAGCAAGGGCTCTCATTTTACAGACATTACAATTATGAGCCTGAGTGCAGAGTTCTGTGGACGTGGCTCTAATCTCTGGCCTGCATTTGCCAGCTCCGTGATCTTGGACTAGGTCCTGGACTCTGGAAATCAGGTTTCTGCCTCTGTTCAGGGGGAAAGATAAGGAGTTGATGTGAACTTGGAACGAGATGATGCCTGCAGAGTAATTGGTACAGGGCCTGATGCAGGCCTGGAGAGGTTACGGGACTTATTTAGGGCACAGTGTCTGCAAGTATCTGAGCAGGGACCTGGGTCCAACTCCCTGTGTCTTTCCTAGGGGCACGAGGGCTGATAGGATGTGTCTGGAGGAGGCTCAGGGCTGGGCTGGTGAGGCTGAATCTCAGGCGCAGCTTCTTCACCTACTAACCCAGCAGTGGAATGGGGTGAGGGGGCCTTCTCTGAGTCCTTCAGGAGAAAATGGCTCTTCTCAGGGAGGAGTCTCTACCCCTTCGCTCAGCACCATCTTAGCGCTCTCACCTATAGTGGGGTAAGGGGCAGTCTGGGTAGATAGACAAGGGGCCAAGTGAAGCCAGAGAGCCTCTTAATACCAAGGCTTTGGCCCTGTGAACCAGGGCTGAGCTCTGACCAGCCCCTGTGGTGTTCCAGATGCTGTGAGCAAGGCAGGGATGGAGTGGGAGGCCAGAGATCTTGGGCCCAGGCAGCACCAGTTTTAAGCAGGCCTGGATCTAGGCCCTTCTCCGTAGACGCTGTGTCTGACAAATGACTTGGGGGAACTTCTGACTGCATCAGTTTCTAAAACACCTCCTCTTGAATCTAGGGCCTCAGTGCTTTCTTTGTTCTAGACTGGGAACTAGGACAGGCCTAGAACAAATTCCCCTGCTATACCCCCTTAGGCTTTATGGGTGAGTGTGGCTAGGGCTACTGCCTTGGGACCTTCAGGAGCTGGCCCTAGGAGGACATGGATTAGATGTGGCTCCCACTCCAACACCTTTCTTGTCTTGCCCCCAGTCTCCCTCTGGTCTAGTGGGTGAGTCTGGAAGTCTCTACCATCTGGCAGGTCTTTACCATCTTCCAAGATGGCGCTAGCACCGCTTCTGAAACATCATACCAGTACTGTGAGTGGTGGCTCCAGCCTTGATGAGGACAGTGGCATTTTTCTACTTAGCTTCTGCTCCCTGCCGTCTCTGCCCTTCTTGGTAGTACAGGCCTAGGGCCCCGGCCTCTCTCCCTGCTTGTCCTCTTGGCCCTGAGATGGCAGAGAGTGCTCAGCCTGAAGCCCGGAATGTAGCAGGCACTCCTAAAACAGGAAGAGTTGTGGTCAATGTCCCTGTAGCTGTTACTATTCCCTGGGGGCCCTGGAGGGAAGGCTCCTCCCCAGGGAGCTGAGCCTCTTCCCCTCAGCCCCTGACCACTGTTGTGGTCCATTTTGGCTTCGCTCCCACTCAGTGGCTCCTTCCCAAGGCCACTTCTGCTGCCGGTGCCATCATTCCACTCTCCATTCCTAAGCACTTGCTGCAGTCCCCTTGGCAGGACCTAGAGGAGCCCCCTGCCTCCTACCGACATCTTGTGCCCTCCTAGGCCTCACTGATGAATTGGTACCCCTCAGTTTTACTCCTAGCTGGGCACAGCCTTGCATATCTGCCCCCCATCAGTCACCCCACCACATCCGAGACACAACCCCTCCATCCTTATCACATATATGAAAACTGTGACTTGGAGTCAGTGGTCAGAAATCATGTAGCTTGATTGGGATGGCAGATTGTAGCAGAGGCCAGAGTCTCCTCCCCTCCCAACTTCCTGCCCAGCCCACTTGTGGTCCCCCGCCTCTTGGCAGGCAGAGTGACCATGACACTTAGATAAATAAGCACAATGAAAGGTTTTGAGAGGACAGAGGGGTTCTGCCTGTGGGGAAAGGGGAGTCTTCTTTCCTGCCCCTGTGCTCCGGGCTCTGGGGCTTGGGGCCCTCCTCTCTGACCGCTGGAATATGTCGGAGGCCCCTGGGGCTCCCCGTGCCCTCCTCTTCACTTCTTCATTGGACAGAGTGGAGTGGTGGGGTGCTGGAGCCGCAGGCCGGGGAGTTACCCACATGGCTCCCTGGGTGGGGCCGGCCTGTCGAAGCTGGTGCCGCAGAGCTGGATTTGAGGCTGGGCGCGGCTGCCAGGCGGGCCAGGTACTTTCTCATTTGGCAGCTGCCGCCCCCTCACCTGCCATCTCGGGACCGGTCAGATCAGCCTTGGCAGGGCCATCTGTTACCGAGTCAACCAATCAGGAAGCGGGTGGAGGGGCTGGTAGCCCTGTCCCATGGAGGCCCCCAGTAGGGGTTTCACTGTACCCAACCTCCTCCCCGGGCTGCCCCTCTCCTTGAAGGAAAGAATCGTTGGAGCTCGTGTGCTTTCATGCCAGTGGAACCTTCGGAACTGTCAGGGGTGGGCAATTGGCTGTTTAAACAAAGATCCTAGGAAGGGCATCAAACCCTAAAGAATGCAAGTAGTGGGGTTTGGGGCAGAGGTCGGTTGTTTTGAGCTGCTTCACACCTGCCCAGCTGGCCTTGCTCACAGGTGTAGAAGCTGTGCTCGAAGCCTACACCTCTGCTGGGGATCCCCTCTGCTGGGAGTGCCAGAATCTTCCCATCCTATCCAGGAGCTGATGCCGTCTCTCCAGGCTTCAGGCCTTGGTGCTGTGGATTCTAATATTCTCATAGACGGTTAGCGGTTTTCCAGAGTGTTCTGTCCAGCAGGCCCCGTCCCCAGTGCATGATACGTGTTCTCTTACCTAATTCCTGTGGTTCCCATTTTATGGGTAATGTCGCTGATATTCAGTAAGGTGAACGACTTGCCCACAATGCACAGGGGAAGAGTGGCAGGGCTGTGATGTGAGCCTATGCAGTTTGATGCCAGAGTCTTTGCATTTAAGTCACCCCACACCTCATGCTAGTTTCTGGGGGGGGGTCTCTAAGACTTGGCCCCCGGAAGGGTGCTGGCATCCTTGGCTCCACTGGGAGCCCCAGTGGTGCTGTTCATAGTTGTCTCTCTCTCCTCAGCTCTCCTCACTATGCAGGACTCTGCTTGTGAGGGGACCAGTGGTCCCACAGGCCAGCACACAGGGCCATGATGGCTGTGGGGCTGTCTCAGAGAGGTTGTGTGGTTCATCTCAAGCCTGGTGAGTCTCAGACAAGCCCAGCCCAGCAGAGCCCAGACTGCCACAGGCAGGAAGTGAGGTCGGTGAGTGGGCGAGAAGAAACTGTGTCTGGGCTGGGCGGGCCAGGGGAGACTTCCTGGAGGAGACTGCCAGCTTTAATCCAGGCCTCTGGTCTGAGAAGGATGTGGCCGACAGAGGAGGGCACAGGGTGTGCGTGACGGCATGCCTGATTTGCACCACTCAGCACCTGCTGCGGAGTACCACTTCCCCGCTCCCAGCCAGGGGTCCTGGCAGGATGCGGCTGATCTCAGCGGGGCAGGCATCCAGGCCCTGACAGACGCTGCGAGCCGTAGAGGGACCGTGAGGGCTCTGTGGAAGGAGAGGCTTTTACATAGGGCCTTGAAAAAAGGTCAGCGACCCCCCCCCATTCTCCCACAACTCAGATTCATACTGCGCCCCCAGGGACCTCTGTCTGTCTTTGGTGTCCTCTCTCACTAAGTGGGCAGAAATCCTCCCTCCTTCCCCCAGAGCTTTCTTTCCTAACATCGCCAGAACCCTCGTGGAGCACTGTTGCTTAGGGTGCTCTAGAGGCTCCTGGGTCACCTGAGCTGTCCTTTAGTTCAGGCCGTGTGGGAAGGGCCTGGTCTCTGTGACAACAGAGGTCTGTTATGTCTCTGCTGAGGTTTGCACTTGGGGAAGCTATTTCCCTACTTGGATCCCTCATCTTTTTCTCCAGGGGCCTCCTTGGGATATCATCATGGAACACACCTGTGAGGGGCAGCAGGTGGGGCACCTGGCTTTGCAGTCCCCTCACCTCCTTTGGTTCCAACCTGGTGACTGGCTGCCGGGTGTCCAAAGGTGGTGGTCACCAGGCAAGAGTTGAAGACAGCGGCCATCCCTAGGTGTGGTAACAGTGTGCACCCAGCCCTCCTGCGTGTGAGGGTCTCCTGCTCTCGGGGCACTAAGAACATGGCTCCCATTGGCTCCTGTGTTTTTTCCAGGAGAATTTTGGTCCTGCTGGCCTTGCTCCTGTCTGTTTGAGATCTTACGTGTTCCCACGTGAGAGGCTGCCTGAGTGCATTTTATTGGTGGCATGTTATTGGCCTTTATGAGGATTCCCTTGGGCTCATCGTGCACCTGGGGAAGCCAGCCCCTTGTGGGGTGAGAAAGGATAGTGTGAAAGGAATTTTGGGTCCTGGACTCCTCCCTACCCTCCCACCCTTTTAGAACTAAGTGGATTAGGCCCTGTGTAATTGTGAATAAAATCCTGCTGCTGGGAACCGTGGGGGTTTTGCTTAGAGCAGGAGAACAAGAGGAGACTGCTGTTTGGGGGAACAAGGAGCCTCAGGAGGCCTTTCCAGCACTGGACAGGCCAGAGACGCTGAGAATATTGATTTTGCGTTTTTTTGTTTTTTTTTTTTTGCGGGTTTTGTGTTAGGATTGCCTTTTTCTTTAGACTAGGGCTTTTGTCCTTGCTGCTTTCTCTTTGTGGCACTTTCTGTTCTTCTTAGCTCCTTGTCACTTTCATTTCTTCTTTCCCCTCTCTGTTACCCTTGCTGTCACTTAGTTCCTCCCCTCTCTGGCCTTGCTACTCTCTGTCTCAGGAGTTTCAGGCTTAATGGGCCTCTTCTCTGCAGCCTGCAGGCCAAGGGCAGGCAGCGGACAGATGGGGGCTGGTTAGGTGCTGGGGATTCACGCGAGTCACCCTGAAGGGGTCACCCTGAAGTCTCCCCCCGACAGGGTTGGGTAGGGGTAGGACAGGAAGGAGGAGCATCTGTACCCATGCCACTCACAATGTCCCCTCCTTGCTGCTGGCCTTGACCAGGTGCTGGTGGCCTTGGCAGCCAGAGCAGTGGAGTCAGGAACATTTGGGCCAAGCTTGTAACCCGAGGAGTCCCCTGTGGAGTGTAGGAAGTCAGCGTCGGCGGGGGCCTCCGCTGTTGGGTCTCCTTTTATGGCTCAGTGGTCTGAGACTTACGCTCTGGACAACAGTGTGAGATTAGGAGCACTGTGACTCCCAGGGATTCTCTGGCTGAGGCTGAGGAGAGAAGGGGCTGGGGTCAGAGCCAGGGCCTCAGAGCCAGTGGGAGGAACTTGTCGAGGGACTGGGAGGGCTTGGACATGAGGTGCAACCTCCCACTACTCTAGGGGACAAAACTGCATGTGAGCTGCCCTGCACTGGCCGGGACAAGCACCCCAGAGCACCAGACTCTCTAGCCTGCACTCTGCACCTGACCCCGTCACCTGAGACACTCGAGGCTATTTTCACGGGTGTGATGGGCCAGGGCCTGGACCTGCACACTCATCACCCCATTCCTAAGGGTTCAGCCTCTAACAAGGGACTCACAGCTTGTTCTGTAGATGTTCCCCCAACATAAACCAGCCCCCTCCTCAGGGTGTGGCAGAGGGACAGGCAGGGAGCCTCCATGCTGTCCGGCAGGCAGTGGCCCATGGGGCAGAGGTTGGGGGTGGAGGGTGGGGATAAGAGCACCCACTTATCCCTTGAGTGCTTCCTACGTGCTGAACCCAGACACAGAAACATCTAAGAATGGGTGTATCACCCCCGTGTCACGGATGCAGAGGCTGAGATTTGGGAAGGTAAAGTAACTCACTCCAAGTCTCAGAGTAGGGACATGCCCTGCTGGGCTGGAACCCCTGGCCTTTCTGGTGGCAGAGTTGTGGCTCTCAGCTATCTCTGGGGATCAGGAGCCAGACCTCTCTCCCAGGCCACAGTCTACCCATCTATAAGATGAGGGGCTGGGCGCTCTGCTTGACGAGAGCCCCCCTTCTAGCTGTGCAGACCTTTTTGGTGGGCAGTGATTGTGGGCATTGCTAGGGAAGCAGGCAGGTAAATAGTGGCAATAGACGGGCAGCGTGGAGACTGGCTAGAGGGAGCCCCAAGATGCCTCTCGTAAGCTAGCTACTAAGGTGTTGCCAGGACGACGGTCAGCTGTGTGACTCCACCAGCAAGGTCTGCGTTCAGCTACGGACAGGAGCTCTGGGGTTATGACTTAGGTTGGAAGACCCCTTTCCACTGTACTCCATTGCCCAGTTAAAGCCTGTAGTCAGGCTGAGCCTGTCCCCGGGCACATCTTTACCCTAGGAAGGCATGAGAGAGTGGGGATGAGTCACTGTTGCCCGTTCCTATGGCAGGAGCATCCCTCAGTGTGGCCAGGCCACTACCCTGGCCTCTCCGAGGACTTCCCTTTCCTCCTGGCTACGGCTCCATGGCATGATCAAAGACCAGGACATTTTCCCAGGAGTTGGAACCCTCAGAGCCCTCTAGCAGAAGAGGAGCAGGAGAGGGAGAGCGACCAGGGGCCGGTGGAGGTTGGACGCTCCTCTGGGAGGAGCCTGAGTGAGGCCATGGCGGCCTGTGCTCACCCAAGCCTGTGTGGGGAGCTGCAGGGACGTGGATGAAGCCAAGGGAAATGGGAGAGATGCTAGCAGATATGATGTTGGCTGTTGGCTTCAGAAAGAGCAGGTCTGAGGGGTGGGGAGTCAGAAGGTTCCCTAGGGTCTCGGCACTATGCCTCTGGGAGTAGTCCAGTCTGTCTCCCCTCTCCCCCGCAGCACACACATTTATTCCTTTGTTATCTTTGTGACACCTCCTCCAGGGCACAGAGACCAGCCGTCACTCTTCTCAGAGCTAGAGGGTGCTGGGTCTCCTGTCTCTACGGCCGGCCCGGGGCGTGGCCTGCTGGGTGCCTCAGCAGGGGTCCCCCGGGCATGGCCTCACTTGCCCTGGTCACCCCCTGCTTAGGGAAGGTGGCCACTGCCCTCTGTAGCCCCACTGGCTATGTGGGCATCCCTGTGGCAGAGCTGGCCACTTGGGAGCACGGACTGTGGCTGGGGTGGGGCTCTCTTCACGAGGAGGGACCATTAAAGGGACCTGGCTTCTGAGATGAGAATAAAACACTTGCGTTTGCTGAAATTTTCCACTCTTAGGCTGAAAATGTCCTATTTTTACACTGCCATAGGAGAAATAGAACTAGGGTAATGTTTCACCGATAACATAGCTGATTTTGACAGAAAAATGCTTTTTTCCCCTAAGAATTTTTTTTTTTTTTTATCCCCTAAGAAGTTTAAAGGAGGATAATAGAACCTGGACCCTCTGAGGAGGCACTCCGGGGCCTCACAAGGCACCTGAGTGGCCTCTCCTCAAACCCCCTCTCAGAAGTCTCTGGGTGGGGTGCTGGGATCTGGTACCTGCCTCAGGCAGAGGGAATTCTGGTCCTGCCACTTACTGCTGGTGTAATCTCTGAGAGAGAGAGAGAGAGAGAGGATGTCATAGCTCTCTCTGGGCCTCTTTTCCCTCCTGTGAAGTAGATGCTGATAGTCACAGACCTGCCTGTCCTGTCCCCATTGCCATGTGTGAGGAGACTGCACATCCATTTCCATAGATGGGGAGCGGGAGCTCAGAGAGGTTAAGGGATTGGCCCAGAGTCACCACACACTTTGCAGAAAGGGACATTGCTCAAAAGGATGCATGGGGGCAGTTGAGATGTATAAAGGTGGCTGCCGCCTGAGAGAGTGAAGTTGTGCTCCTCCCCTAGTCTGCCACGCTGAGAGCTGGGGTGGTTCCCTGGCTGGGGTGCCCAGGTCTCCACCTTGCTCCCTCACCTGACCCTTGGCCCCCTCCCCTGAGGTCAGCCATCTCATCCTCTCCCCACCCTGGAGAGTCTGTCCCTTCCTCACTGGGCCTTTCACAGCAAAGCAGGGTCCATAGACTCTTGCTTCTTAGTCCATTTTTGCAAAGCCATGTCCAGTCCTGTCCCTCTCAGGGTTTGAGACCATTTCCTGTGACCTGCTGGTTTGCAGGGGGTCTGTCTCCCCTTGATCCCAGAGGCTGCATCTGGATTTCCCCAAGTTCTGCTGGTGAAGAGTATGGGGCCACTTCAGGGCAGACCCAGGGGAATCCTGGAGCCAAGCAAACCTCAAGGCCCATTTCCACTCAGTATGTACTTGGCACTGTGCTAATCTGAGCTCTCTCTGTGTTCTCATTCCGTCCTCATGGCCACCAGGGAATATGCGTACTGTCACTGTTCCCATTTTCCAGTTGGGACCAGTGAGGCTCAGAGAGGTTGAATGGCCTGCTCAAAGCTAGAGGCAAGTGGAAGATGGCAGTCCATGTCTGCCCTGGAATCCTGTGCCCACAGCTGGTCCTTCATAGTACATGGTCTCCAGCCGGGGGCACGGGGACCCCTGGGCCTGCCCCAGCTAGCACTTATGTTCCTGCTGTCCCTCTCCCTCCCTGCCTTGGAGTCCAGCTCAACTCCCTCTTTCCGGAAGCATTCTTCCCCTCTCCCACGTTGTCTCCAGCCATCTCCCTCCCCAGACCTGGCACTTCTGCCTTTGTTTCCAGGTCGTCTGTGGCTGGTGGGAAACAGGTAAACTGAGGCCATCAAAATTTAGCAAATTGAAGGAGTCTTGTGTTCCTGAGACTTAACCATTTCCAAATGTGTGTTGGATCTCCTGTAGGCTCAGAGCCTCAGCCATTCTCTCCTCTTCCGGGACTGTGGTGGGAGGCACCCAGCCTATCAGCGGTCCTACCCTCCCTCCTGCGCTCCACCGCCTGCATCAGGTACTCTGGCCTTGGCCTGGAAGGGGGTTGTTTGGGGGCTCCTCTTCTTCCTGGGCTCCCTTGGCTGGGCTTCCCCGTCTTGTCTGCTCTGCCAGGTTCTGGCTCTAGAAAGAAAAGAAGAGGGAGAGAAGGAGCCAGGACCAGTTCCCTAGGGCTTACATCCTCATCAAGCACTCTGATTGGCAGTAAATCATCCATGGACCCCCAAATCCTTGGGGACAGAGTGCCCACGGCTGCATTCCCGGCCCCAGCTCTGGGCCTAGCCCTCAGGCAGGGCCAGTAAACATTGGCAGAAGTGGGGGAGGGATCTATAAAATGGGCAGGCCTCCCTAGGCATGAGGGATGAATCTTGGTTCCCAAAAGACTCCCGGCTGCAGAGGTGGCCATGTGTGAGCCGTGAGACCCCGAGAAGCCACAAAACCTCCCTGAGCCTCAGTCTCCTGGGCCACTGTTATAATAGCCACCAAGTGGCAGAGCCTCATCTAGGTCCCGAGGTGTGGGGCCAAACCCCACATACAAAAGGAGCAAAGCAGCTATCGGCGTGGTCCCCACTGCCTAGAAGCCAACAGATGGGCTCAAGTCCTGACTCTCACTGCCCCGGTGTGTGACTTTGGACAAGTCACTTAACCTCTCGGAGTCGTAGTTTCCCCGCAGTTAAAAGGATGGTATTGGTTCTTCTCAGGATATGGTGAGCACTGAATGAGGTGGTTTCTGTGATCAGATGCCGTGGCCAACACACCACTGGCCGAGAACCAGGGAGAGATAGCTGTCACGAAGGGGTGGCTAAAACGGATCTGACGCTCTCAGTCCCGGAGCACCCAGCTGGGGCCTGGGCATTCGGGGTCAGTGGTATCATGTGAGCTGACTGCCCTGGAACTTAGCCTCTGAGGAGGAGAGGTAAATGGACAGGGCAAGCCGGAGGCCAGGATACGGCCAGAACTTAATGAAGTGAGGTCTGATCTGGCACAAGGCCAGCTAATCCATAGCTGCAAAATTGGTTCCATTAGCTCCTTTAATGAGCTACAAAAGCTGGGGAAATGAGTGTGTGTGAGAATAGTGGCACATGTCTGAGGCTCTCATTCGAAATGTGGCGAAAAAGTTAGACTTGACCCTGTCAGCAGCTCTCTAAACAGCACTGGCGCCCTCGGCTGGGGTGGGGTTGGTGGGGGCGGGGGGCACGGCCCTGGCTCTATAAGGAGACACTGAGGCCAGACGGCCTGAATCCTGAACTTGAGGTCAATCTATAGCGTCCCATCCCTGAGGCTGTGGCCTCGGCCCTGAGTGGACAGAGCAGCTCGTGAGGATCAGGGGCCGGCCAGGGGCCAGGGTGAAGTGTGTTGGAACCCCTCACTGGTGCTAGCCGCACAAGGCAGGAGTGGTCTCAACAGCTGGCTATAAAATGAATTTAGCTTCTCCAGTGGTGTGTCTCTCATAAAAGCAGAGCTCTGTCTAATGGGAAAAATAATCCTAAATAATCAGAACTGGGAGCCCGAAGGGACCTTAGACATGGCTGAGTTGAATGCTCTTGTCAAGGAGGGAGCGTGGTAGGTTCAAAGTGCTTTTTCTTACCTATGACCTCTCTCTGGAGAATAGAGGTTTCCCACAACGAACAAAATGGGAGTGGAAGACCTGTATTTTCCTATACCATTCCATTCAGTTCTGCTGCCCGAGTGTTTGGCGTTGAATGGGTGCACCACGATGCAATCGATAGCCCAGAAATGCAGCTCTTCACTGTTCTTGCCTGAGGCTGGGATGAGGCCCCCAAGTGGGAGAAGGGGTGTTGTGGGGGGACATACCGGTCCTTCCGCCTCTCTCTTCTCTGTACTCTGGCACAGGACAAAGCTGGAATCCCCAGAAAGTAGAGGGTCTGGCGATGTTACCTCGGGCTCCCGGTGGTTGTGCCAGGCTACCATGCCACATGCTGGCCTCAATTTTTAGGAGGGAATTTATAACGGATAAGTTCATGCGAATCCTTCTGTATCTTGCAAAATTATTATTGAAGGTGTTGTCGGAATGTTATACTTTTCCCTCATGTAAGGTCTGATGTTAAATCCCTTTAAGAATTTGGTCTTGAAATGAAGGGGGGGAAATCGGAGGGGGAGAAGAACCATGAGAGACAATGGACTCTGAAAAACAAACTGAGGGTTCTAGAGGGGAGGGGGTTGGGAGGATGGGTTAGCCTGGTGATGGGTATTGAGGAGGGCACGTTCTGCATGGAGCACTGGGTGTTATGCACAAACAATGAATCATGGAGCACTATATCTAAAACTAATGATGTAATGTATGGGGATTAACATAACAATAAAAAAATTAAAAAAAAAAAAAGAATTTGGTCTTGAGGGGCGCCTGGGTGGCTCAGCCGGTTAAGTGGTTAAGCATCTGCCTTGGGCTCAGGTCACGATCTCAGGGTGCTGGGATTGAGTTCTGCATCTGGCACCTTGCTCAGTGGGGAGCCTGCTTCTCCCTCTCTCTCTGCCGTCCCCCAACCCCCCCCCGCCCCCACCGCTTGTGTTTTCTCTCTCAAATAAATAAGTAAATAAATAAAATATTAAAAAAAGAATTTGGTCTTGGAAAAAGTTCAATGAATGTCTGTGCTTCTCTTCATGGGGTGATAAAAGCAGCAGAACCTATCTGGTTTCCTTCTTTGCCAAGACTCCCAGGAAGCTCAGAATTAAAAGATGTCCTCAATTATAGTTACGAGCTTACATGGGTTTCTGGTACATTTTATTTTTCTCTGTATTCTAAAGAGAATCTGACGTTTTTTGTTTTAGTCATGGTTTTAGGGTTATAAAATGCCTGAACTCCTGTTGTCAATGAGTAGAGCAGTGGAAATAATGAGACTTAGAGTGGCTCACTGGGCAGTGAGAGCACCTGGATGCCTGGCCTCCAGGAGGTTCTCTTTGCTGTAAGGATGATGTCTCTCAGGCTGTGGGTTGTCATGAAATCTGGAGTAAATATTTCTTAATTTGTTAGTGCTTCACTGATGGGAGAAATTGCAAGCCAGCTCTCTTCCCCCGGAAGGAGTGGGTGTTCCCACAGTGGCCACAGAGCAGCTTGGCCTGGGCTGCAGGTTAATTGGCTGGGAGTATGGAGGTTGGGTGAGGGGAGGCTGCCTGTCCAGGCTGGTGGCCTGGGGGCCTCCTGTGTGTGAGACAGATGGGGAGACTGTGAACACTTCTTACTTGAGAAGAGCCCGGCCCTGGGGTTAGCTGGATGTGGACACTAGATACATGGGTGAGCATAAGGGCCTGGGTAGGTGGCCCTTCTGGGGCTGGGAGGTGGCTGGAGTAGGGTGTTGGGGGCTTGTCCCAAAGCTGTGTCCTCACAGAGCCGCCACAGACATCCCAGTTCCATGTGATGCTCTAGGAAAGCGGAGGGAGTGCTTTTACAGCTCTGGGCAATGTGAGGTGATGCAGGAGACAGGGCCTCAGTGGGAGAGGAGGTCTGGGTGGAGGGGTCTGGGCTTGGGCAAGGCGGTCACAGGGTGAGTAGTGGCAGCAAGACCGCCAGTCTTTCTTGGGCACCTCTCCGTGCCCAGTACTCTGGTAGGCACCGGAGAGAGAGAAAATATTGGATGAATGAATGGACAGATGGATGGGTCCCACTCTCTGGGGGTTCAGAGTCACTGTTGCAGGGGTGGGAGACACGCATGCCCACGGCCCCCACCCCCATGCTCCCTATACCCATGCAGCCCCAGGACACACCCCTATACCTGCCTGTATCCGTGTTCCCGTGCCCCCCACCCCCTGCGCACCCACACCTGTGCACACGTTCGTTCCAGAGCAGGTCTCCCGAGGCCTGTAGCGGTAGTTTTGGTTAGTGCCACCCCATCCTCTCATTTCCCTTCAGGGAGGGGTTGTCTGGACACTCTCTTAAAAGTCCCTTCTTCTCCTTGTTCAGTCTTGCCACACTCCGGCTTGGTGGCCCCAGGGCTGTGACTTCATCCTCCTGAAGCTCTCTTTCCTCAGTCTGTAAACTGGGGTTGCCAGCCCCGCCCGGCTCGCCTCACAGGGCAGCGCCAGCATTCCCATGAGATGAGGGGGGAGACTGTTTTGTAAACTGCAGATTGTTTTCCAGTCCAGCGTTGCTCTCGCTTTCCCCGCTTCTGGACTGGGGAGCTCCTCCACCCACATGTGAAGCCTGTCCTTGGGTGGGACAGGATGCAGCATGCAGGGAGGGAGGGGGCCTGGCTAGTCCTGAGCCTCCCATTCTGCCTGGTGCTGCTGGCGGGGGGGCCCATGGGCCCCTCGGCCTCAACCTTTGTTGGGGTCCACTGGTGGGGTTGGCAGGGCCATTCGGCTGTAGGCTCTGGGGGCAGCTTGGAGAATTTGTCAAAGGAGAGCGAGGGAGAAGGGAGAGGTTGAACCTGCTTCGTCAAAGCCTGAGGCTAGAGCAGTGTCTGTTCAAAGAAATGTCATCCCAGATTCGATGTTCATCTAACTTCACCAGGGGCCCACAGCTCAGTACAGCCAGGAGCCCCTCCCTTGGGAGGAAGCCAGGGTTCTGCCTCATGGGTGTGTGGGTACCTGCTGGGCGCTTCATGCAGCTGCCCAGGAGCCATCACAGAGCCTCAGCTTTGGTGGACCCCTAGGGGGCCCGGGGGACATGGGTGGGAGTGAGGTTAGGGTGGGGTCTGCCAAATTGGCTGGTCAGAAGGCTATGCCATCTTCTTTTCTTCCCAGCTGTGACTGGGAACCAGGTGGCGCCCATCTGTTTCAGGAATTTGGATATGGGTCTGTGGAGCCTCAGGACTGCTCCGTGGGGGCGGGGATGGGGGAGGGGGGCTACAGTAGTTACTTTGCAAGGAGCCCCTGACCAGAGGTTTCTGTTCCTCCAATCTAGCTCAAGCACTGTAGCTCAACATTAGGGAAACAGAGGCCCAGAGAGGCAAAGGAGCCACCGAAGGTCACACTGAGAGTAAGAGTAGAATCTGAGCCTCCTATCTCCTAGCCCTGTGCTCATTTCCATGCCTGGGAAAGTGGGGCTCTTGCTTGGGGACATCTTTTATGAAGGGTCGTGTGGACTCATGTACCTGTGTGAATGAAGCCAACGAATTGCCATTTATAGCAATGGCCTTGTGGGCTGGAGCAGTCAGGATGGGCTCCTTGGGAGAGGAGGTAAAGTCTGGTTCACCAGGGAGGGTGGGTGAGGTGGAGTGGGGAGCAAGTTCGGCCAGGTTGTCACGTCTCTCGTTGTTGAGCCTTCCTAGGTCTTCCTCAATTTAATCTTATTCTGTCCTCATGATGGGTTGTGAGTGTTTCTTCCTCTTAACCCCACTTCATAGATTTGTTCCATAAATCTACAAATATTACATCAGCCAGTGCTCTGTGCCAGGCCCAGTACTGGGACCCAGGGATGACCAGGCAGGCTGGTGGTGCCCTTGCCCTTCCTTTGCCTCTCTGGGCCTCTGTTTCCCTCCAGCCTGGCTGGGGCACCAGCTACGTGGTCTGGGACCAGTTAGTTCCCCTTGCTGTGCCTCCATTTCTCAGCTAAGGAACAGGGATAATGAAGCCCCTTGCTCCTAATATTTATAAAGTGCTCAGAACAGAGCCAAGTACGTTGAAAGTGCAATACTTATATGCATGTGTTTGTTTAAAGAGTTATCAAAGGAACACTAATTGTAGGCTGTGAGCCGGCGCTGCACAGGAGGGAGGTAAAAGGGCAATGACGCGGGAGCTCGCTGGGAAGCTGGAAGTGTTTCTGTCTTGCTGGGGGTGTGGGTCGTGGGGGGTGTGCAGCTGTCGAAACTCATTGAGCTGGACTCCTGAGGCCTGTGCATTTTACTGTACGTGAAGTGTACCTCAACCAACAACACACACAAACACACACATATATATATAAAGAAGAGTGGAAGGGAGAATGAGGGGTCCTTGAGGTCCTCTTCAGTCAGGGTGGTCAGGGAGGGCTTCTGAGAGGAGGTGATATTGGGGGGACTCCTGGAAGAGGAGAAGGCTCTGGCTATGGAGAAGGCAGATGAGGAAACTGAGGCTTAGGAGGTTTGGGGCCACACTCAGGGCCAACCTGAGGGATCAAGAGTGACAGCCCAGGAGGTTTCTTGGCAGCTGGGCCTGGGCTCTGGCCCCTGTGATCTCCCCTGCAGGGAGGCCAGTGGAGACATTTACTGTGTTTTTTGGGGGCAGCCCTCTCCCCACCCCTGTGCCTGTTCTTAGGGTCTTGGCACTCAGAAAAGGACAATTTTAATCCATGTGGGAAATGGGTTCCTAAATACGGACTAAGTCGGGTGGGGGGCATTCGGAGGTTCCAGCTCAGGGCAGCTCCACCTGCTTCTCCACCTCAGCAAAGACAGGGCCCAGGCCCAGGCCGTAAGGCCTTTGGGCCCCTCCTTGGCCATACACTCCCCTCCTCCTCTCCCTCCCACACCTTCCTTCTAGCACCATGTCCACCCTCCCACCCTTTGTTTGTTCAGGAGCCCAGTGTTTTCTGTCGGCCCTAGCCAGGAGCCTGCAGGCCAACCTGCCCTGATTTGCCCTAAAGCTGCCTTCAGCCTGGTGGGAGGTATAGAGGCAAAAACCCTAGAGGGGAGGTGCTGGGAGGTCTTTCCAGAGGAGGAGACATCTGAACTGAGCCCAGAAGCTTCCTCAAAAAGAGGGAGTTGACCCAATGGAGAAGGAGAAGGGCAAGAGTGTACGTGGCATAGGCAGAGTGAGGGCTGTTCGGGTCAGCAAGTACATCATTCTGACAAGAATGCGAAGGGCTGGGGGCAAGGGATAGCAGGCAATGAGAGCAAGACAAGCCTGAAGGCCAGGGGAGGAGGTAGCCATTATTTGGAGGAATGGGGGTGGGGATTTAAAGAGTGGGGACAAGGATAGGTGGGGCTTGGGACCCCACTGGGAGGTTTCCAGCTGTGTACTTGGGAGTTTTTGAGAGGAGAGAGAGGACTCGGGTGTAGGGGTGAGATGCCAGGAGCAGGGCAGAGTGAGGAGGGGATCCAGGAGCCAGCCTGGAGAGTCAGGCCGGACTGGGGAGGAGATGGCAGGGGGGCAGGGAGAAGTGTAGGGAGGCCATGCAGAAAAGGGTGCAGAAGAGACAGAGCAGGGAGGGAGGATGGCGCATCTTGGGTCCTGTGGCTAAAGACTGGGGGACCCCTGGCTAGAGCCACAGTGGGGGTGAGCTGGTGTGGTGAGTGGGGGTGACTGAGCCCCTGCCCCCAGCACCGTGAGCAAGAAGCTGGTGCTCTGGAGCTGTGTGGTCACGGAGCTGAGGATGTTCTGGGAGGCAAGGGCAGCATGAGCAAGGGACTCAGGTTTCCAGGCTGGGAGTCTGTCCACAGCAGCCTCTGTGCACACCCCCATCCTGGACTGCTTAATGGAGCAGGGACCCCCAAAACTGGTGGAGGGACTTGCCCGGCTTCTTTCACCCCCAGGCTAGGGTCAAGGTGAGCAGCTCCAGAGATGGAGGAACAGCCACGGGGCAGCAGATGCGAGAAACTGCTGACTTCCTCCGTGCCTCAGTCTGCCTCTGCCTAGAGAGCTTGGTCCCAGAGTCTGCCCCACACAGTGCCCTGGCAGAGGGGAAACCATCCTGCAGACGAGGAGACCAAGGCCAGGAATGGCCCAGGGTCCTGTGGGGGCTGAGCAAGATGAAGCTGCTCTGAGCCCCAGGCTTGAGTTCTGACCCTGGTCCTCAACCCTAATCAACTAGAAAACAAATGGGGCGGGGTCTCAGGTGAGCAGTGCTGTGGGAGGATGGCTTGTCCTGCTGTCCGCATTCTGGACCACCTCACCCTGCATGCTGACTTTTCCTCCCCTACACCTCCTCCTCTGAGCAGGACCTCTGGGGCCTTGCTCGTTTCTGGTGATTGGCCTTCTGCTTGGTGGCCATAGCCTAGGGCTGAGTTAGCCTGAGCAGGGATCCTGACGCCCGCGCACCCGCTGCGTGCCTTGCCGTGATGCATCCTGTGGGGATGGCTCCGTTATGACTCCATTTTACGGAGTTGTGGGCTGTGGCTTGGAGCTGTGAATGTTCACGTGAGGTCATACTGAGTCACTGGAGGAATTCAGCCCCAAACCCAGGCCTCACCCGACCAGGCTGTCACCTCCTTCAGCTAGGGTCCCTCCTGCCCCCAGACTCTACCTCTGGGTCTACAACTCTTATGCCATCCCATTGGAAAAATGCAGTTCCAGGGATGTGTGGCCCCTGGCCTGGGGTCTCACATCTAATGTGTGATTTGTCTACAAAGCCCGTGCAACTGCCACTTGACTTGCAGCCCCCAAGAAGGGAGGCAGGGCTTCTGTAAGCAGCCTCTGAGCCTTTCCAGGTTGTCAGCCACCTCCCAGGGCTTTCTTGTGGTCATTGGACCACAAGTCAGAGAGACCTGGATTTGAATCCTCATTCTGCCCTCCATAAGCTGCGCGAGCTTGGGCAGGTCACAGGCCTCTCTGAGCTTACATATTCTTGTCTGCCACATGAGGGCGGTGACACTAGTGGGGGGCTGCTGGGGAAGTGGGCTGTGTGCCTCATGCTGTCTGTGCCTACCTGCCCTCAGCTCCTGTATGACAGCCCCAAGGCCCGGCAGGAGGTGGACCACCACTGGCAGACCTCGGGGGGCCCTCACATTGTGCGCATCCTGGACGTGTATGAGAACATGCACCATGGCAAGCGCTGTCTCCTCATCGTCATGGAGTGGTATGCTGGCCCACCCCGCGTCGGGGCCTCATCGGTACTCCTGTGGCCCCCAGGCTCCCACCCTTCTTCTAGGGGCCCTCTCTGCTCTCAAGATAGCAGCTGCGGGAGGCACCCCAGCCCCTGAGGAGTAATGGAGGGCAGTTGCAGGCCTTGCCCATGGAGCTGTGCAGCTGGCCACAAGGCCGTTCCGTCCGTGTGGGAAGGGAACTCCAGGGGCTCCAATATGGCCTCCGTGGGTGTGCTGTCACTCTGTGAGGAGGGGCTGGAAGAGGGGTCAGAGAAGGCAGCCGAGCCCTGAGTGTGTGATGCTGGGCAAGGCCCTGCTCCTCTCTATGCCTCAGTCTCCCCCGCTGAACAAGAGAGGGTGGGACAGGGGTGCCTGGGTGGCTCAGTCGTTAAGCGTCTGCCTTCGGCTCAGGTCATGATCCCAGGGTCCTGGGATCGAGCCCCGAATCGGGCTCCCTGCTCAGCGGGAAGCCTGCTTCTCCCTCTCCCACTCCCCCTGCTTGTGTTCCCTCTCTCCCTATGTTTCTCTCTCTGTCAAATAAATAAATAAAATCTTTAAAAAAAAAAAAAAAGAGAGGATGGGACAGAGTGTCCATGCCCCAAGGAGTTCTATGAATTCATAACACCTTGTCAGAGATGAACTGTCCATGGCTTTGAGATGGAGGCTTCAAAGCCTCCTACCTTGGGAGGAGCAGGACACACACCGTCACCTCCACCTTCTCCTTCCTACCTGGGTTTGGGCTCCCGTGGTCCCAGGAGACCACGGGGTAATCCAGGAGCCAGCGGCCTCTTCTACCTTGGGCTTCTCCCAACAGCACTGTGGCTCAGCCCTAGCCTTCCTCAGATGCTGGGTCTCGTGTCTGGACCTCAAGCTCCTCCCCATCCACCTTTAAGCAGCCCTCATCCTATAGGTTAGCAGCCCTTGAGTCAGATTTGAGGTTCAGATCCTGGCTCTACCACCAACTAACTGTGTGATTTTGGGTAGCTCTTAACCTCTCTGAATTTCTGTAACTGCCACATAAGACGTGGAGGAAGATGTTAACATGCTATTCGCCCTGTACCTGACTCCATTCTCAGGGCTCCACGCGTACTGCTTACTCAATTTGCACAACTCTGTGACACTGGTGCTCTAAATCCCATTTTACAAAGGAGGAAGCTGAGGCGCAGAGAGGTAAAGGGACCAGGCCAGGTTCACATAGCGCTGTAGGTGTTCAGAAAACAGTGGTGATGATGATGACAATTGACATCTCCTCCCTTATTTGAGGGAACTGAGACTTGGATGAGGGTTGGGCTGCCCAAGGCTCAGCCAGGTGGGGGCAGCCCCGTGGGAATACAAGGCCCCCCCCCCCCCAATGATCTGAGGACCTGAGCCTACCCTAGTTCTAAGAGTCCAGATCAACCCACCCAAGCTGATGGCCTCCTATGCACCAGGTTCTGCAGGGCACAGGGAGGCTGCCCGTAACCATTTCCCAGGGGCAGGGTGGCCGGGCCTAAGCTCTGGGCCCATGATTCAGGCCAGGAGCAGGCTGACACCTGATTCAGGGGGCCCTGCTTCTAGTCACTTTCTCTTCTAGCATGGAAGGTGGTGAGCTCTTCAGCCGGATTCAGGAGCGTGGCGACCAAGCTTTCACCGAGAGAGGTAGGTGTGGGCAGCAGGACCAGAGGGGGCATTCGGACTGAGACGGGCTGCACAGAGTTGCTGTGTGATGCTGGGCAAGGCCCTGCTCCTCTCTATGCCTCAGTCTCCCCCACTGAACAAGAGAGGATGGGACAGAGTGTCCATACCCCAAGGAGTTCTATGAGTTCATAACACCTTGTCAGAGATGGACTGTCCATGGCCTTGGGATGGAGGCTTCAAAGCCTCTTGGTACCAACCAACACTTGAGCTGGGAAGAGGTGGCCCAGGCCTGAGGAAAGAGGTCCAGGTGGGCTGCGACATCCCCAGAGGAAATTAGGATGACTGGGGTGGGGGTATAGGATGGGTCCTGGGTGGCAGGACTGCTCTCACCATCTTGTGCTGTTCCAGGGGGGATGATTGGGTGGAAGCCCCAGGCTACCCGACCTTGGCCTGGCCTCACTGGCTCTTCCTCTGTCTGTGTCTGCAGAAGCTGCAGAGATCATGCGGGATATCGGCACTGCCATCCAGTTCCTGCACAGCCAGAACATCGCCCACCGAGATGTCAAGGTGAGGCTCAAGGTTAGGGGACCAGAGAAGGGAGTACACAACCCCCAGTGGCTCCCAGCACCCACTAGATGGAGGCAAGTTTCCTTGATTGGCATTCAAGGCCTCTGTCCCCTAGCCCAGACTGTTCTTCTCAGCCACTTCTCCCATGGTTCCAGCGTACTCATCCTGCCCTAGCCAGATGGGTCTCCTTGTTTCTTTCAAACACTGTGTAATCCCAATAGGCTTTAGAACAACTGAGTGCCTACCTCAAGTCAGTAAGCCCTGACAAGCATCTTGTTTAATCCTCACATAACCCTGTGGGATCATTGCCATTACCCATTCTACAGATGAGGAAAACAAGTCTCAGAGAGATTGTGTCTTGCCTAAGCCTGCGCAGACGCCACACCGGTATTCATTCATCCATTCTTTCTGCGAGGATTTTTTTTTATTTTAAAGATTTATTTATTTATTTGAGAGAGAGAGAGGGTGAGGGGGTGGGCGGAGGGACACAATCCTTCAAGCGGACTCCCCGCTGAGCGTGGAGCCATCCCAGAAGCCTGAGATCATGGCCTGAGCTGAAATCAAGAGTCAAAGGCTCAACCGACTGAGCCACCTAGGCGCCCCCAATGCCAGCATTTTCAGGGAAAGAAGCCGTTAGCTGGGAGGCAAGGAGGAACGAGCAGAGGTAGTCCCAGTTCCTGGGCCTGCTTGCCCTTTCAGTGGATGGGCTTCAGACATGTTCTGGAGGCTCAGCTCTCCAAATGTCCTGTGTAGGGAGGGCTGGGTCCTAGAGGTCAGCAGGACCAGATGGGGAAAACGCGACCCGTGTGAGGCACCCCACGTGCATACGCATGTACGTGCCAGCCACCATAGAGCAGAATCTGCGAGTCCTGAGCCCGCTGCCCCAGGCCTGGAGCGTTACCCTGAGGCCTGTTTCGTCCTGAGACTGGGCTGAGAGTTGCTGAGGGCCCAGCTGCGGCATCAGGTTCCTCCTCTGGCTGAGTACCACCAGCCCGTTTATCCCTTGATTCTGGATACACGTGGAGCCACGACAAACTCACCTTCTGAACCCTTGCTTTATTTTGGCCCTGCCTTCCTTTTTTTCCCCAAGGAGAGAACAGTCTTCTGTAGAGGTGACTCCCTTGTATAGATTAAATGTGCTTTCCTGTTTTCACCCCAGTCCAAGGTCGGATAATCTCAAATAGAACCAGAGAAAAGGCTTTCACTGGCCCCAAACTGGAACTCCATCCAACACCCTGTCCTTCTACCCCAGCTCTGCTTGAGGGTCCCCCCTTTCCTCCATGGCCCTAGGTCCTACCCATTCATTAAAAACCAGCTTCAGGGCTGCCTCCTCCATGCAGACCTCCTCACTGTCCTCTCCTCTTAGGCCTCTCTGTGCTTTGCAACCAGGAAGAACTGCCTCTGTGCAGCTCCTGGGGCCTGAGGGGCAGGGGCCTTCTCCCCGAGTGGCCTCAGGCAGGCTGCCCTGCTGCCTTGTTCTGGGTTGGGTACCGGACAAGTGCTTGGCAACATGAGCTGCCTACCTTGCCTGGAACCCTCATTTTGGTATTTCATGACAGCATCACCAACTCAGGCTCTGAAGTTCCTACCCCTGGGCTCTCTGGGGTACTTGGCTCTTCTCAGCTTTGGCTGAACACCTGCCTCTGTTTCCCTTCTGCAAAAGGAGGCATCACCTCCCAGCCACCTTGGTCTTCTTCATATTTGACCCACATTGTTGGTGACCAAGGCCAGGTCTTTTTAATGAGATGGAGCTGGTTCCTCCTGAACTGATTGGGTTGAAGGAAGTCTGCCTGAAGATCATCTTGGGAACTCTTCCCCCACCTGGTGCCTAACTTCAGACCAATGCTTTATCTTCCTGGCCCAGCCTGAAAACCTGCTCTACACGTCCAAGGAGAAAGATGCAGTACTCAAGCTCACCGACTTTGGCTTTGCCAAGGAGACCACCCAAAATGCCCTGCAGACACCCTGCTACACTCCCTATTACGTGGGTGAGTCCTTGGGACATGGTTTGTATGTCCCTACCCCCACTGGACCCTGTTGCCGTGTGGGGCAGCCCGTGGGTTGCAGAAGCCAAAGGGTTAAAGCCCAGTAAGGAGGGAGGGAGGGATTCTGTCTTTGTGGAGGCGGTGACGTGGGGGGCCGGAGGCTGCAAAAATATTCTCCCAAACTTCAGCTTCTGCTTTTGAAAATAGATCCAGGAAAATTCTGGCTGTGGCCTGTGAGCTGAATGACATCACAGCAGCTCTAAATATATACGTGATAAAAGGCTGCCATCAGCTTGGGACGGAGCCCAACCGCGGTTGTTTTTCTCCAGTTTTTATCTTTCTGGGATTCATATTCAGAAAGTAGGCAGGCCTTTCCTATTACATTAGAAGGATACAGGACACCAGCCCCTTGTCTTCAGGGAGAGGGTCCCTTAGGCCAGGGCAGGGATAGGACTTGGGGGTGTCACATACCCATGCTTCCTTCCTTGGAGAAGCTCCTTGCTCCCTTATGAGCAGGTAGCCCAGATCTGGAAAAGCCCCTGCTGAAGGTGCTCCTTATCCGAGAGGGGTGATGACTCGCATTACAGGGGGTCTTTCCCCTCAGGGGAGACCTTCCAGGAGAGCTGCTTAAGGAGTGGGGAGCCCCCGAGACAGCCGAAATGGTATCCTGTTTACCAGGACGTGTTTTGCAGTATTTTGGCTCAGAAATCTTCTGGCCTACCCATCTCATTGCACAGGTGGGAAGAACAAGGCCCCATGGGATGGTAGCCAAGCTGAAAGCAGAAACCAGAGCCCTGCCCCGGCCCCTCCTTGCCCATGGGCTAGGCTGTGCATTCAGGGGGACAAGGGACATGGGGCTGCTGGGGGGAGGAGGCCCTCTTGCCTATGGCAGGACCCCACCAAATCCCAGACTGGCCTTCCTCCCTTTCCTCCCTCACCAAAGGCTGATATCGGCCCAAAGAACCCAGGAGGCTATCATTCCTTACAGCCCAGCCTAAAAGTGGGTTTATTTTTTCTGGGAGCTGTTTTTCCTCCCCCAACTTCACACACAGGCTGCCTTCCCAGAATGTGCCAGACACCAGTCTGCTTTGCCCCGCCCCCCAACCCAGGTACCTGCTCCCCACCTTGCTCAGGCTTCAGGCTCCTGTCTGGGCTCCAAGACCCTTGGGGCTGAGAGCCTTCCTGTGCCCTCTGCCCTGGTAGCTCCTGAGGTCTTGGGTCCAGAGAAGTACGACAAATCGTGTGACATGTGGTCCCTGGGCGTCATCATGTACATCCTGTGAGTACCACGGCCTCTGCCTCCTACACCACCGCCCCCTGCTACCCTCGGTACCGCTTCTGCCTCCTCTCCCCCAGCCCTTGGTGAGGGGCTTGAGTGGGTCATTCTTCATGCAGGCTGGGGACACCCCTCTTTCAGGGTGCCTGAAGGTCTCTCCTTGCCAAGGGCAGATGGCATTCCTAGGATGAGCCCAGAGTCCAGAGGGCTGGTCTTCTTGCCCAGGTGGCTACCTCGGTGGCTGCCTGTCTTCCCAGTCAGGGATTCGGGGAGGAGAATGGGTCCACCCTGGCGCTGCCCTCACACCTGTGCCGAATGACCTCCACTCTCTCCCAGCCTGTGTGGCTTCCCGCCCTTCTACTCCAACACGGGCCAGGCCATCTCCCCAGGGATGAAGAGGCGGATCCGCCTAGGCCAGTATGGCTTCCCCAATCCTGAGTGGTCGGAGGTTTCTGAAGATGGTGAGTGAACCTCTCTGCCCCAGCTTGCTCTGCCGGACCCCATTAGCCTTCATTCTGGGACCTACCACGTTGGTGTCAAAGCAACCTGTGTTCAAATCCTGGGTGTGTGACATCCCACATCCCATCTCCCAGCTAGGGACCCTAGGCAAGTCACCCAAACTTTCTTTTTTTTTTTTTTTTTAAAGATTTTATTTATGTATTTGACAGAGAGAGACACAGCGATAGAGGGAACACAAGCAGGGGGAGTGGGAGAGGGAGAAGCAGGCTTCCCGCTGAGCAGAGAGCCCGATGCAGGGCTCGATCCCAGGACCCTGGGATCATGACCTGAGCCGAAGGCAGACGCTTAACGACTGAGCCACCCAGGCGCCCCAAGTCACCCAAACTTTCTGAACCTCAGTTTCTATATCTGCTAAATGGGCTCAAAACTTGCCTCCTCAAAACATCCTCTAACTCCTACCCCTTCTTAGTATTTCCCTTTTGGGGACCACAGACAAATTTGCCCTGTACCCATTCTCCATGGCTGCTTAACGAGTTACCCCCAAACACGTGGTGGCTTAAAACAAGAAACAGTTGTTAGCTCACTGTTTCTGTGGGTTAGGAATTCGGGAGCCCATGCAGAACTGGGGCGACTGGCTCTGAGGCACTCTGCAGCCTCCTCACTCCCCTGTCTTCCCCAGCCAAGCAGCTGATCCGCCTCCTACTGAAGACAGACCCCACAGAGAGGCTGACCATCACACAGTTCATGAACCATCCCTGGATCAATGTGAGTGCCTCCTTGTCCTGTGGCGGGCAGGGTGGCAAGCTGGAGGGGGGGGCTGTGGGCAGGAGGGTGGTGGCTCCGGAGGCCCTGATGCAGGCCACAGATACGCAGCAGGACCCCGCCGAGAGCCTGACTTTGCCCCTGCTCCAGTCCGGCTCCTTCACCTCCCTGAGCCTTGCTTCCCATATCTGAGACCAGGAGAGAGGGTGGGGCCGGGGAGCCAGGGCCGTCTCTGGTGCCTGTTCTAATCCAAGGGTTTGGGGCTCCTTCCAGCAATCAATGGTGGTGCCGCAGACCCCACTCCACACGGCCCGCGTGCTGCAGGAGGATAGAGACCACTGGGATGAGGTCAAGGTGGGTGGACGCTGTTGCTGTCTCAGTCTCCCAGGATTTTGGGAAAAGGGACTCCAGGGTGGTGGCGACCAAGAGCCTGGGTCATCATCCCCTCCCCTGGGGTGAGAGCCCGGGGTGTCACAGACTGCACCAGGGGTCCAGCTGGGGCACCCAGAGCACTGGGCCGCACTACTGCATTCAGGGTGGTGCTCCTGGCTCACTGGGACTCGGGGCCGGGGGCTCAGTGAAGGAAGGGGCTTTGGCCATAACCCCCCTTACAATCTACATCTGGGAGGGTGGTCAGCCTGGTTTCAGCATAGGGGACAGCAGCTCAGAGCCCCAGGGCACCCCGGGCCCAATCTTCAGGCTTTAGTGCCCTGTGTGCCCCACAAGTTGGTGTCCCCTGCAGGCCTGTGGTTCTTAGCAGGTGACATTGGTCCAGGTCCCTGCCCTACTTACCCTTGGTGTGGTCACAGGGAGTCACTATACTTTCTGTGCCTTGGTGGATAAGCTCAGTGTCCACCACAGAGCACTACAGCGTGGATTAGGGGACACAAGGGGATGGCCCAGTGCTAGGCGCGCAGTGGGCGCTCAGGCAGCAGAGCTATTGCCGCCCTCGTTGACATTAGTAAGGGGCTGGAGGCAGGAGGGTGATGGGGGTTTTGAGGCCAGTCCGTCCTGACCTCCATGGACATCTGTCACCAGGAGGAGATGACCAGTGCCCTGGCAACCATGCGTGTGGACTACGACCAGGTGCAGATCAAGGACCTGAAGACCTCTAACAACCGACTGCTCAACAAGCGGAGAAAGAAGCAGGCAGGCGGTTCCTCAGCCTCCCAGGGCTGCAACAACCAGTAGCGCGCCGGGCCTTGGATGAGGGCCTTGGATGGGCCGGGCCTCTCAGCCTGGGGACAGACAGGAGTGTGCTGACGCCCCGGGTCACTGTTTTTAACAAAAGGATCATTTTGTTGTGTTTTAATTTGTCACTTAGAACTTCAGGATGGGGGACCGTGACTCCAAACCTCCTTAGAGAGGGAGCCCTGGAGTTAGGGAGCCGCCTGCCCCAGCTGCAGCGCCTTTGGCCAGAGCAGCCTGAGTGGGACATAGCTCTGTTGGGCACGCTGGGGCATGGCTTTAGACTTCTAGGCCACTGGCAGTCGTGGCGGGCTTCCCTCCTCCCTTGGAGACATCCCCCTGTAGGGTGGGCAGATGGGCCTGGCCCTGGGAAAGGCATCTGGCCATGGGTTGCCATGGTGACCAGGGACCGGCTTGCTGTCTGTGAATGCTGAGTGAGAGAGCAAGGGAGGGAGAAGGGGCAATGGGGGTCTGCCTCTGCGTCCTTGGGGCAGCTGGTCTCCTTCACACTGCTCCACCCTCTCAGCCTCCCTCCCTTTGGTCTCCTGAGGCCCACGGTCAGTTTGCCTGCCTCGCTGGGTGGTCCAGCCCTATCTTGCTGCAACCCCATCCCACAGGGCCCCTGGAGCGCCCTCCCCGCAGAGTCCCTGGGCCTAGTGATGCTGTTACTACCCCTTACCCAAAGAGTGGCCTCTCATCTCAGGGGAGGGTGGGAGGTATTTTTAACCCTTTTCTACTTTGGAAAATGTCACTGTGACAAAAGCCAGTACAGTTCTCTTGCCCCTACCCACTCACCGGTTCCCAGGCAGGAAAGCTTCTCTGTAATGGTTCATCCTCCACCTTGTCCTGGTTGACGGCAGGGGCTGCCTTCTCGTGGACTTTTGTGAGAGTGGATGGCTGGGGGCAGGACCCAGGGGCTCCCCATTAATCAGGGGTCTCTTTCTACACTCTGGGTCAGACCCCAGGCAGTGGAGGGCTGCTGAGTGATGCTTAGAAGGTCTGGTTCTGGGTCCCAGCTTCGGCCTGAGTCGGAACAGAGAGGATCCCTTCCTTGCTGGTCCAAGCTTACCCAGTCCCACGGCTGCCCCGGGTCGCCTCAGGGTTCTCAGTGCCTGATATGGGCCCGACAAGTGCCTGACACCCAGCCTGGTCCCTGACCTCTCTTGCTGGCTGGGAAACCCTAGCCCACGGCAGATAGGAAAACACTGCTGGGTTTTACATGTAGATAGTAATAAACACCATTTTGGCGTTTCCTCCTGGTTCCTGGGTGTCTCTGTCTACACGAGTGGACAAAAGTGGCCCAAGGGCAGCTGCTCACACCTACTAGCGATCCCCCCCTTAGGCCTAGTAAGCATGCGGGCTGGCTCCAGGGCCACTGTGGCCTCGCCGGGCATGGACAGGTCAGACAGAGAGGCAGACGCATGGCAGCTTCCTCATGCCACCAGCCATGGGGCGCCCGGAGCACCGTATGTGTGACACCCACCCCCGGGCCCCGCGTGCGCCAGCGTCTGCCCACAGCGGCCACCCCCAGCTGCATGCCAGCCTGCTGAAGGGCGGGCGGAGAGCCTGCTGCAGCGCTGAGCTATTTTCAGAAGCTGCCAGATTTCATTTGGCAGCGAGAATATCGGGGGGGGGGGGACGCTGGAGACTGTCTTTTGACTATTCCGGCAGTAGAGCACCCTCAGCCCTCGGGAGCCCTTGCGGGCAGCTTCGAGGTGGGGCCTGACTGTGGCATATTCCCTCAGCTCCTATCTTGAAATCTCCCAGTTTCCCAAGAGCTCAACTGGCACCCGCAGCTCTCCCTCCACCTCCTGTCCCCTCAAGGCGTGGGGGAAGGGGTGGAGATGGTAGAAGGCAGGGAGAAGCCAGCACTCCTGAGATGCGGGCTGCTTCCTAGCTTGGCGACCTTGGACAAGTCCCCCAGCTTTCCCACCTCAATTTCCTCAACTGCGATGGGGCGGTAGTGCCCACCCTGGGGAGTCATCTGGGGGATCCAGGCAGAGGATGCGTGTGAGGTGCCTATTGAGGTGCCTGGTGCATGGCTCGTGCCCAGGACCCATTTGCCACCCCAGCATCCTTAGCCATCAGGAAGGAGAGAAGTACCTGAAGTTGCTAGAGGGAAAAGCAACCCTGCCCCAGATCTATCTCTGGGACTTTCCACCCCCCAAAGTCAGGCATTCGCCACCCATGGGGTTTTACTCCCAAGGGCCTGCTCTCCAGAGCAGCATCACCCGGGTTTCCTGAACCTCGGGCAAAGCCTTGGGCTTCAAGGAGGGTGGCCTACCCTTCTGAAGGGCCCCTGGGCCCCCCAGATGAATTCTGGGGACCTCGTGGAGCCTGTGGTTCAGACCAACCCTCGCCATGTACTCTGCCCAGTGCAATACTGGCCAGATGCAGAGGCAGATTGTCTAGTCACAGAGCCGCAGACAGACTCCCTCTCTGGGCCCTGAGCACCCACGGCGCTTGAGCCCCCCGCGCTGCGTGCGAGGAAAGCAGCAGGGAAAGCTGCACGCAGGGCTCTCACCTCAGGGAGTTCACTCTCTTCCGGGAGAAGGACAAAACAGCAAACAAACGCTACCAAATCTCAGGCTCGAAATGGTCTATGGAGGAAGGGCGTGGCTTAAGAAGGAGGTGTCACAGGGCCTTTTGAGCCAAAGAGGGAACTGATGCAGCCCAGTGGCTGGGGAGGGGGTCTGATAGTTTACAGGACTGAAGGCAGAACTGCAGGGACCTGGACCAGAGCCCCGGGGACAGAAGGACTCTACACCCCTCAGCGCTGCCTGTCTGTGCTTCTCCCTGGGGCTGATCTTGATCTTCTGCCTGCACCGCCTTCTCACAGCCGAGACCGCGGCTTCCGCAGTTCCAGCAGGGAGGCATCTGCCAGGGGCCTACACCCCAGACCCAGGGAGGGATTCTAATCGGCCGTACTTGGCCCATCGCTGTTGTGGGGAAGGGGAGGTGGCTAGCTTGGTGGGGGTGCAGCAGAGGGAGTTAGCAAAGGAGAGGGTTGGAAGGATTGCCCCCATATCTGCCATGTCTGCTCGGCCACTTCCAAGAGCTGAAGAGACGTGGGGTCCCCTGATCTCTGGCATCAGGTACAGCTCTCATAAGCCAGGGTGAGGAGGCTGGGTGCCTGGCCAAGTCACACTGTTTGGGCCTCAGTGTGGCTATCTGTGAAATAGGAGCAAACCCCTGACAATCAGCTGGAATTAGGTGAACCCCAAAAAGCTGTGTGGCCACTTGTTCTCATCAGCCTGTTCCGACACAGGCATTTACTTGGCCACCATGCTGGCGTCCCTGGAAGTTTTCAATAAAGAATCCGCGAGAGGTGTATTCACATGTGTGCACGAGTGAGTGCACGTGTGTGTGTGTGTGTGTGTGTGTGTGTGTGTGTGTGTGTATGTGTGACATTGCTTCCCAGTGCTTCCCAGGGATGCTCCCCTGACCCAGCTGACAGCAGAGTTCTCTGTCTTGCAAACCTGGTGCTGGCTGGCTTCCAGCAGCCTAGCTCATTGCTATTCCACACCAGCCCCTCTCTGCCCTCGATTCAGCCCCTCCACCGCAGTGCCAGAATTGAGCCTGGAATGCAGGCTGCCGCAACCTCTGCAGGGGGCTCAGTGCTCCCAGGCCTGCTGGAAACTCTCTCTCTCTCTGGGAGGTGTGGGGAGGGGGCATAGGCCCTGGGATAGCCATCTCCAGACCTAACTTCCTTGGGCTGAGCCTTTGCATCTCTAGTGGGTCCTTGCAGCTGCCTTTAAACCCAGCAGGGTAAAATTATTCCCTTTGTCCTACTGGGCACCCAACATATTCACCCCTTGGAATCAAAGGCAGGAAAGGGTCTGGAAAGTCCACTTCCCTCCCTGAGGGTGGGGTGGGGTGGGGTTATTTAGCTTAGAGCCAGGATATCTGAGCTTTGGTTTACATGAGGATTTGGGCAAAGCCGTTCCACTTTTTGAGGTTCCCCATCCTCATCAGTAAAATGAGACATTGATCAAGCAGGGCCAGATCCTTCCGGCACTCTGGGCAGACATGCTGCCACCAGTGGAAGGTTTTCTTACCCCTTAAATGGGAGTAATCCTCACAAGGGTGGGCAAGGCTGTGGAAAAGGGGAGGGGGCAGCCAAGTCCAAAGGCCATGGTCAGCAATGTTGCCCAAGTGTCTGCTAGGCGACATGCCAAGGTGCCAAGACTCTGCCAGTCCTGCCTTTTCTCTGTTTCCCATGACCAGGAGAAAGCAGCTGGAGGCTCAGGAAACCAGTTTCCCAGGGCTCAGAGCATTTTGTCAAGGCAGGTTAATTGGGGTGTGGGGCCACCTGCTGGTCACCCGAGTGAGCATTCAGTAGATGCCTACTGTGTACCAGAGCCTGAGGGAGCCATGGTCCTGCCTGGGTGGAGGGGGAGGCCACAACATCGCGATGAATGGCTACTGTTATTAAGTGCCTACTGTGTGCCAGGATGGTGCTGGGACTTTACATGGACCATCTCAGTCCTCACATTCCCATCTTACAGATGGAGAAACTGAGCCCCAAGCTCTCAGCCACTGCCCTCTCTGCTGGAGAAGGTCAGAGGGGACGACCATGGAAGGATTACCAGAACGCGGTGACGTGCGAATTTGAAGGGCAAGTCAGATTTGGAAAGACAAAGATTTAGGGAAAGGGCGTTCCAGCTGGCAGGTAGAGGGGGAGGCAAAGTGAGGAGGCAGTAATGGGCTCGACCTGCGTGAAGAACAGAGAACAAGTAGGTTTAATGGGTGAGAGGCAGCCATGGCAAGGAGATCTCTCAGTTTTTCATCCCATCTCCTACAGGAAGGCAGAGTGGGGACCCCAGGGGTGAGGCAGTGGGCACCTGGTAGCCTCTCCCTCTTAGCGCTCCCAGGGCACTCTCGTGTCTTCCCCCCTCCCTGCGTCCATATGCGTCTCCCCTAGAGATACACCCCATGTTTGATGCTAGTTTGTCAACCCGTCCACCTCCTTTTGCTGCCGTGGCACTTCCAGGTGGTTCCCATGTTGCTTGTCAGGGGCCAGATCTTTTCACACCTACTCCCCAGGTCTTCAGGATGTGGTAGAAGAGTCCTAGGGCCCTCCACCCCTGCTTCCAACAGAGCTATTTTGTGTATTGGAGTTTCTTCTGAGATTTGAACAAGAGTTTATATGCTTAAAAAATTTTGTGGACCATTGAACTAGACACGTAACAAACAATATTTATATCAAATCCTGCAGGTAGGCATTATGATCCCATTTTACAGATTGGAAACCAAGGTTCAGAGTGGCTGAATGGCTTGCCGAGGTCCATGACTGGGCTCTGACGTGGCAAACGGACTTCAAGATTGTCCTTTCTCCACTGTCCCTGCCCTTAGAGAGTCCAGACTCCACGGGGACAGGCAGCGAGCAGTTGCCTGCACTGTCTGGTGGGCTGCAAGCAGGCGCTGAGGGGGAGCAGAGGTGACTGGCGATCATGGCTCTTGGAGGCAGGCTTACTTTCCTCTTTCTTGTGGGGAGTTCAGAGAAAGTTAGGACAAAGAGGAAGTGATGGGGATGAGGAGGCATTGGGGAGCCTACCTTATCCCCAAATACCTGCTCCTGTGGCAGGGGCAGTGAAGATAAATCCGCCCGCTCCCCCCGCCACCCCAGCCTTCATCTTTGTTCACAGCAAGCCAATCAACTCTCAGACCTGGCCAGGATTCTCTGTGTAGGAACTCGGTGAGTTCTTCAGCCACCCCATGGAGCAGCCCCGTGTGGAGACCCTCCCCAGTACCTTCACTTCCAGCTGATGGGACTTTGATTCATGGGCCGTGTCTCCCTATCTGGGCTGCTGGGGCTGCATGGAAGGTCCCAGGGCCCACCAAGAAAAGGTAAGGTGGGTGAGAGGGCTGGGCTTCCCAGCTCTGGGCTCAGCCTTCCAGTCACATTTTGAGCCCATGTTTTGAGCACCTAGAGTGTGCCAGGAATGTCTCATACAAGATCTCCTTTACATTTCTTTCCTTCCAATGGCCCTCCTAGGCAGAGGTTATGCCCACCTTGCAGACAAAGTCACCGAGGCTTGAGCAGCACCAGGATAGAGTGCCCAGGTTCCTATATGTGGTATGTGGCAGGGCCAGGTCTGAACCTGGAAGTATGGGGCTCTATATTCCTCTCCCTAAGAGGAAGGCTGTCCCTGTCCAAAGAGTCCCAAACCCAGCTGACCGCTTCCCTGACCTGGCCTGGCTGGAGGTGCCACAAACCTGCCCCTTCTTTCCCTGGTCTTCTCTGCCCCCGGCTGCCAGAGGAAGGGCTCTTGGGGGTGACCTCCCATGCCTTCTAACCCCTGAACCTGGAAAGGGAACGCCAGTCCCCTTTCAGGATGGTTTAAGGTCAGGGCACCTCCCTGAGGATGAGAGAGAAGTTGGGCTGCATCACACAGCCTGGGGAGGTCACCAGCTCTGTTCGGTGACCTTGGACAACTCCCTTAATTTCTCTGAACCCATCTTCTCATTAGAACATGTGGACAAGTGACACCTGTCCCCTGGACTGTGAGACTGTGCAAGGGGAGGCACAGAGCTCTGTGGAGCTCTCAGCATGTTTCAGGTCCTGAGAAATGTCCTCACACGAGAGACTGTGGGGTCTGATGGTATCCAGGAAAGTGTTGAGTTTCAAGCTAAAAGCCTTTAGAAAGCAGGCTGTCTTGCTGGGAGAAGCTGCAGTCAGAGCTCCTGTCTGATTGAGCTGCCCACCTGCCCTTGGGGCCTCTCTCTCGCTCCGAAGGTTCCTGTCAGACCGGGGCCTAGTGGATTGTGCAGAGGGACTGGCCCGGGCTGTGGTGGGAGACAGGTGAGGTAGAGGAGGCTCTGAGTAATGGCAACCAGGCAGGTCCAGAGAACTCCTCCTCATGGGGTCATGAAGGGGTCCTGTGGGACATAACACTGGTCACTACACCAGCCAGATGAGGGGATGAGCTGACTCAGAGTGTCTAATGTGGGCAAGCCTCTCTGGGCTATTGGGAGGGGCATGCTAAGCAGTTGGAACTCCTTCTTTAATGACAGAGCTCAGAGCCAAAGTGGGGTGACAGACAGAGATAGGAAGGTCAGGGAAGGTCTCTGAGAAGGGGACACTCAGCTGAGGATGAATGACAAGGAATTGGTTGTAAGAAGAGCAGGAGGAAAGGCATCCCAAAAAGAGAGAATAGCAAGTGCAAAGGCCCTGGGGCTCAAAAGACTGTCAAGTATCTGAGGAGCAAAAGTGAGCACAATATGCCTAGAGAGTGCTGGTCTAGTTCAGCCTCCCTTAGACACAAGTGGGTGTGTGGGCAGCCTTATGGAGCACCAGGAAATAGAAATTTTGGAGGTGTCTTTCTCTAGGCTCTGCCACTGACCATCCAGAATAGGGTCTGGCGCAGGGTTCAGGACAGTTTAGACAGATCTGAATCAGCCCTCCCTGGGCCCTTGACTCTATAAATAGAACATCAGCTCCTGAGACAGCTTTAACATCTAATTGTTGGCAATAAATTGAGTCCACTAAAGTGTGGATATAACGCTTGCTGGGGTTGTTAACATCAGCAAAGCCAGTGGCCGAGTCTGTTTCCACACAGATTAGATGCAGTAAGATATAATTTCTCTCTGGAGGCAGATGCTACAGAGATAGGGTGCGGCTCCTGGGCCCAGGAGACAGGGCTCGATTCCTGTTAATGAGCTCCTGTAACGTAACTGGGATTCACTCTTATTGGAGTTATGTGACTGCTCAGGTGGGAGATCCTGGGGTGGGGGGTGTGCAGAGATTCTCAGCAATAGTCGCTCACCATAATCTCAGCCAGGGGAAGAAAATGCCCTCCTCTCTCCAGACCATGAGTCAGTGCAGGCCACCAGCCTGGGCTGGGAACAATGCCAAGGGATGAGGGGACACCAAGGTATTCTTCCCAGGACAGGCACCCCACCATCCCATGCCTGCCCTTTAGGGCTTGACCCTGGAAGATTTTCTTCTTTCTGTTGCTCTTGAGGTCAGGTGGGTTTTCTCAGTTAATTCTGTGGAATAAATCCTACCCACCTGAAGCTGGGAGGGCTGCCTGGAGGTGACAAAGGTGGAGTGGGTAGGAGGAGGTTTAGGAGAAGGGCAGGCAGCCAGGTTCTGTCCTCTGGGAAGAAGGAGGTCAGAGGTCAGCTGGCTCATCCAATGCCACACAGAAGTTAGTAGCGAAGCTGTGAACAAAGGAAGGCTCCCTGGAAATGGCCATAAAGTTGGGGGTGCGGAGGAGAGCATCAGGATGGGAGGAGCCTAGAAGAGCTTGTGGGTTCCAGCTTCAGGGCTTCTCAGAGTCCGATTATCTGGAGGGCAGGTGGTGCCTCTTCTCATTTCCCCATGTGCCCTCCTGGATGGGCCAAACCCAGCCCTCCAAGGATGGAAGTGGATCCAGGGCCAGTGAAAGTCAACACAGGTGTGGTTCAGACACGGTTTGGAGAGAAGTTCTAGGTTAGATCCGAGAAGGTCAGAGCTGGAAAATGCCTTACTGTACTTAATTCCCATTTTATTAATGAGAAAGTTGAGGCTCACAGGCCAGCCTCTCAGCCTAGGTGCTACCCCCACACTGCTACCCCCGCCTGTCCACTGGTTTGCCCAGGGGCCCTTCCCTGGCCTCAGAGGTCTCTCCCTCGGCCCTCTGGGCTCTCGCCTCCTGCAGAGCTCTTTTCCCCTTTCACTTGCTCCTAATAGGACTTTGTCAGCGACTTGCTTGGGGTTTCCGTGGCTCTTACTTAGGCTTCCCTTCCAGGGGCCTTCAGGTGAGGGGAGTGTCAGTGCTTGGCACTGGGAGCAGGGGTACGGGGCTCTGCCAGGGGCATGCAGAGAGGGGCAGGTGTGCGGGGAGGCTGGTCCTGGGGGCACCAGGTTGCTCTGGCCTAGGAGCCTGGAGGCCTAAAGGGGTGGGGGGGCTTCCCTGTGCAGATTCTGCTGGAGCCCAGGGGGCTTCTTTGAGTCTGAGACCTCTGGCTCCTGAGCTGGCTGCTGACGTCCCCCTCTCTGCCACTCCCAGGACTGGGACTGCCTGAAGGCTGGACATGTAAGCAATATCCTAGCTGTGCCTTGAGAACAGAGAGAGCTGCAGCTATGGAAATGTTGGAAGCTGTGGCCTGTTTGATCTGGAGTCCTGGCTTTGGGGCTGAAGGTGGGACTGCTCCCTGAAGGCTCCTTCAAGGTGGAGGCTCCAGAGAAGAGAACCTGCCTCAGCCTGGATGGCACCTGCATTTATGACTAGCTCCTTGAGTGACCCCGCTACTCAGCTTGGTTTGGGGACCTTGACCCCAGCTGGCCACCCCTAGTGCTCTCTCACTGGCCAGTGGTTGCCAGCACCAAGGGCCACCGTCATGTTCCCCACTGCTCAAGAGGCCCTTGGGATTCTCTCTGCATCTGGGCAAGAGACCCCTGATGTGGGCCACATCCTTGAGGTGGATGGGGGTGGGGGTGAGGGGAAAGCCTCCCTTCCTGCCCTCTCCCACAAAGTATCTTCCACAGCTTCCACACTTCTCCCTGTGGATGTCACAGGGCTAGGTCCAGCACTGCCTATTCCAGGTTCTGCAGGAGGTTGAAGGCCAACCCCTCACAGACTGGCCACTGCTCTTTCCTGCTATAGAGAAGGGGTTTGGTGTCAGGAAACACCTGGAGCTTGTGGCTAGCTGCCATGTGTGATCTTGGGCAAGCCTCTTTCCCTCTCTGGAATCTTAGTTTTCTTGCCCATAAAATGTCCACAAGGATGCTCACAGCGTTCTGGAGAGGATTCGATGTGAGAACGTAGGAGAAAACACCATAATCACAGAGTCTGCTGCTCCAAGAGTTGAGATAGTCCAACTCAACAGGATGGAGCTGGGGGCTCTGGACTCTTTCTAGTGTGGGGAGGAGAGAAGGGTCTGGAGGGGAGGTGTCAACTGATCTGACGAGAGGGTCAGGGCAGCTAGGAATCCAGAGGCCCTTATGCCTTGCCAAGGGTTCTGCAGTGCAGACACTGAGGGTGATGTGCCATTTACCCAGAAGGGCTTCTAATAGCCAAAGCTTGGGGTCCAGGGAGCCAGGAGAAAACAGTGTTGGGAGCCAGCCTGGAGGAAGGAGAGAGTAGAGGGAGGGAGCAGGAGATGGATTCCTCTTCTCCAAAGACTACACGTGAACCTGAGTTCTCCCTCAGGCCTTGGGTGTTGGAGAGTCAGTCTCTCACATCCTGCCCACAGGACCAGTTGACAGGGATGAGAAAGTTTCAGATTGGTGAGGGCCAAGGACCACCTCCAAAGCACAAGACAAACCCTGAGGGTACCGGCTGGTTCTAGGCCCAAGGAGGGAAAGCCTTTGGCCCCAGGATACAGCCCACTACCTGGCAGTCTTGGTCCATCTCCTAGAGGACAGATCCATACCCACTCCTGCTCTCCAAGGTCAAATTTTTTTTTTTTAAAGATTTTATTTATTTATTTGTCGGAGAGAGAGAGAGCAAGCGAGAGAGCACACAAGCAGGGGGAAATGGCAGGCAGAGGGAGAAGCAGGCTCCCCTCTGAGCAGGGAGCCTAATCCGGGGCTTGATCCCAGCATCCTGGGATCATGAACTGAGCTGAAGGCAGCTGTTTAACCGACTGAGCCACCTAGGTGTCCCCAAGGTCAGATTTCTGAGCCCAGAAGTCAAGACCTGGGTTGACCTGATGAATGAAGGAGGTCAAATACATGCTCTATGTTCCCAGGCCTGATTTATCTAACCCTCCAGAGCACATCTGAGGTGGAGCTATGGAAACGTCCACACCTCAGTTCCCATGAGGAGTAGCATTGGGTCTGTGATGGGCTCTAAGAACAGTCCATAGGTTTGTCAGTTGGCCACCGCTATGGTTAAACAAGTAGTTTCCAAAGTTTGTTTCTGCATTATAATTTATATAAAGTAAAATCTTAAGTGTAAAGGTAAATAATTTTATTTTATTTTAAAATATATATTTATTAAATTATTATATTAATTTTAATAATATTTTTAAGGACATACACATTTTTTCCTATTTTTCCAAGAAGTTTACTTTTTTAAAAATAATTTTCAAAAATCTGAGTATAGTTGGGGAGCCTGGGTGGCTCAGTTGGTTAAGTGTCCGACTCTTGATTTCAGCTCAGGTCATGATCTCAGGGTCGTGATATTGAGCCCTGTGTCGGGCTCGTGCTAGGCATGGAGCCTGCTTAAGATTCTTTCTCTCCCACTCCCTCTGCCGCTCACAGTCTTCCCCCTTCGCTCTCTAAAAAAAAAAAAATTGCATAGAGTTGACATACAATGTCACATTAGTTTCAGGTGTACAACATAGTGATTCAACTTCTGTGTACATTATGCTGTGCTCACCACAAGCATTGTCACCATCTGTCACCATACAACGCTGTTACAGTACCATTGACTATATCCCCTATGCTGTGCCTTTTATTCCTGTCACTTACTTATTCCATAAGAGGAAGCCTGTATCTCCCACTCCCCTTCACCAATTTTGCCCATCCTCCCATCCCCCTTGTCTCTGGCAACCATCAGTTTCTTCTCTGGATTTATAGGTCTGATTTTGCTAAGTTAGATCATTTTAATCTAATGCATATACTCACATTACCAGGATCCCAGTCAGGATATAGGACATTTCCATCACCTCAGAAAGTGCCCAGTAACCACCCCCATCACAGATGCTGATCTGATTTCTATCACCATAGATAAGTGTTGCCTATTCTAGAAGTTTCATATAAGTTATACAAGTAGGTAAGCATGTAGCTTTTGTGTCTGGTGCCTTTTGTTTCTTTTCAAGATGTGTCCATGTTGTTGCAATTAGTAATTCTTTCCTTTTTCTTATTGAGTAATTTTCTTATTGAGTAATATTACATTTTATGAATATACCACAATTTGATGGTTATTGGGCTGTTCCAATTTTTGGCTATTATGAAAAAGGCAGCTATGAACATTCACGCATAAGTCTTTATGTGGACATATGCTTGCATTTCTTTTGGGTAAGTATTTAGGACTGAAATGGCTCGTCAATACCTGGAGGTGAAATTTCTGGACATACATTAAGGATATATTTAACTTTTTAAGAAATGCCAGATTTCCAAAGTGGTTGTATCGTTTTATGTTCCCACCAGCAATTTATGAGACTTCTGATTGCTCCACATCCTCATCAACATCTGGTGTTATCAGTCCTTTTAATCTTAGCTATTCTGATAGTGCATAGTACTTCATTGTGGTTTTTCATTGTATTTCACTATAGTTTTAGTTTGCATTTCTCTAATGGTTAACGATGGTGGGGACTTTTTCGTGTGACTATTGGCCATTTGTAAATCTGTTCAAGTCTCTAGACTATTTTCAAACATTGGGTTGTTTGCTTTTTTATTACTGAGTTATGGGTGTTCTTTATATACTCTGGATACACATCCATTGTTATAGATATGTGTTGGAAGTGTTTTGGCTTATCTACTTGTTTTCTTATCCCTTGTTTTCTTAATGGGTGCTTTTGATGAGCAGGAGTTTTTAGTTTTTAGTTTTTTTGAAGTTAAGTATTTATGATTAGTGCTTTTTATGTCCTCTCTAAGAAATCTTTACTTACCCCAAGGTCATGAACATCCTTTTATGTTTTTTCCCCCCATAATCTGTATAATTTTAGCTTTTACATTTGGGGCCATGATCCACTTGCCATTGACTTTTTGAATGTGGAAGGAGCTTAGGATTGAGGTTTATATTTTTCTTGAAGAAAAATAAACATTTATTTCCCTGTTGAATTGCTATGGCACTCTTTCAAAAACCACTTGACTATATATGTGTGGGTCTAGTTCTGGACTCTATTCTCTTCTGTTGATCACCTGGTTGTCTACATATCTGCCAATACCATATGGTCTCGATTACATTCAATCCATGAACATGGCATATCTTTCTATTAAGTCTTTTTAATTTTTTCTCAGCAATATTTTATAGTCTTGCACATCTTGCATTACATTAACTGCTCATCTTTTTAGTTTTTGGATGTTATTGTAAGTAGAATTTAAAAATTTTTAAATTTCCCAATAGTTTATTACTAGTTTATGAAAATACAATAGATTTTTTTAATGTTAATCTTGTATTCGGTGACATTGCTAAATTTATGTATTAGCTCTAGTAGTTTTCTACATTCACAATAATGTTATCTGTGAATAAAGACAGCTTTTCTTGTTCCTTTCCAATCTTTATGCCTTTATATTTCTTGCCTGTACACTGACTGGGACTTCTAATACAACGTAGAATAGCAGTAGTGAGAGCAGAGTAGAGGCTTTGTTTCTTGGGAGGCCATTCTTTTGACTGGAGGAATGACATGCTGTGATTTACACTTAAAAAAAAAAATTCCTCTGGCTGCCTGGGAAGAACTATAGGGGCAAAAGTGGAAGCAGGGAGACCAACAAAATGCTGCAGAATTCTGAGTGAGAAAGGGAGTGGTTTGGCCTGGGATGGTAGGAGATCTGGGATATATTTGGAATTGGAGTCATAGAACTCCCTATAGAATGGATGGGGCTAGGGGAGGGAGGAGAGGGGTGCCAATGATGATTGCTAGTGTTTCCAGGAGCTGTTGGGGTGATGGACGTGCTGTCTCTTGAGATGAGGAGACTTTGGGGTGTGCAGCTTTGGCCACCTTCATTTTAAGGTACTATTAAGACATGCAAGGTGTCAGGAGAGCAGCCTGAGTGATGGAGGTTGGGGCAAGGTTTTGGGAGACATCGTGACTTAGATGGGATCCAAAGCCACAAAACCAGACAAGAAAAGAGAGAATGTGGAGAAGGATGGAAAAGGAGACTTAATCCTGGGGCAGAGGCCCAGGAGACTTGAAAGAGCCAGGAACATAGACTGAGAGGGAACCAACCGTAAGATAGGAGGAAAACCAAGCGTATAGTTTTTTGGAAGTCTCTTGAAGCCAGTGTTCCAAGAAAGGGATGGTTACTGTGTTGGATGCTGCTAAGCAGGAAAAGTGGGATAAGGACAGAGAGACAACCAACAGATTTTCCATCACAGACATCCTTGATAGCCTTAACACAGGCATTTCAGTGGAGTGATAGAGCTTGAAGCCCAGCTGGAGAGGTGGGAGCTGTAGGTAGGGCAGTGGAGACGTTGAGCTTAGTGAAGGGGAGTGGCAGCCTTTCTCCAAGCACCCAGTAGGAAGCCTTGCAGAGCTCTAGGTGTCTGCTAAGAGACCAAAGCCCTCACTGGCTGTGGGGAAAAAGAAAATGGGCCCTGTGCTCCGGAAGTCAGGGGCTGGGCCAGCCAGGGTGGATGTGTAGACAAGACACCCTGGGGAGGGAGGAGAGGATGAAACAAACATAGGAATCCATGCCCAGTGCTGTCCCTGGCTCTCTATAACGGAAGTCCAGCTTCAAGAACTCCTCCATGCTCATCACCAAGAGGAATTTGAGCTCCAGGGAGGGTGGGAGGTGGACCCCAGGGTGCAGGGTAACAGAGTACCCTGTGGTCCATTTCCACGTCCTGCCTGTGTGTGTTGTTTCCTGAGAAAGCTGCATAGCTCTGTACAGGTAAGTGTCCTAAAAGCAACACATACTCTGGGGAATTGTAGAAAAGAGGGAAAGGTTTACTTTTCGGTATATTTTACTTTGGTTTGTTTCCACATGCAATTGTTCTTGCATAATTCTAACTATGCTGTGAACAGAGTTTTGGGCATGATTATTTTTCACTGAATGTTATATAATAGGCATTCTCCACGTGGATAAATGGCTTTCATTGTTGTTATTGGCTGCATAAAATTGCAGGGAGTAATGCCCCATGTTCAGTGAATTCATCCCCTACTGGTGGTCATTTGGGTTGCTTCCTATATATATACATATAAAATATATACAGATTATATATATACAATATATGCAGTGAATATCTATGTGGATGGAGCTTTCCCTTGATCCATTTTCTTTGTTTTGTTTTGGTTTTATTTATTTATTTATTTTTTAAAAAATATTTTATTTATTTATTTGACAGAGAGAGAGAGAGAGAGTGAGCACAAGCAGGGGGAGAAGCATGCAGAGGCAGAGGGAGAAGCAGGCTCCCCGCTGAGTAGGGAGCCCGACATGAGACTCGATCCCAGGACCCTGGGATCATGACCTGAGCTGAAGGCAGATCCTTAACCGTCGGAGCCACCCAGGCGCCCCTATTTATTTATTTTTATTTAAATTTAATTAATTAACATCAGTGTATTATTTCAGAGGTAGAGTTCAGTGATTCATCAGTTGCATATAACACCCAGTGCTCATTACATCACATGCCCCCCTTAATGCCCATCACCCAGTTACCCCATCCCCCCACCCACCTCCCCTCCAGCAACCCTCAGTTTGTTTCCTGTAGTTAAGAGTCTCTTATGATTCATCTCCCTCTCTGATTTTGTCTTGTTTTATTTTTCCCTCCCTTCCCCTATGATCCCGTTTTCTTTCTTAAATTCCACGTATGAGTGAAATCGTATGGTATTTGTCTTTCTCTGATTGACTTATTTCGCTTAGCATAATACCCTGTAGTTCCATCCACGTCATTGCAAATGGTCAGATTTCATTTTCTGATGGCTGAGTAATATTCCATTGTGAGTGTGTGTGTGTGTGTGTGTGTGTATACCACATCTTCTTTATCCATTCATCTATCGATGGAGATCTGGGCTTTTTCCATATTTTGGCTCTTTATTTTGGGGGTTTGTGACACCCACTTGCCTTATTGCTGGTGAGGGGGGTCAACTAGACCCACCCCACTGGGAGACACCACATGAGGCAGCTTACTCTCATATACCTAACTGCCTGCACACTGTCATTTAATTTTTTTTTCTTTTTATTTGATGGACCAATGAAAAGGTCTTGTGGTTTCATTCTGTCTTTCTTTGATGGTTAGAGAAGATGCTTATTTTCCCATTTGTTCATTTACTGGTTCTATTTCTCCTCGCTGGGGGAGCAGATCCTATCAAGTGATCCACACTTGTACCTTTCCCGATGTGGCTCTCCCAGTGGCTCGACAGGCCCTGTCAGGGCTTTCCTCACCCATGGCAGTGATCCACGGTCAATCCTTTGTGTCTTCCTGTACTGCTTCCCCCTCACCCGCTAGCCAGTTTTCATGGTCACATTCTTCCTCCTGAAGGCCTCTTGAGGTCTCCGCTGCCTGGTTTTCAGTGCCACTTCCCCAGATTAGGCCCAGATCCCAACATCAGGGACCCATGCGACAGTCACAGTAGCCTTTCAGCCTGCTCTGTACTTTCTCCTCTAAGCCATCCTCAACTCTGCCCCTAGTTACTTTCCCTGGACCTGGCAGAGCCTTTGGGTAACGTCTTGACCAACTGACAAATCTAGTCTCTACTGACTGCTAGGGCTAGGAATTCTGTCATCTGCCTCCACCCACCTGCCACCTCGCCCAAGGAAATCTCAGGCTCTGGTCACACTGGTCTCATCATTGCTTTCCCCACATCTTTACTACTTCTTCTCTCTGTGCCTTCATTCATGAGAACTCCAGCAAGAGTGCCCTCTTTACTTGTGAGCCATGTTCAGCCAGACTTAATCCTCAGAGACCTTGCCTCCTCAGCCAAGACTTCCTGGATTTTTCCTGTCCACTTGGCCTCCCTGCCTCTGAACATCTGAGCATTCATAATCTACGGGGGCTCTCTGAGAGGGCCCTCAATAAATTGTCCCCTTCTCCCATCCCACTTCTGAATAAGTTGAGAAATAAAACGCAGATGGAGGCTAAAGCATCACCTTCTTCACTGATGAAGGCTGGGGGGAGAAAGCAGCTTAGTGTGAGGCCGGTTGGACATGTGAACTGAACCCAAGATTAAGCTGACCTCCTCCCTACCCCCCCAGTGTCACTGCTCTGGGTGAGTGAGGCCCAGGTATCACAGCCAGTGGAGACCAGCACGTGGAAAGGAGCATCAGGAGTGAGAAGTCCACCCCTTCCCCACAGTCCGTGCCCCAGGGAGAAGTGCTAAATCCTGTTTTATTATTTAGTCACTTTCCGTGGGTTTTGTTGCTTCTACTCCACTGTGAGCTCCTTAAGTCTAAGGCCTGTATGGCTTCTGATCCTCACAGTGCCTTCAAGTGGGTGAAGAGAATTGGCTCTTAGCAAGTCCCTCTTTCTTCATGTGCATCCACTCCAGGGAGGTCTGCAGTTCTGTTTGGGGGGCTTCATTCCTCCATTGATGCTGGCCTCAGTAGGTGGAGATCCCATGGGCGTAGGCAGCCGTGTAACCACCACCATTCACTCAGGCTTCAGTCAACAGGGTAACAAGCCCTTTCCTTCCATGGGGGTGTAGGGTGTGCAGACACGATTACTCCTGGTGCCCTTGTACTAGGAATGAGAAGAGAAACAAACGAGCAGTTGGGGTGCTGCAGACTTGCTTTGCTTAACTCACAATTGTGCTGAGTCTACTCTGGGCCTTTCTTAGACTGACGGATGAATGATTGGCTCATCCAAGGCCTGGGGGATTAATTATTTTCTGTCAGGCAGGGGATTCCATGGACAGAACCAGGTCACAAACTCCACTACTCCACTGGCTGCTGCTTTCTAGAGGAATCTGAGCCCTCACACAATTTGGAGCCCACCTGGTAACGCCTGGATCCCAGAGCTGTGGGTGCACACACATCATTGCACCACGTACAGTTAGAAAAAGATTTCTCTAAAAATAACCACCGAGGAATATTTAATTTGATAGCAAGACTGTGACTAATGCATGAAACAGAGAGAGTCTGTGTGACAAGACACAGTACAATAATGGGGAAAAATTCATGTTTGACCTTTAAACCAGTGCAAAACGAAATGGATCTAAGCCTCGGCAGCTGAGGACCCTGGGCTCTAGGGAAAGTGGCTATGAGCCGGGAATGTGATGGTCATGGAGGAAAAGTGAGGGGAATAGGTGGCTTTCAAGGGTGTTGCATCCTGGAAATAGATCAGGGAAATCAATACTTTTTGGTGTTAGATAGAGAGAAGGGGCTGGTGCTGAGCTAAGTAAGTGCTGGCTGGTGAGAGGCGGACACGGGAGACCAGCCCAGCTGGATGGGGGTGACTGAATCACAGGCTGGCTCCAAGGAGAAGCAGATTCCACAAAGACAAGGAGACCCAGCATTTCCGGGGAGCGACTGGAGCTGATGGGGAGGGGAGTGGGGTTCCAATGTTGAGCGAACACTTACCCCGTACGAGGCTCTGTGTTGAGAGCTTCACAGGCATTATCTTCCTAAACATTCTTGACACAGAAGACTTGACAGAGGAGGAAACTGGGCTTAGAGAGGTTAAACTACTTGCCTGGGATCACCCGGTTGGGAAGTGTCTGGAGCTGGATGTGAACCCAGAGCCTTCAAGCTCTATTTGCTGCTACTAGGTCACTTAAACTTGAAAAAGCCCACGAGTGACCGGTTGGGGTTGGGACAGGCTGAGTGTCGGTTGTGGTTTCAGCTGGGCCACATGGTGACGGGTTCTCATGGAAAATTGCCATGGATCCTGGCATGACAGGTTTCTGGACTGCGATCCTTACCCCAATCTTTCCATAATTCATGATCGCATATGATAGACTCAGCTCCATCAATCTCAGTGCTAACTGGAGGAGAAAATAGTCTCCATTGCTTAGAGTTGCTCTTCTTCAGTGTCAGCGGGGCGAGTCCTGGTCCAGCTGTGCCTGGGTCGGGGTCCTGCAGGTTCTGAGTATACAGCCAAGGTGTGTTCTCAGAAGAGAGTTCTTCAAGGATTTCTTTTTCTTGCATCCTCTACTATACAAATGTTCCTGAATCAAATGGTCCTGAATCCAATCAGCCCTGATTGGATTCAGGGCCAGTTGTTTCTTGGCATGCTTGGTGATGTTCTTTCTCTAGAAACTGTGCATGGACAGGGCTGGACGTGACAAGCAAGGTGTTGATATTGCAGCTGAGGAAGGGGGCAGAGACCCTTCTAGACTTTGGATAGTTGGCTTCTCTTCCCCTCTGAGCCTTAGAGATGAGGGCTGAGCCTATGCTCAGGTGTGCCATCAGGAGAATCAAGGAAGAATTGGCTTGAACAGGAGAGGGAAGTCTGGTGTGGTCCTGGGTGAGAAGTGGTTCTGTGCCACCTTTGTTGGGTGCTCCAAGAATTGGGGGCTGTGTGCTGGTGCCTTTGAGCCCAGCACACAGGGGATGGGCCTTTGCCTCTGTTGTTCTCCCATTAAGCCCAGGATCTCCTTGAGGAGCCTGGTCTTAGGGCCTGGTCTTACTCACATCTCTCATCTCTGCTTCTGACCCAAGGCCTGGCAACGGTTGGTGTCCCAAGATCACGGGACCCAGCAGGGCCCCAGGACCTGGCCTGCTTCCCACACCACCCACATCTTTCCCCAATCTCCACTTGCTTGCTCACTTATCACATCCTGGTCACACTGGCCTTTCCATTCCTCAGAAACATCAAGCTCCTTCTTCACTCGATCTACCTCCCCAAATGCTGCTCCCTTTGCCTAGAGCACTTTCCTTCTTTACTTGGCTGATTTGTCTGCACTCAGGTTCCAGTATAAACACCATTTCCTCCAGGAAGTCCTCCCTGATTTACCAAACTAGGTCAGGCCCCTGGGCAGATGCTCCCTTTGTATACTGTACTCTTCTGTTCTAGTACTTAGGTGTCCAATTAGAGATTTGCTTGTGTGATAATTGGTTCAATTCCTCTTCCCCCCAACTAGGTGGTAAGCTCCATGATGGGAAAAATTGTGAACATCTTCTACTCTGGACCTGGTCCAGAACAGGTGCTCAATAAATATTTGGTGAATGAATGATCAAAATTTCCCACACTTCAGGGTGAAAAGTGTGAGGAGCTGGTGGGAACGAAGTTTCCCTTTCTAGCCCCAGCCCCATAGCAATTCAGAGATAAGGTAGGTGGTGCTACACCAAACAAACAGGCTTTGTTTTGCACTTAACTCAAGTGAATTAGTGAAGGCATTGGAATTGGTTGCTTTTTATGTGTAGAGAAATTACCTCTGTCCTGATTTGCAATATCCGTGCTATTTTGGGCTGTTTTTCTCTTTTGGGCCTATTTGTATTGGAGCAATAATTTCACCATTTGGCTACGCAGAGGCCCAATTAATATTACAAATATGGTCCCATAAAATTCACTTCTTGACATTAGAACGTTTTGTTGCTAATTACTCTCCAAGGTTTTTAATTTCAATTCCTCCTTGGTGACTTAGTGCAGAAATTCAAGGGCACAGTTATTTCCCCCAAAGGGAGAGGAGAACTGAGTAATGCCAAATTTCTATCTACTTGCCCTTCCTTCCTGGAGGGGAGGAGGGGAGGGTAATTTGTTTTTTGTTTTTCATACTTTCTCCTCCCTTTTTCCTGGCCAGAAACGAACAACAAACAAATAAAACCCGTTGTGTAAAAATGATATGCATTTCAGGAAAAATAAATAAAAGCACTCATTTGCTAATGTATTCATTCAAGCAATATTTACTGAGCACCTACTATGTGTCAAATCCTGTGTGCAAGGCACTAAGAACACCAGAAAGAACACAGCATGGTCTTGTCTCCAGGTAGCTCAGGGTCTTGAGTGGTCAGGGAAGCTGAGGAGCCTGTGACATATCCAGGGCTGCTTCTCACGGTGGGGCTTGATAGCCACAGCCCATGCAGAAGTGCCCATCAGGGAGGTTTTGGTTATTTCTCGTTTGAAAGACCTGGGCTAACCGTAAGGAATATGCATTTTAATAATATTTTGAATGGGTTGATAAAATAGGAACAGATGGTTAAAGTTTGTCATTTTAGGGAAAATAATGAAATATTGCACTGCTTAATCTGTCTCTTTTTCACACTCTTCCCTATTCCCTCCCCACCACGAAGATACTCAGATGCAGTAAAATTTAAAGCAAAATACTAATAATATCTTCTTAGTCACTTAGGTCTCTTACCTGAAAGGACCCTGACTTTGTCAGCCAGCTCTGTGTTAACCTACTCTGTTAGCCCTTTGCTCCAGTGTTGCCTCCTGAGAGGAGGTTTCCAAAAAGGTGTTGCTTTGGGGGAACATAAGGGGTGCAGATGAAGTGAGACTAGCTTCTGCGTCTCTCTGCTATGAAGAAAACTAGCTTTGTAGATGCTTTGTTAACCAGAGCAGACTCACTCCTAGAGGACCCCAGCGGGGCAGAGGTGAGTTGGGTAGCAAGTGTTTCCGAGCCTCCTATCCATCTGCCTCTGGGCTGCATGTGGGCATAAGCCCTCTAGCTGCAGGTACTGCCTGATGAAGAGAAGGCAGAATGTCACCACCATCACCTGTGCTCTTAGATTTGCCTCTCTAGCCACTGCAGTTCTCTGAAATTTCCCCACCCTTCTGCTTGGACAGAGTATCGGATGAGATCAACCACTGGGGGAGGGAAGTGGAGTGCTGCTCTGGCGCCGAGCACTGTGTACCACTTGCCTACCACTCACTGACTTCAGTAGCAAGAGCCTCCAGGATGCTCCTGGATAAACATCATCGTTGTGGCCACACATTGTTTTATGAGCTGAGTCATCAGACTGGCTGACTCCTTAAATGCTGCTATCTGATTCTCCAGGCAGCAGAAAAAAATGGGAGAAGATATGAAGTGTAGCTCATTGAGCTTTGTAGAGAGGGCTGGTCTCATTGGCCAAAAGTGATGGGGGGATTTATCATGATGGAGTTTGCTTATGTTAAAAAATTGTTGATTAAGTTCCATTTGAGTGAAAAAGACGATGCTGTCTGCATTTCTTGTATGTTATATATAAAATCTATTTGGTTATGGGCTATTTTTCATAGCCACCAGTCTTAAAGAACATCCTGCTGAAGACTTGATTCCTTCCTCAGTCAGCAAGTTGCAATTTATCATCTGAGGTAATGAGTTCAGCCCAAAAGTAATAGTGACATGTTAAGTCAAACTGTTTGCAGACTTGTTTCTTAGATAAGAAACCATGTTTATCTTTTACATAGCTCCTCAGTAAGATGTCTCAATGCATTTTTAATTAAAGCCCATGTGCCTGTATCAAGGAAATTTACTCTTATTCATTCAAGTTTCTGAATTTGGAGACTTGTGACTTGCTGAAGTAAATTTCTCAGTTCTCTTTATAATGTATTGCACTATGGTCTCAGGAAACATACAGGTAGTTCATTCACCCAAGAGTATATGTTGACTTCCTGTTAGGTGGTAGGCATTATGTTAGTCTCTGCGTGGGGTAAAAATAAATGAAAAGCAATCTTTGCCACTGAAGAAGGAAACAGGTGTTTGTCAATGTGCAAGGCAGACACATTTGATCTCTTGGAGGAAGGTGGGATGAGCAGGTGCTACAGGAAAGGTCCTCATGGGAGAGCAAAATCCCCTTCAGCCAAGGGCAGTTGGGGAAGCTTTCCTGGGGAGAGTGGCCCTTGGAGGGTGAGGAAGGTCCATGAGTTTCAAGAGAGGAGAGTACATGGGTTCAGGGATACTGTATGCAAAGGCCCAGCCAGAGTCAGGGAAGGGCAGCTGCTTGTATGTGGAATTGGGATGGCCCTGGGGACTTCTGGGAGAACAGTTTCTGGGAGGTGACAGGGTCAGAAACCAAAACTTCTGAGAGTCAAATGAAATTGCTTTGAAATAATCTGGAGTGGATGATTCTCCTTCAAAGTCAGAGAGAGAGAGGACGAAAGAGGGAATGGCGGATGAGGGTACCGACAGGGCAGATGTTCCTGGGACCACTTAAGGAGCCTGTGGAGCAGAACTGGGTGAAAATGGAGTGCAGGTAGCAACAATGGTGTAGTGAGTTCCTGGGAGTCCTGAGGAGCAGACGGTGAAGGTGGGTGGTGGTGAAAACATAATGAAGTGGATGGAGAAGAGGGGAGGGCAGGGCACTGAGGGGCCTGACTTTCAGAGGCAAGCTGGAGGCTGGCTCACGTGCTGGGAGGGGTGTGTATGTGTGGGGTGAGAGTGGACTGAGAGCATGAGGAAGGACTCAGAGCAGATGCTGTGGACAGGAAAGCAGGTGTATATCCCTGCTGAAGGCCAATTCTCCATGATGTGCTCTATGCTCTTTGCTTCAAGAAAACAATCTAAATTTAGTACAAAGAGAAAGACTGTAGAGTCTGGGACTTATCAGATGTCCTTCTTCTCACCTTGGCCCCTTTTCTTTTCTCTTTTTCAGTTCGGATTAATGCATTCCCGTCTCTGAGCTGTGGTGTGTAGTTGTTGATTGGGACTGTCCTCGTCTGCGGAAGCTGTCACCTAAGATGAATTCAGACTGGGAACAAGAGAGTAAACTTTGGGAAAACCAGTCCTTAGGCTCTGAGACCGTGATCATGTAGATCAGCCAATGGGGAGGAACTAAGAGATGAAATAAGAGCTTTAAGGTTGTTTAGAAGGTCTGTATAACTTGGCCCACTTACTTGCTAGATAGCTCCCTGGAGAAAGCTTTGTGGGAATGTGGCTTCCTTCTATCGTGACATTCCATGGTGGTACTGGGCAGGGGTCTTCCTGGAACAGTTAGCTACATAAATAACGATATCTCTTTTATTATGTTCTTGGATTCCTCCAACCCCTCAGTGTATCTAACTGTTGAGAAACTCGATTATTTACAGAATATTTTCCCAGGACAGGAGTGGGCGGCCTTCATTGGTGGGAGTCTGTAGGTCAGGAGTTGGAAGTCTGCAGCAACAATCCAGGTGAGCTTAGTTAGGCCTGGGAGGAGGAAACATAAAGGGCATTATGAAAAAAGAAGCAACAGGATCTGTTTATTACCAAGATATTCTTGTATTAGTCTTGCTTCCTACTCAACAGGTGTGTGTCACGTGTTAGGCAAGGTGCTGAGGGACCAGAAAGATAACCTTAGCCTGGAGCTTGTCTTTTGGGAGCTGACAGTCTTATGGGAGAAATAAGGCACAAATGCACATAACTGGAATACTAGTCAAAAGAGGGAAGGATCCAGTCTGCTAGCTGCAGGATCAGGGAAGCTTTCCTGGAAGTTAGGCACTGATCTGGGCTTTTAGAGCAGGGGTGTTCAAGAGTGATATTGAGGGATGACACCAGGGTTTTGGCTTGGAAGTGCTGGTAACAGAGATGGATGGATCTGCTGGGATTAGGGCTGGGAACACAATGTGGTCCAGATGTAAGTGGAAAGGAGAAGTCCTGCAGTTGCCAGGATTATCCTGGTCTTTGGCGAATGGTTGACCTAGAGTCACAAGGTGATATTTGCAGAAGTAAGAGGGAACAGATTTTGGGGGGAGGAAAGAGGAAAAGTTTTGGGACCGAGCCAGAAACTCTGAATAGCCTGTAAGGCAGAGACCTAGGAGCAGCAGAGGCGGTGCCCAGGTCAGGATTCAGACCCCAAACATCTACCGCATAGGCCAACTCAGCGAAACTAGAACCAAGGAGGCGGCAGGATTTCGGCCTAGAAGGCATCCCAGAGATGAAGAGCGAGGGGCCTGAGTATGCTCCACCTTGTTCTCCCGCGGCGACTCCACCTTTCGGGTCTGGCGATAAGCAGGGCGTTCCAGGGACCTTTCCGGCGAAGGGCCGTGACCACGCTGTGGGTGACACTGGGATGGGTCCGAAGACAGTATCCTTCCCTCTCTTTTCGGCCCTCCGCTCTCGGACAGGGGTCCCGCGGCAATCTCGGTGTGCCCGGCAGGAGGCACCGGACGCGCAAGCCTCTAGGGGCCTGGGGCCTCCCACCTGCCCAGCCGGCCTCTTCCAGCACTTGCCGCCGCCAAGGGCGGGGGTCCGCGGAGGAGCCAGGCCTGACCCCCGCGGGCCGTCCAATCACCTCTCGCGGATTTCCCTCCGCTGGCGCGCGGCGGCGGCGCGTGGGCTCGCGCGCGGGCTCGGGCAGCGCGAGCCCGGGCAGCGCGAGCCCCCGCGCGCCGGGGAGTGGCGCATGCGCGGCCGTCCTGCGAGCCCGCTGAGGCGAGCCGAACCGCGGCGGCGCCGGGAGCCGAGCGGCGGAGCTGTGAGGGACCGAGCGGCGGCGCGGGAGCAGCGGCGACGGACAGGTGGAGAGTCCTTGGCCGCGCCGCCCGGGACTGCTGGGCCGCCCGCGGAGCTTCGCGGTCCGGACGTGGCGGCGGCAGCGGCATCCCGGACGGCCTGTGAGGGATGCGCCGCCCACTGCCCCGCGCCGCCTGACCGCCCCCGCTTCGGCTTGCGGTGCGCCACAGCCGGGCCCGCGGCCGTCCCCGCCGCGCTGTCGCCCGGCCGCCGGGCCCGCAGGGCCGCGCCCGGCCCGGCCATGTGGACCCCCACGGAGGAGGAGAAATACGGCGTAGGTAGGTGAGGCTCCGGCCTGGCTGCAGCGGGGGTCCCGGGGACGCGCCCGTGCTCTCGGCCCCGTGGCGGCCCCGCCTCGATTCGCGCCCGCGCGCCCCCGCCCCTGCCCGCAGGCTGCGCGGCCTCGGCGCGGGGCGAGCGCGGGGCGGGGGTGGCGCGGGCGGGGCGCGGGCGTGGGGGTGGGAGCGGGTCTTGGGGCGTGGGGAGGGCAGCAGGGGGCGCTGGCGGCGCGGCCTCGGCAGGTGCGGCCCGCGGGAGGGGCGGGCAGGGTGGGCTGGGCCCCTGTGGCTGCGCGAGGTTTCTGGCGTGGGGCACAGGGCAGTTTTACCCAAGAAGCCAAATCCTGGGAGTCTTGTTTTCTCCGCTCCCAAATCTCAATTTTAATGAGTTTCCGCACCTGAGTTGAGGAGCCCGATGACTATTTATTTTTGGTCTGGAACCTTTCAAATAAAAGGACAAAAACGTTGACATCATTTTTCTCCAGTTCAAAATTTTGCAGACATTTGACTGCAAATGTTTGATCTGTTTTAATTTGTTTTGCCTTCAGTATTAGAAATAATTACCTTACAATGGGAAGTGTTTTTGGGCATGTTTCAGTGTTAAGTTTAGTATGTATTATGGTAACAGTTTTGTTAAAAAAAACAAAACAAAACACCAACCAAACCTGTTTTCATGAGACCGTTATTTCTCTTAGAATCCTCTTTTTATCCGTTATAAGTGTTAAGCTCCCGAAGCTAAATAATTCTTGTAACATTAAACTTCTGTAAAAAGAATATTCGATAATTTAAGGGATTGAATGTTAGTTTTCCTTTTATAATGTTAGTGTTTTGTGGCAATAATGTGATAAAAGAGTTCAGCTACATTGCATTATTGTAAGTCATCTCTCATCTTGTTGGGTTAAAAACAGATTTAAAATGTTGAGTGTATAGGTTCCTCTCCCTCCCAAGCTTGTAATGGAAAACTATAGATGGGGAAACTGTCTAAACATAGACTTTTATTTTCCTTTTTTTCACTGCAGTTCAATCAAGATTTAGCTCACAATTTACTACGAAATAACTTTTTAAACTGGCAGTAGTAACATTTAGGAATACCATCAGGCAAGTTATGTGAAAATTGAATTTATTTAAATTTAAGGACCTGCAGAGAGATCTTCTGTGCTGGTAGAAAATCCTGTTTTGAAAGGTAACTTTCTGGAGTTTTTAATTAGCTGTGCTATAATGGCACGATAACATACTAGGATGGAAGTGATAAAAGGAGCCCTAGTACTTGAGTCTCTGTTGAGAAGGAATTAGGAAATGATGCGAAGAGCCGGGATTCACCTCTGGGGACATTTTACCCTTTTTCTTGGAGCATTCTCTAAATACTATATAGATTTCATGAAATGAAGAGTTGATGGTTTATCTTCTCCATAACTTGCTTTCAGGGCTGCTGAACTAGAATAACAGATAATTGATGTGAAAGTGGTGAACTGTTCAGTGGCACCTAAGTGATAATTCCTTCTGGGGAAGAGCCCTTGAGTAGGGAATTAGCAGAATTCTGAGTCCTGGCTTCTCTTTTCTGGTGTTGTGGGCAAGTTATTTAACATCATTTTCTTAGTGTGTAAATTGGGGGTAATATTTACCTACAGGGTTGTGAAAATCAAACGAGAGCATACCAAGTGCTTAATAAATGTTAATTTTTTCTTTTCCTTCGAGTACTTAAAGTAGTAATAACATTAGGTATTTCCTCTGATGTGTTAGTTCTTAGAAGGTGGCAATGCAAGGTAATCAAGATAGGCATATGTGAATCTCAAAGCACTAGGATTTGGTGTGTGATTTAATCAGGAAGATGGAATGAAATTCTTGCATTCTTAGGACTGTGAGTTTAGCTTTAGAAAAATGGTTATTTCCCGGGAGGGGCACTGCACTGGGCACAGGGCAGGACCAAAATGCTTGGTAAATGAGAGAGACAGTTATTCTGACATTAACAGCTGTGATTTAGTGTAATTTAGATGCCTTTTCTGCCAAACAAGGCATCTCTTTTCCTGTTTCTCTCACAGCTTTCTTCTGTCTCTTCCTCAGTTATGATCTGAAAGATTGTTCAGAACTCAGGGTACATCTCTTTCCATAAACATGTTAGGGCTACACTCCTAGGCCTTTTATTTAATAAAACCCAGTTCAGTCTCTAAAGTAGCTTAAATACTGTACTTATAATAAGAAAAACAGTGAATAAAAAATAGTATGCTAGCTGTATTATTTAATTGCTAGCTTGAAAATCTATTATCATTATTCCTATGAGAAAATATTTTGAGTTTCAGCTTTGATTTTTATGACCAACTTGGAGCACAGGTTTCTATCTCTGCTTGCTAATCCATAATCCTTATAGCAGGGAGGGAAGACTTGTACCTACTTCCTACCAATTTGGAGAAACTGCTTGGATGTTAGTGAGGGAAGGAGTCCCCTGTTGCAGCAGTGCAAAGCAGTTTTTTTTTTTTCTACCTCAGCTGTTCATCTGTATTTGACATTGGTAAGGTGTTTGAGATCCTGTAGAAATATCTTATTAGCTTTTAATTTTTTAAATATAGGAATTCTGTACAGTGTTTTCAAATTATTTGATTTATCCACTTCGAATTAGGTGATATCTGAGCTTCCATTTTCTTTTTTATTTATTTATTTTGTTGTTATTATTTTTTAAAGATTTTATTTATTTATTTGAGAGGAGAGCAAGTGAGAGAGCAAGAGAGCATGAGCCAGGGGAGGGGTAGAGGCAGAGGGAGAAACAGACTCCCTGCTGAGCAGGGAGCCCAATGTGGGGCTCGATCCTAGGAACCTGAGATCATGACCTGAGCTGAAGGCAGACACGTAACCGACTGAGCCACCCAGGCGCCCTATTTTTATTATTTTTTAATTAACATATAATGTATTATTTTTTTCAGGGGTACAGGTGTGTGATTCATCAGTCTTACACAATTCACAGCGCTCACCATAGCACATACCTTCTCCAATGTCCATCACCCAGCCACCCCATCCCTCCCACCCCCCTCCACTCCAGCAACCCTCAGTTTGTTTCCTGAGATTCAGAGTCTCTTATGGTTTGTCTCCCTCTCTGGTTTCGTCTTGTTTCATTTTTTCCTCCCTTCCCCTATGATCCTCTGTCTTGTTTCTCAAATTCCTCATATCAGTGAGATCATATGATACTTGTCTTTCTCTGATTGACTTATTTCGCTTTGAGCTTCCGTTTTCATTGTAATATTCTGTGGTTGACTTTAGGTGAAGTGGAGGAAACTGTCCTTTTTTGAGGTTTAGTCATGGGCCAGTCAGTGTGCTGCTAGGGATTCTCACTTAGAGGTTACATACACCACGTAGATTCCTAGAGCAGTTCTAATATAATCTTCATCATACAGATGAAGAAACTGGATCTTAGAAGTTGTTAGTACTTTTTTGCCTTTCAGCAATTGAATATTCCCCTTAATTTTCTTCCTGGCAATGGGCAATATTTTGTGATATACTTGACTCTCTTGCTATCCTTCTCTAGTATTACAGGGACTTTTTTTTTTTTTAACTGAACCTGTTAGCTCAAGTTCTGACTCCTTATGTCTCTTTCCCTCTGAGGTTCTCTGCTCTCCTTCTGTTGCCATGAATGCTTGGAAAGCCCTGCATCTTTCCATTCTTTATTTTACCTTTCCAAGGTGCATTATGTGAGAACAGTCCAACTATTTTTGTGAAACACTGTCTTTTCCCATATTGATGGTGCCCAAACTACCAAATATAGAAACCAAAGACCAAGAAAATACTTCTTTCATCCTCTAACCGCAGAAGCAGTAGCAGCAGCAGCAGCAAACACCAATAACAAAACAAGAATGTTTATAATTAACTTCTAAAATAGAATAGCAGCAAAAGTTTGAGTACATATGTACTAGTTTGGCATTTTAGGAGTGGAAGCTTGCCTCAGGTCATCATCTTATTTATTCTGTCATAAGGTAAAATTTTTTTAATTTTAATTTTTATTATTACTATTATTTTTTAAAGATTTATTTATTTGACAGAGACACAGCGAGAGAGGGAACACAAGCAGGGGGAGTGGGAGAGGGAGAAGCAGGCTTCCCGCAGAGCAGGGAGCCCGATGCGGGACTCGATCCCAGGACCCTGGGATCATGACCTGAGCCAAAGGCAGACGCTTAACCAACTGAGCCACCCAGGTGCCCCTAAAATTTTTTTTAAATAACTCAGGGCATTGGTTGCTGATTTTCTAATATACACTTAGTAAACCGTGACAATTTTTCCTTATTACTAACCAGAATACCTTATATTTTAGTTTTGTAATGTTTTGTTTATTTTTTTAATTAAAAAAGATTTCTGTTATATTTATTTTTATCTAATTTAAAGAGTAATTCATATTTTCTGCCTTATTTTTACCAGATTTTCTTTTGCTTGATTTTCCCCAGGTAGGAAATAAAAAGCACTTAAAAAAAAAAGCCCTGAGTCCTTAAAAGAAATTTACCGTGTAGAGATCCTGTGGCGCAGAGGCAGCTGAAGGTGGGGAGGGAATAGGTTGATGAAACCCAATTGGAAAGAACCAGTGATCACAAAATTTCAGTAAACCTGTTGGTGAATAGGCTACAACTCACTGAAATAGTGTGAAGGCAGTGGGCTTTTTAGTTACTTGTTCCACGAGGGAATCCCAGTCTTTGAAGCCTCCAAAAGGGCCCCATACCTCTCAGAGGTAAAGACATCCACTAAGGTAGAGAAGATGTCATATACCCAGAACTTTCTTTTGTCCTGAAAAGTGAGGATGTGCTTGATGTTTAATGATTGGGTTTTAGTGTTTACAGGGAACTTACAAATCATGATTCTACTTGAGCCTTACACCATAATATCACCTCTCCCTTCATTTTAAAACTGATGAGAAAGAAACTTTAGTTGAGACAAGTTAGGTGACTGATATAAGGAACTTAACCCAGTAAGTGCTGAGTTGAGATTTGAACCTAGGATTTTTGGATTCTAAGCCACAGCTGCTTTTATTATATCGTGTTGCTTCTGAAAGGAATTTGTCAGTAGTGTATGTCTTTTAAGACATTCTCTACAAACTTTTCAATTTAAATTGGATAGTTATACTTAAGGAATTTTATTTCTATATTAAACATTTATATAAGACTACATGGTATTTATTGTTCTGCTTCTAATTGTAATGATGTACATTGGTAATGAGTACACATTCAGGGCATGATGAGTCAGAAGGCAGGTTTTTTTTTTTTTATGTTCAGTTAGCCAACATACAGTACATCATTAGTTTTTGATGTAGTGTTCCAACGATTCATCAGTTGCATATAACACCCAGTGCTTATCACAACAGAAGGCAGGTTTTTAAACAGCCCTGAAGAGTCTGTTGGTTGTATTGCCTTTTCTTTAGACACTGTTAGTTGAGAGGAAAGAGTTGAATTTAACAAATATTTATTAAGTGCCTTCTCAAACCAAGAGGTCTTTGTTTTGATCTGTCATTCTGTAAAGCAAATAGGAAATAACCAACAGGAAATTATCAACATTTTTAATAGAAAAGTCATTATGCAACTACAGAAGTAGCCTATTCAAATGTTCCAGTTCATTTTATCATGCAGTGTTATAAGAGAATGTGCTTTAGAAACATTAAGCTAAATTATAAACATGACACCTTTTTCTATCTAGCATTTTTAGACACATTTGAAAGCATAACAGTCTCAAAATAATGGTCATTGAGGTTGAAATTACTTTATATCATATTTTTACATTGGTGCTAAATTTTAATTTTTTAGTAGTTTGTATTTTGAATCTTTTTTTTGAAGTCTGTGTCTCTATTCTTGATGATAAGAATGATCTGAAATTATTCCCAATGTGTAAGCATTATTGGATATGCTATATTAGGGTTTTAATTCCAATGTTATGCTTTTATTCTAATGAACAAACCTGTTTATGATTATGCTCTCGATTCTTGCATAACCCCTCTTGACAGATTTTGTATGGAAAAGCAAGATTTTTTCACATAAAGCCTCTAGGAACTTAAAACATTTTTCGTAAACACATTGCCAAATGATTTTAGCTGTGGTCCAGGTACTTGCAGTTGATTTGCTATATCACACGGTAGGATTCTCTAGTAGAGATAATTAACATGTTGGGAAATGTCATTCAGAATCTTCCTGTTTTCCTACTTTTCTGCAATGGAATAAAATCCCAACCTCCTGCTTCCATCTGTTTCTCCTTCTCTCTTCAAAACTCATTCATGAGCTCTTACTCATTGGTGAGTGAGAACCAAAATTGATGGAATAATTAGTGTATGATGAATGCAGAATTTTATATTATAGACTTAGTATCATACCTCAGAGAGATGTGCATTTGGCCTTTATTCAGATACATCTAGTGACAGTGCCTTCAGTGCCTTGTTTAGACAGCTATGATTTGAACATTCTTCCTTATTTAATAGACTCCCTGTAATTTCTTATAAGTCCATGTTCTGTGCCTACATTTAAATAATTTGCATCATAGCACTTCAGTAATTCATAGCACTTTAGAACTGTAAAGGATCTTAAAGATACATGGTTTAAGACTCTAAAACTAAGTTAAGTCTAGTTGGAATAGCTAACATTGATTAAGTGTTCACTACGTGCCCAGCACTTTCATATTATGGCTCAAATTTGCTTTTTTCAGCCTCATCTGCAGACCTACTTGTACTTTACACTTTAGCCAAACTGAACTTTTCCAAAGTCTTTCAGTCTCGAATTAATTATACCAATGCTGCCATGTGGCAGAACTATTTGTCACCTATTAAACACTTCTTGTTATTTACTGCATCACATCTTGTTCATGTTATTCCTTTTACATAGGGTCCTTTTTCTTCTCCATGTCTCAGATTTTTTCCTGCCTAGCAAGGCTCCTTTCATATATCTTTGTAAATCTTTTTCTAGACCCTTGACCCTCTCTTTCTTCAACCAGATAGATTTTATTCTTTTAAATTCATGAAACTTTGTACCTTGCAGTGGTATATTTATTATGTCCTCTTCCACTAGACTAATGTCTTTCCAACTTTTGACTGTGCTCTACAATAAGAAATACATTTAAAGTTGCTATCTCTTTTGCGTGTGTATCTACACATAAATAGACATATGTACATGTATATGAAAAAGTTAAACAAAAGTTTGATGATATAGGACTGTGTACTTTGTACAGTGTACTCATATTTTCTGCTCATTTCTACTTCATTAATAAATATTGGTGTAAACTCACTCATTGGATTTTGTGACCCATTGGTTGAAAAAACACTGCTTTAGGCTATAAACTCTTAAAAGTAGGGATTATGCCATATTTATATTTATATTTTTGGCAGACATAACTCCATGCCAAGCATGTAGAAGGTTTTATACATATATTTGTAGCATTGAATTGGATGTTTTAAATTAATGTGGCACAAAGCCTGATCTTTGGAGACTTGGCTACCATTTCACACTAATTATTCATATTGAAGTTATAGTAATTAAACTCTAGGTTTTATTTTATGTGAACTGAAGTCAAGCTAGAGCCCTTCAATCCTGAACTTCTATGATTGATAATAAACATAAATTTAAAATATTAGTTTCATTTAAAAAAGATTTTATATTTATTTCTACTACATTTCATCAGGGAGGAGCATATTTGATTTGCCCCTGTTGGTTTTAAGTTGGTGGGGGGCTAGACGTATTTGGCTCAGCAGTAGAACCTGTCAAATCTTTTTGAAATTTGAGTTTTTGATCCCACATACTATCTTTTCTTTGAACCTTTATCTACACAGTTGATAAACTTGTCTTTTTCCAAGTGGCTGATAAAAGTGTTGAACAGAATCAGAAAAAAATTTTATCATCTAGTGGGAAGTATCTAGTTTACAGACAAATAGATTTTGCTATGTCGTGTTTTGAAGACAAATTATCTGGATGACTACTGAACATTTTATGCAATTGACAGCTGTTGCCACCTTTGTGAACCTGATAGCGTTTGGGGTTAGGGTGGGCTTTATAGCCAAGGAAGAAAGATGTTGCTAAGAGGTCTGTGTGGCTGAACATTTAAGTGTGGGGGACAAGGAAATTTTAGCATTAGAAAGATGTTAAGTCCATTTTCATCTTTTGTATGAAATTTCACGTACATTTCATGTACAGGAGAAAGGGTGGTACCAAACTTTTCTTGAGTTTTGTTTTTGACATTGTCTTCACATTTCCTACTCTAGATAATGCTGGACAACTCAACTCACCTTTTCCAGACAGGCTTAGAACTTTCCTACCTTTGTCACTTTACTTAGGTTCTTATAATATGATGAATACAATGATTACCTTTTTCTGCCTGGGGAATGCCAACTTAAAAAGCTCAAATTTCATCTCTTTGATGCCTTCCCCAGCTCTGCTGGATATAAATAAGCACTGCTGCTTGCTCCTGCCGCAGTTGGTACCAACCTCTGGTATGGCACTTATCCCTTTAGATGCTTAATTGCATCTCTTTGCCTCAGAGGATTGAGTTTCTCCAGGACAAGGAACTTTATCTTCATATTTGTAACCCCAGGACCTAGCACATAATGAGTGACCAATAAATGCTTAATTAGGAGTCCAATCTAGTGAAGAGTTTAATTTTGCTTTGTTAATCCTGGTAGTATTTTAAACGTCAGGCTGTAAATCTAATAATATTTAGTTGTTAGAAATTTGTGCTATCATGAAAACACATCCCCCCCCCCCCCCTTAGCCTATTTCTTGAGCCTGTTAGGAAGGTTTACTGCTGAGTTCAAATAACTGACTTTGGGTGGCAGCTTTAGAATTCCAGTATGAATCCATTTCACCTTGAGTTTCACAGTTATCACAACAATGATTCAGAAATCTTGTAGCAGGTAATTGGGATGTAGTTTGAAATTACCCCAACAATTCTTCTTTCATTTGACACCTTTGGGGAAGCTGTGTTTTGGATGAATGACTTTTCCAGAGAACTCAAGGTTAAACCTTTAAAAGCACCAAGAAAAGATTTGTCTTTTTTTTTTGTTGGAATTTTTTCTAAAGTATAATGTATTCTTCCCTGTATTGTGAATTCAGTATGTGGAATACATTCAGGCTTTCTCCTTTTCTGTGTAACATTTTCCTTTTGATTACATAAGATATATATTCATTAGAGAAATGTCAGTAAATATAGAAAAATACACAAAAAAGAAAATAAGGGTGATATCTTACTTTTGTAACCCATATATGCCTCCTCTCAACCTACTAGTATATCTTTCTGTTTTTTTTTCTTTGTACACATTCAAATAGGCATTTAGGGGTGTCTGGGTGGCTCAGTCGATTAAGCATCTGACTCCTTATATCAGCTCAGGTCTTGATCTCAGGGTTGTGAGTTTGAGTCCTGCATTGGGTTCTGTGCTGGGCATGGAATGTACTTAAAAATAAATAATATTAAGTAGGCATTTAAAATAAATTTAAGGCCATACTGTGTGTATTATCTTATATATATATATTTTTAAGATTTTATTTATTTATTTGAGAGAGAGAGAGAATGAGAGAGAGCACATGAGACGGGGGAGGGTCAGAGGGAGAAGCAGACTCCCTGCCGAGCAGGGAGCCCGATGCGGGACTCGATCCAGGGACTCCAGGATCATGACCTGAGCCGAAGGCAGTCGCTTAACCAACTGAGCCACCCAGGCGCCCCTATCTAATAATCTTTTATTTTAAATCTATTATACTATGAACCTTTTTTTAAAATTTAGTTTTATTTTATTATGTTATGTTAGTCACCATACAGTACATCATTAATTTTTGATGTAGTGATCCATGATTCATTGTTTTCGTATAACACCCAGTGCTCCATGCAATACGTGCCCTCCTTAATACCCATCACCGGGCTGGATTGTTCATTCTTTTGATGACTGCTGTTCCATAATATGGACGTGCTATAATTTACCTACTACTACTTCTAAACAGTTTGTTGTTTGAAATTAACTATTGCCAGGACAGTGAAGGTTATTATTTCTCTGCACCCTTGTCAGCTTAGGACATTTCCTCCACAAATTTGCATTTTTCAAAAATTCAAAATTGATATATGCTTGAGAGGAATAAATCCTTAAGCATTACAAAAATAAAGTGTTTCCTACTGCCAGTTCAGTTTCTTGGGCATCAATTGTTTAACTGAACTTTCTGACTATTTGATATTATTAATAGAAACAGGTGATTATAATGTTAATACAGTGATACTTGTTTGCTTCCTCATTGAAATCCCTAATTCTCTTTAGTGATTCTCTTGTTTTCTCTTTTTCTCATCCGGCTGTGATGCTATTAGAGAATTTGGGGTGGAATATGTGGGACTCTGACTCACTATTGATGACCTGAAATTTTTTTTTTTTGTATATTTCTATCTCTGTACATTTCTTTTCTTGGTACCTACTTTGAGTATCATCCTTTTCTTTCTCCTATTTGTTAGCCACTCATTGCTGTTTTGCTTCTCTCTCCAGCCATACACTTGCAAGCTAGACCTGAATTGAATTTATTCAAGGGAAATTGGATAATCAACCATGTGAAGAACTAAAGTGGGTCCTTTCCTCTCCTTTGGAGTGAGATTCGGTGCCTTTTTGATAGATTCAGTCCTTTTAAAAGAACTTTCTGACTCATGGTCAAGGCTGGGTTCTGTATGAAGGCCTGTCTTTGGAACAGAGGCAGTGCTCTGAGAGTGATAGAACCTGATGCAAATTTAGTCTGTGCAGAGGGCACTTTCCCTTGTGGATGGGTATATGTAGATAGGACATGATCTGGTACTGCTGCAACCTTTTTGTTATCATGAGGAGAGCTAGGAAGGTGGGGGTTTTGTTTTACTTTTCGGTATGGGAAAGGGAAGGAACCTTTGAAAAGGAAATCTTTTGATACCTTTTTATTTTTTAAAAGTTTATGTAATTTGTCTATTTTAGAGAGAGAGAGCACACAGAGGGGTGGGGCAGAGGGAAAGGGAGAGACTCCTCACTGAGCACAGAGCCTGACACAGGGCTCGATCTCATGATCCTGAGATCACGATCCTGAGCTGAAACCAAGAGTTGGACACTTAACCGACTGAGCCACCCAGGCACCCCTGATACATTTAAACATATTGAAATATTTAAGTTCTAATGAGACTGTGGTATATGACTATTATGTAATGATACTGTGTTTGTCCCACAAAGCACTCATTGTTTTTATTGATTTGCTTTCTCAGATGCTGTAGCAGGTTTCTGTGTTAGTAGTGATCTGTTTTAATTGGTCACTTCTTTACTTCAGTATTTAAGAACCATTTTTATTGTGGAAAAATACATAATTTACTCATTTTAATTGTACAATTCAGTGACAGTAAGTACATTTAAATTAAAAGTGTACATTTAAATTGTTGTATAATCATCACTACTATTTAGTTCCAGAAATTTTTGATCATTCCAAACAGAAACGCTATACCTCTCCCTGCAGCTCCTGGAAACCTCTATTGTACTTTTTGTCTCCATGAATATGACTATTCTAGAAACTTAGGTAAATGTAATCATACAGTATTTGTCCTTTTGTTTCTGGCTTATGTTACTTATAGCATAATGTTTTCAAGGTTCATCCATGATGTAGCATGTATCAGACTTTCATTTCTTTTTATGACTGAATAATATTCCATTGTATGTATATATGACATTTGCTTATCTGTTCATCTTTCGGTGTACACTTGGGTTGTTTCCACCTTTTGACTCTTGTTAGTAAAGCTGCTATATGCACACTGGTGTGCAGGTATCAGTTTTAGTCCTTATTTTCACTTCTCTTGGGTATATACCTAGGATTGGAATTGCTGGATTAAATAGTAATTCTATGTTTAGCTTTTTGAGAAATTGCCAAATCATTTTCCCTACCGGCCATACCATTCATTTTACATTACGAGCGGCAGTGTGTGAAGGTTCCACATCTTCACCAACATTCCTTATTTTCCTTTTTTGATAATAGCCATCTTAAATGGATATGAAGTGGTATCTCATTGTGGTTTTGATTTGCATTTCCTTAATGATTAGTGATGTCAAACATCTTTTCACGTGCTCATTGACCATCTGTCGATCTTCTTTGGAGAAATATTCCATTGTATGTATATATCACATTTTGCTTATTCATTGTTTTTGGACACTTGGGTTGTTTCTACCTTTTGGCTATTACAAATAATGCTGCAGTGAACATTTGGCATATGAGTATCTGACTATTTCCACATCCTTTGGATATATAGCTAGAAGTAGAATTATTTATCATATGGTAATTCTGTTTAGTTTTTTCAGGAACCACTATACTTTTTTTAAAGATTTTATTTGACAGAGAAAAAGAGAGAGAGAGCGCAAGCAGGGGGAGTGGCGGAGGGAGAAGCAGGCTCCCTGCTAAGCAGGGAGCCTGATGTGGGACTCGATCCCAGGACCCTGGGATCATGACCTGAGCCAAAGACAGACTCTTAACTGACTGAGCCACCCAGTTGCCCCTATACTTTTTTTTTTTTAAAGATTTATTCCAGAGAGAGAGAGTGAGAGTGAATGCTGGGGGTGGGGGCCAGGAGGGGCAGAGGAAGAGGGAGAGAGAGAATCTCAAGCAGACATCTCTGTGAACACAGAGCCCAATGCAGGGTTTGATCCCAGGATGCTGATATCATGACCTGAGCTGAAATGAAGACTCGGACGCCCAACTGACTGAGTCACCCAGGCTCCCCCACTATACTGTTTTTCATAGTGCCTTCATTATTTTACATTCCCACCAGCAATGTGCAAGGATTCCAATTTCTCTAACTCCTTGCCAGTATGTTATTTTCTGTTTTTTAAAAACATGTCTTTATAATAGCTATCCAGATGGGTGTGGAGTGAGATCTCATTGTGGTTTTGATTTGCATTTCCCTAATAATTAATGATGTTGAACATCTTTTTATGTGATTATTGGCCATTTGTATGTTTTCTTTGGACAAATGTCTATTCAAGTACTTCGTCCATTTTTTTCTTTTTCAAGTTTTTATTTAAATTCCAGTTAGGTAACATACAGTATAATATTAGTATCAGGTATAGAATTTAATGATTTGTCACTTACATACAACACCCAGTGCTCATCACAACAAGTGCCCTTCTTAATACCCATTACCTATTTAACCCATTCCTCTGTCCACCCTCCCTCCAGTAACCCTCAGTTTGGTCTGTATAGTTAAGAGTCTGTTTCCTGGTTTGCTCTCTTCCACCCCCCCCCCGCCATGTTCATCTGTTTTGTTTCTTAAATCCCACATATGAGTGAAATCATATGGTATTTGTCTTTCTTTGACTTATTTTGCTTACCGTGGTACTTTCTAGCTCTATCCATGTCATTGCAAATGGGGAGATTTCATTCTTTTTTATTACTTTGCCCATTTTAAAATAGATCTCTCGTTGTTGTTGTAGTTCTTTATATTTTCTGGATACTAATCCTTTATCAGATACATGATTTGCAGATGTTTTCTCCCATTTCATGGTTTACTTTTTCACTCTTTTATAGTGTCCTTTGATACACAAAAGTTTCTAATTTTGACAAAGTCTAATTTATCTATGTTTTCTTTTGCTGCCTGTGCTTTTGGTGTCATATCCAAAAAAAAAAAAAAAAAAAAAAAAGGCCAAATCCATCATGAAGCTTTTCCCATGTTTTCTTCTAAGAGTTATATAGTTTTAGCTTTTACATGTAGATCTTTGACCCATTTTGAGTTAGTTTTTATATAAGTTGTAATGTAGGGGTCCAACTTCATTTTTGGGTATGTGGATTTCCAGTTTTCCCAGCACTGTTTGTTGAAGAGTCCTTTCCCATCGAAAGGTCTTAGCATCTTTGTTTGAAAATCATTTGACTGTATATGTGTTTATTTCTGGGCTCTCTAGTCCATTGTGTATATGTGTCTTTATGCCAGTACCACACTGTCCTGATTATTGTAGCTTTGTAGTAGGTTTTTTTCCTCCTTTTTTTTTTTTTAATTTTATTATGTTTGTAGTAGGTTTTGAAATCAGGAAGTGAGTTCTCCCACTTTGTTTTTTCTCAAGATTCTTTTGGCTATTTGGAATTCCTTGAGATTCAGTGTGAACTTCTAGGATGAATTTTTCTATTTCTGCAAAAAAATGTCATTGGGATTTTGATAGGGATTGCATTGAATTTGTAGATTGCTTTGCGTAGTATTGTCATCTTAACAATATTAAGTCTTCCAATCAATAACTGTGGATGTCTTTATGTTTATTTTGGCTGTCTTTAACAGTATCTTGTAATTTTCAGTGTACAAGCCTTTCACCTTTTTGATTAAATTTATACTTAAGTATTTTATTTTCAGTGATGCTTTTGTAAATGGAGTTTTTTCTTAATTTTGTTTTTGTATTGTTCATTGTTAGTGTATAATAATACAACTGGTTTTTGCGTGTTAATTTTATATCCTGCAACTTCTTAGTTCATCTGTTAACTCTGATTTCAGTGGCGGGGGTGGGGGGCGGGCGGTGTATAGATTCTGTAAGGTTTTTACATATAAGATCCTGTCATCTGCAAAGAGAGACAATTTTACTTCTTCTTTTCCAATTTGGATGCTTTTTGTTTGTTTGTTTGTTTGTTTGTTTTTTTGCCTAATTGTTCTGGCTGGAACTTCTAGCACTGTGTGGAATAGGTGAAAGCAGGAATTTTTGTTTTGTTCCTTACCTGAGGGGAAAAGCTTTCAGTATTTCATCACTGAGTATGATGCTAGCTGTGCATTTTTCTTATTTGTTATTTTTTTTTCTTTAGCTGAAAATTAATTTCCATTTCACTTAGTCCATGCTACTACTTGTTAGAGGCCCTGCCTTGCATGTTGTTTTTAATCTGTAAAAGTATGAATCACCTGAATCTGGGCATTTGATTGATCTATTCCTTCCTCTCAGAATTCATGTCTCATTTTACTGGTAGTTCTGTGTCCTTCCTCAATCCTGGTTCTTTCTTACCATATTAGTTAATACTCAAGGTAAAGATACTAAAAACTTACTTATATAAAGAATAATTTATTTTTAAATAATTTATTTTATTTTTTAAACAATAATTTAAAATTACACAAGTTAACATGTGGTTATTGTTGGAAAAATAGAAGGTAGAGATGGGTAAAACACATTTATTTAGCCCAGATCTTACCACCTAGAGATACTGATTTTATGGTTCCCTTCAGGCTCCTTTAATCAAATGAAAATGATTTGAAAGTTGAATTTGAAGATAAGTTATTTAAAGTCAGTCTGATCTTCTTGAATCAACACATAAGAGTGGTTCCTGGGGGCCTGGGTGCCGCAGTTGGTTAAGTGTCAGACTCTTGGTTTCGGCTCAGGTGGTGATTTTGGGGTCATGGGATTGTACAAAGTAAATAGTGGAATAATAATTTCAAACACTTATGTAGTATTTCCTTTGTAGTAGGTACTATTGTAAGTACTTTACATGCATTAACTCTTTAATCCTCACTGTAATTCCATGAAGTACATATTATTATTATCCCTATTTTTAAAGATGAGGAAACTGGGACACAGGAAGGTTAAGCACCTTGCCTAAGGTTATACAACCAATAAGTGATAGAGCTAAGATTCAGACCCAGGCATTCTGGTTTTAGAGTCTGTGTCTTCAACCGCTAGCTTTAGTGGGAAGATGTCTACTTCCCTGAGGCCACTAAGTTAGAACAAACCTACCTTTGTCCCAGATCATTGACTTAAGAAAACAAATCTTGGTTTTGCTTTTAAAACCTTTTAGGTAAACATTTATTATGTATCATTGGTCTTTTACAGCTGCCATCTTTCCTCTAATCTAGAGATGCTTTTTTGAGGGGGAAGAAGGGAAAGTGTCAAATTCCATTTTGAGAATCTGTTAAATGTTAAGGACCATCCCTTTTCAGGAACATCCGGATATGCAAAAATAAAATTTTACTGGGCATGTCAGAGTATTTATGGACTTTAAGTTCATCTTTGGAGCCAGCTGAAGAATCTCTAGTTTAAGCATTTCAATTTGTCTTTTCTTTCCATTGTGTATACTTTTTTTTTTTTTAGCCTGCTCTTTATGTTATTTACTTTTTTATAGGGTTGTTTCTACTTCTTTTGTTTGTTTCTACTTATTTTGCTATTTTTTTCTTCTTTTTAATTTTTTAAATTTTATTTTATTGTTGTTAGTCACCATTACATCATTAGTTTTTTTTCATTAATTTTATTTTATTATGTTATGTTAGTCACCATACGTTACATAATTAGTTTTTGATGTAGTGTTCCATGATTCATTATTTGCATATAACACCCAGTGCTCTATGCAATACATGCCCTCCTTAATACCCATCACTGGGCTAACCCATCCCCCCACGCTCCTCCCCTCTAAAACCCTCAGTTTGTTTCTCAGAGTCCATAGTCTCTCATGGTTCGTCTCCCCCTCCGATTCCGCCCCCCTTCATTTTTACCTTCCTACTATCTTCTCCTTTTTTATTTTTTTTAAACATAAAATGTATTATTTGTTTCAGAGGTACAGGTCTGTGATTCATCAGTCTTACACAATTCACAGCGCTCACCATAGCACATACCCTCCCCACTGTCCATCACCCAGCCACCCCATCCCTCCTACCCCCCACCACTCCAGCAACCCTCAGTTTGTTTCCTGAGATTAAGAGTCTCTTATGGTTTGTCTCCCTCTCTGGTTTCATCTTGTTTCATTTTTTCCTCCCTTCCCCTATGATCCTCTGTCTTGTTTCTCAAATTCCTCATATCAGTGAGATCATATGGTACTTGTCTTTCTCTGATTGACTTATTTCGCTTAGCATAATACCCTCTAGTTCCATCCACATCGTTGCAAATGGCAAGATTTCATTTTTTGATGCCTGCATAATATTCCATTGTAGATATATACCAGATCTTCTTTATCCATCCATCTGTTGATGGACATCTAGGCTCTTTTCATAGTTTGGCTATTGTGGACATTGCTGCTATAAACATTGGGGTGCACGTACCCCTTTGGATCACTACATTTGTATCTTTGGGGTAAATACCCAGTAGTGCAATTGCTGGGTTATAGGGTAGCTCTGTTTTCAACTTTTTGGGGAACCTCCATACTGTTTTCTGGAGTGGCTACACCAGCTTGCATTCCCACCAACAGTGTAGGAGGGTTCCCCTTTCTCCGCATCCTTGCCAACATCTGTCATTTCCTGACTTGTTAATTTTAACCATTCTGACTGATGTGAGGTGGTATCTCATTGAGGTTTTGATTTGGATTTCCCTGATGCCGAGTGATGTTGAGCACTTTTTCATGTGTTTGTTGGCCATTTGGATGTCTTCCTTGCAGAAATGTCTGTTCATGTGTTCTGCCCATTTCTTGATTGGATTATTTATTCTCTGGGTGTTGAGTAGGATAAGTTCTTTATAGATTTTGGATACTAGCCCTTTATCTGATATGTCATTTGCAAATATCTTCTCCCATTCTGTCAGTTGTCTTTTGGTTTTGTTGACTGTTTCCTTTGCTGTGCAAAAGCTTTTTATCTTGAAGTCCCAATAGTTCATTTTTGCCCTTGCTTCTTTTGTCTTTGGCGATGTGTCTAGGAAGAATTTGCTGCGGCTGAGGTCGAAGAGGTAGCTGCCTATGTTCTCCTCTAGGATTTTGATGGGTTCCTGTCTCACATTTAGGTCTTTCATCCATTTTGAGTCTATTTTTGTGTGTGGTGTAAGGAAATGGTCCAATTTTATTCTTCTGCTATCCCATTTTCTCAATACCATGTGTTGAAGAGACTTTTCTCCATTGGACATTCTTTCCTGCTTTGTTGAAGATTAGTTGACCATAGAGTTGAGGGTCCATTTCTGGGCTCTCTCTTCCATTGATCTATGTGTCTTGTTTCTGTGCCAGTACCATACTCTCTTTAGGCTTACAGCTTTGTAAAAGAGCTTGAAGTCTGGAATTGTGATGCCACCAGCTTTGCTTTTCTTTTTCAACATTCCTGTGGCTATTCGGGGACTTTTCTGGTTCCAAATTTTAGAATTATTTGTTCCATTAATTTGAAAAAATGTTGATGGTATTTTGATATGGGTTGCATTAAATGTGTAGATTGCTCTAGGTAGCATAGACATCTTCATAATATTTGTTCTTCCAATCCATGAGCATGGAACGTTTTTCCATTTCTTTGTGTCTTCCTCAATTTCTTTCATGAGTATTCTATAGTTTTCTGAGTACAGATTCTTTGCCTCTTTGGTTAGATTTATTCCTAGGTATCTTATGGTTTTGGGTGCCATTGTAAATGGGATCAACTCCTTAATTTCTCTTTCTTCTGTCTTGTTGTTGGTGTATAGGAATGCCACTGATTTCTGTGCATTGATTTTATATCCTGCCACTTGACTGAATTCCTGTATGAGTTCTAGCAGTTTTGGGGTGGAGTCTTTTGGGTTTTCCACATAAAGTATCATATCATCTGCAAAGAGTGAGAGTTTGACTTCTTTGCCGATTTGGATGCCTTTTATTTCTTTTTGTTGTCTGATTGCTGTGGCTAGGACTTCTAATACTATGTTGAATAGCAGTGGTGATAGTGGACATCCCTGCTGTGTTCCTGACCTTAGGGGAAAAGCTCTCAGTTTTTCCCCATTGAGAATGATATTCGCTGTGGGTTTTTCATAGATGTCTTTTATGATATTGAGGTATGTACCCTCTATCCCTATACTCTGAAGAGATTTGATCAAGAAAGGATGCTGTACTTTGTCAAATGCTTTTTCTGCATCTGTTGAGAGGATCCTATGGTTCTTGTTCTTTCATTAATGTATCACACTGGGGCTCCTGGGTGACTCAGTTGTTAAGCATCTGCCTTTGGCTCAGGTCATGATCCCGGGGTCCTGGGATCGAGCCCCGCATTGGGCTCCCTGCTCAGCGGGAAGCCTGCTTCTCCCTCTTCCACTACCCCTGTTTGTGTTCCCTCTCTCGCTGTGTCTTTCTCTGTCAAATAAATAAATAAAATCTTAAAAAAAAATGTATCACATTGATTGATTTGTGAGTGTTGAACCAACCTTGCATCCCAGGGATACATCTAACTTGGTTGTGGTGAATAATCCTTTTAATGTACTGTTGGATCCTAGTGGCTAGTATTTGGGTCAGAAATTTTGCATCTATCTTCATCAGTGCTATTGGTCTATAATTCTCCTTTTTAGTGGGGTCTTTGGTTTTGGAATCAAGGTAATGGTGGCTTCATAAAACGAATTTGGAAGTCTTCCTTCCATTTCTATTTTTTGGAACAGTTTCAGAAGAATAGGTATTAATTCTTCTTTAAATGTTTGGTAGAATTCCCCTGGGAAGCCATCTGGCCCTGGGCTCTTGTTTGTTGGGAGATTTTTGATTACTGCTTCAATATCCTTGCTGGTTATGGGTCTGTTCAGGTTTTCTATTTCTTCCTGGTTCAGTTTTGATAGTTTATACATCTCTAGGAATGCATCCATTTTTTCCAGATTGTCTAATATGCTGGCATATAGTTGCTCATAATATGTTCTTAAAATTGTTTGTATTTCTTTGGTGTTGGTTATGATCTCTCCTCTTTCATTCATGATTTTATTTATTTGAGTCATTCTCTTTTCTTTTTGATAAGTCTGGCCAGGGGTTTAACAATCTTATTAATTCTTTTAAAGAACGAGCTCCTAGTTTGTTGATCTGTTCAGTAGTTTTTTGGGTTTCTATTTCATTGATTTCTGCTCTGATATTTATTATTTCTCTTCTCCTGCTGGGTTTAGGCTTTATTTGCTGTTCTCTCTCCAGCTCCTTTAGTGTAGGGTTAGTTTGTGTATTTGAGACCTTTCTTGTTTCTTGAGAAAGGCTTGTATTGCTATATACTTTTCTCTTAGGACTGCCTTTGCTGCATCCCAAAGATTTTGAACAGTTGTGTTTTTTTTATTTTCATTTGTTTCCATGAATTTTTTTAATTTTTTTTTTTTAAGATTTTATTTATTTATTTGACAGAGAGAGAGCGAGAGCAGGAACACAAGCAGGGGGAGTGGGAGAGGGAGAAGCAGGCTTCCCACTGAGCAGAGAGCCCGATGAGGGGCTCGATCCCAGGACCCTGGGATCATGACCTGAGCCGAAGGCAGACGCTCAACGACTGAGCCACCCAGGTGCCCCTAATTCTTCTTTAATTTTCTGGTTGACCCATTCATTCTTTAGTAGGATGTCCTTTAGTCTCCATGTATTTCTTTCCGACTCTCCTCTTGTGATTGAGTTCTAGGTCAAAACATTGTGGTCTGAAGATATGCAGAGAATGATCCCTATCTTTTGGTATCGGTTGAGACCTGATTTGTGACCTAGGATGTGATGTATTCTGGAGAATGTTCCATGTGCACTAGAGAAGAGTGTGTATTCTGTTGCTTTGGGATGGAATGTTCTGAATATATCTGTGAAGTCCATTTGGCCCAGTGTGTCATTTAAAGCCTTTATTTCCTTGTTGATCTTCTGCTTAGATGATCTGTCCAATGCCGTGAGGGGGGTGTTAAAGTCCCCCACTATTATTGTATTGTTGTGGATGTGTTTCTTTGCTTTTGTTATTAATGGGCTTATAATATTGGGTGCTCCCATATTAAGGGCATAGATATTTACAATTGTTAGATCTTCTTGTTGCATAGACCCTTTAAGTAGGATATAGCGTCTTTCCTCATCTCTTATTATAGTCTTTGGTTTATTTGTTTATTTGTTTATTTTTATTTTTTAAAGATATTATTTATTTATTTATTTGACAGAGACATAGAGAGCACAAGAAGGCAGAGTGGCAGGCAGAGGGAGAGGGAGAAGCAGGCTCTCTGCTGAGCAGGGAGCCTGATGCGGGGCTTGATCCCAGGACCCTGGGATCATGACCTGAGCTGAAGGCAGACACTTAACTACTGAGCCACCCAGGCGCCCCTATAGTCTTTGGTTTAAAATCTAATTGGTCTGATATAAGGATTGCCACCCCAGCTTTATTTTGATGTCCATTAGCATGGTAAATGGTTTTCCACCCCCTCACTTTGAATCTGGAGGTGTCTTTCCGTCTAAAATGAAACAGCGTATCAGTGGGTCTTGTTTTTTCATCCAGTCTGATATCCTCTGTCTTTTGATTGCGGCATTTAGCCTATTTACATTCAGGGTAACTATTGAAAGATACGAATTTAGAGCCATTGTATTGCTGTAAGGTGACTGTTACTGTATATTGTCTCTGTTCCTTTCTGGTCTGTTACTTTTAGGCTCTCTCTTTGTTAGAGGACCCCTTTCAATATTTCTTGTAGGGCTGGTTTGGTGTTTGCAAATTCTTTTAGTTTTTGTTTGTCCTGGAAGCTTTTTATCTCTCCTTCTATTTTCAATGACAGCCTAGCTGGATATAGTATTCTTGGCTGCATATTTTTCTCCTCTAGTGCTCTGAATATATCATGCCTGTCCTTTTTGGCCTGCCGGGTCTCTGTGGATAGGTCTGCTGCCAATCTAATGTTTCTACCATTGTAGGTTACAGACCTCTTGTCCCGAGCTGCCTTCAGGATTTTCTCTTTATCTCTGAGACTTGTAAGTTTTACTATTAGATGTAGGGGTGTTGACCTATTTTTATTGATTTTGAGGGGGGTTCACTGTGCCTCCTGGATTTTGATGCCTGTTTCCTTCCCCAAATTAGGGAAGTTCTCCACTATAATTTGCTCCAATGTACCTTCTGCCCCCCTCTCTCTCTTTCTTTTTCTTCTGGGATCCCAATTATTCTAATATTGTTTCATCTTATGGTATCACTTATTTCTCAAATTCTGCCCCCGTTATCCAGTAGTTGTTTATCTCTCTTTTTCTCAGCTTTTTTATTCTCCATCATTTGGTCTTCTGTATCACTAATTCTCTCTTTTGCCTCATTTATCCTAGCAGTTAGAGCCTCCATTTTTGATTGCACCTTATTAATAGCCTTTTTGATTTCAATTGGCTAGATTTCAGTTCTTTTATTTCTCCAGAAAGGGATTTTCTAGTATATTCCATGCTTTTTTCAAGCCCAGCTAGTATCTTTATAATCATCATTCTAAACTCTAGTTCTGACATCTTACTAACGTCTGTATTGATTAGGTCCCTGCCAGTTGGTACTGTCTTTTGTTCTTTTTTTTGAGGTGAGTTTTTCTATCTTGTCATTTTGTCCAGAGGACAATAGATGAATGAGACAACAAAATGCTAACAGGGTAACAAGGACCCCCCCCAAAATATACATTTCCAGAAAGTGGTCACTTTTCTGTTCATAGAGTTGCTGCTATTCTTTTCTTTGATCTCCTGTTGAGTCTGTAGGTGTTCAGAATGGTTTGATACTTAACTAGCTGAATTCCTGGGACCAGATGAAATTTAGGTCTCCTAGTCCTCTGCCATCTTGCTCCTCCTCCTTTTTCTCTTTAAGTATCATTATGTACTCATTGTTCTTTGTTTATTCCATATGATATAATCAGTCATTCTGATTGTAATTCTCAAATTGTTCTAATGCTTTTAAAGTTCTCCTGTGAGGATTTCTTCTGACTGTACAGACACCTGCTTTCATCTTTGTTTTGATTATTGACTGTATTTGGTCTTAGGTTCTGAAGTCTGTGCAGCATTACCTTAATCCCCAAACCAGGCAAAGACCCCATCAAAAAAGAGAATTTCAGACCGATATCCCTGATGAATATGGACTCCAAAATCCTCAACAAAATCCTAGCTAATAGGATCCAACAATACACTAAAAGGATCATCCACCACGACCAAGTGGGATTTATCCCCGGGATGCAAGGGTGGTTCAACATTCGCAAATCAGTCAATGTGATAGAACACATTAATAGGAGAGAGAACCATATGGTCCTCTCAATTGATGCAGAAAAAGCATTTGACAAAATACAGCATCCTTTCTTGATTAAAACTCTTCAGAGTATAGGGATAGAGGGAACATTCCTCAAGTTCATAAAATCCATCTGTGAAAAACCCACGGCGAATATCATCCTCAATGGGGAAAGCTGAGAGCCTTTCCCTTAAGATCAGGAACACGTCAAGGAAGCCCACTCTCGCCACTATTGTTCAACATAGTACTAGAAGTCCTAGCAACAGCAATCAGACAACAAAAAGAAATAAAAGGTATTCAAATTGGCAAAGAAGAAGCCAAATTCTCTCTTCTCGCAGATGACATGATACTTTATGTGGAAAACCCAAAAGACTCCACCCGCAAATTACTAGAACTCATACAGCAATTCAGTAATGTGGCAGGATACAAATTAATGCACAGAAATCGGTTACTTTCTTATACACTAACAACGCGACTGTAGAAAGAGAAATTAGAGATACGATTCCATTTACAATAGCACCAAAAACCATAAGATACCTCAGAATAAGCCTAACCAAAGAGGTGAAGGATCTATACTCTAGGAACTACAGAACACTCATGAAAAAAATTGAAGAAGACACAAAAAGATGGAAAAATATTCCACGCTCATGGATCGGAAGAATAAACATTGTTAAAATGTCTATGCTACCCAGAGCAATCTACACCTTCAATGCCATCCCGATCAAAATTCCAATGACATTTTTCAAAGTGTTGGAATAAACAATCCTAAAATTTGCATGGAATCAGAAAAGACCCCGAATCGCCAAGGAGATGTTGAAAAAGAAAAACAAACCTGGGGGCATCACGTTGCCTGATTTCAAGCTATATTACAAAGCTGTGATCAGCAAGACAGCATGGTACTGGCACAAAAACAGACATACAGACCAATGGAACAGAATAGAGAACCCAGATGTGGACCTTCAACTCTATGGTCAAATAATCTTCGACAAAGCAGGAAAAAACATGCAATGGAAAAAAGACAGTCTCTTCAATAAATGGTGCTGGGAAAATTGGACAGTCACATGCAGAAGAATGGAACTCGACCATTCTCTAACATCATTCACAAAGATAAACACAAAATGGATGAAAGACCTCAATGTGAGATAGGAATCCATCAAAATCCTCGAGGAGAACATAGGCAGTAACCTCTTTGACATTGGCCACAGCAACTTCTTTCAAGATACATCTCCATAGGGTAGTGAAACAAAAGCAAAAATGAACTTTTGGGACATTATCAAGATAAAAAGCTTCTGCACAGCAAAGGAAACAATCAATAAAACAAAGAGGCAACCCACAGAATGGGAGAATATATTTGCAAATGACACTACAGATAAAGGGCTGGTATCCAAGATCTATAAAGAACTTCTCAAACTCAACACCCAAAAAACAAGTCAAAAAGTGGGCAGAAGATACGAAAAGACACTTCTCTGAAGAAGACATACAAATGGCTAACAGACACATGAAAAAATGTTCATCATTAGCCATCAGGGAAATTCAAATCAAAACCACATTGAGATACCACCTTACGCCAGTTGGAATGGCAAAAATTGACAGGGCAAGAAACAACAAATGTTAGGTTGTGGAGAAAGGGGGAACCCTCTTACACTGTTGGGAATGCACGTTGGTATAGCCACTTTGGAAAACAGTGTGGAGGTGCCTGAAAAAATTAAAAATAGAGCTACCTATGACCCAGCAGTTGCACTCCTGGGTATTTACCCCAAGGACACAGATGTAGTGAAAAGAAGGGCCATATGCACCCCAGTGTTCATAGCAGCAATGTTCGCAATAGCCAAACTGTGGAAAGAGCCGAGATGCCGTTCAACTGATGAATGGATAAAGAAGATGTGGTCCATATATACAATGGAATATTAGCCATCAGAAAAGATGAATACCCAACTTTTACATCAACATGGATGGGACTGCAGGAGATAAAGCCAAGTGAAATAAGTCAAGCAGAGAAAGTCAGTTATCATATGGTTTCACTTATTTGTGGAGCATAAGGAATAGAATGGAGGACATTAGGAGAAGGAAGGGAAAAATGAAGGGGGGGAAATCGGAGGGAGAGATGAACCATGAGAGACTATGGACTCTGAGAAACAAACTGAGGGTTTTAGAGCGGATGGGGTTGGGAGGATGGGTTAGCCCCGTGATGGGTATTAAGGAGGGCACGTACTACAGGGAGCACTGAGTGTTATACGAAAACAATGAATCATGGATCACCACATCAAAAACTAATGATGTATGCTGACTAACAGAACATAATAAAATAAAGTTAAAACAAAAAATAAAGTCTGTGGCTTTTTTTTTTTTTTTTGAGGTAAAAATCAGTTATATGAAATTTCCTTCTTCCTCTGGTTAAAAAAAAAATCCTCCTGTATCCTGGGGTTAGTTTTCTTCCATTCATCTTTTGCTTGCTATATTCATTTCTATTTTTGTCTTTTAAAAAAAGTATTATTGAGATATAGTTCACATACCGTATAGTTCACCCTTTATGCAATTCACTTGTTCATAGCGTATTTACAGAGTTGTGCATTCATCACCACTATCTAATTCCAGAACATTTTTATCACCTTATCATCTTTTATCAAAGAAACCTCATGCCCATTAGCAACTACTCTCCTTTCTCCTCTACCTCTGGCAACCATTAATCAACTTTCTGTCTCTAAGAATTTGCCAGATCTGAGTATTTCATATAAATGGAACGATATAACATGTGGCCTTTTGTGTCTGGCTTCTTTCACTGAGTATAATATTTTCAAGATTCATCTATGTTGTAGCATGTATCAGTACTTCATTTGTTTTTATGGCTGATAATATTCCATTGTAGGGATATACCACATTTTCTTCATTCATCAGTAGATATGTCAATTGTTTCTACTTTTTGGCTATTATGAATTATTCTGCTGTGAGCATTCATGTATAAGTTTTTGTATAAATGTTTGTTTTCAGTTCTTTTGGATATGTACCCAGAGTGGAATTGCTAGATCAGATGGTAATTTTTAATTTTGGGGGGGAACTGCCACCACTATTTTTCATAGTACCTGCACCATTTTCTTGTCCACCAGCAAAGCACAAGGGTTCCAGTTTCTCCACATTTTGGTCAACACTTGTTATTTTCTGTCTCTCTCTCTCTGTCTCTGTTTTTAAAAAGATTTTATTTATTTATTTCAGAGAGAGAGAGAGCAAGCATGAGCAGAGACAGGGGCAGAGGCAGAGGGAGAAGCAGACTCCCTGCTGAGCAGAGAGCCTTATGTGGGGCTCAATCCCAGGGCCCTGGGATCATGACCTGAGCTGAAGGTGGATGCTTAACCAGCTGAGCCACCCAGGCGCTCCTCCCTTTTAAAAAAATATTTTAATTGTGAGAGAGAGAGAGAGAGTGAGTGCTGGAGGGAGAGGGAGAGAGAATCTGAAGCAGACTCTGTGTTGAGCACAGAACCTGATGTGGGGTTTGAGCCCATGACCATGAGATCATGACCTCAGCTGAAACCAAGAGTCAGCCACCCAACTGACTGAGCCACCCCAGCACCAACCTCCCCCTTTCTTTTTTGATTGTAGCAATTCTGGGAGGTATGAGGAGATATTTCATTGTGGTTTTAATTTACATTTAATAATAACGGATGTTGAACACCTTTTTATATGTACCTGTTAGCCATTTGTATGTTTTTGGAAAATGCCTGTTCAGATCCTGTGCCCATTTTGTAATTAGATTGCTTGTATTATTATTATTATTTTTTGCTCTTGAGATGTATGCATTCTTTACATATTTTGGATATTAAGCCCATATCAAATATATGATACTGCAAATATTTTCTCCCATTTGGTAGGTTGTCTTTTCATTTTGTTGATGGTTTCCTTTGCTATGCAGAAGATTTTTAGTTTTTAGATGTAGTCCTATTTGTTTTTGCTTTTGTTGCCTTTGCTTTTGGTGTTAAATGCAAAAAATCATTGTCAGGACTGATGTCAAGGAGCTTACCCCCTATGTTTTCATCTAGGAGTTTTATGGTTTCAGGTCTTACATTCAAGTCTTTAATCCATTTTGAATTGATTTTTGTGTATGGTGTAAGATAGAAGTTAGGTTCATTATTTTGCATGTAGTTGTCCAGTTTTCCCAATACCATATTTGTTGAGGAGACTAACCTTTCTCCAGTGTATATTCTTGGCTTCTTTGTCATTAATTAATTGACCATTTCTGCATGGGTCTGTTTCTGTTCCTTTGATCTATATGTGTCTCTTTTTATGCCAGTAGGATACTGTTTTGATTACTATAGCTTTGTAATATAGTTTGAAATAAGGAAATGTGATGTTTTTGATTTTGTCCTTTTTGTCAGGATTGCTTTGCCTATTTGGGTCTTTTGTGGTTCCATACAAATTTTAGGATTGTTTGTTCTATTTATGTGAAAAATGCCATTGGAATTTGGTAGGGATTGCATTGAATCTGCAGATTGCTTTGGGGGAATATGGACGTTTTAATGATTATGATTCTTCTAATCCATGAGCATGGAATATCTATTTATTTGTGTCTTCTTTGGTTTCTTTCATTAGCTTCTTATACTTTACAGTGTTTGGGTCTTTTACCTCCTTGGTTAAATTTATTTTTAGGTATTCTTTGTGATGCAATTGTAAATGGGATTGTTTATTTTTTTTGTGTGTGATACAATTGACATGTAACATTATGTTATTTTCAGATGTACAATGGGATTATTTTTTTAATTTCTCTTTCTGATAGTTTATTAGTATGTAGAAATGTAACTTACTTTTGTACTGATTTTGTATCCTACTGCTTTACTGAATTTGTTTATTCTAATAGTTTTCTGGGGGCTTTAGATTTTTCTACATATTATGTCATTTGCAAATAAAGACAATTTTAATTTTAGCTTTCAGGTTTGGATACCTTTTGGTTCCTTTTCTTGCTTAATTGCTCTGGCTAAGAATTCTAATATATGCTAAATAAAAGTGATGAGAGTGGGTATCCTTGTCTTGTTCCTGATTTTAGAGGAAAACTTTTCAGCTTTTCACCATTAAGTATGATGTTATTTGTGGGCTTAATATATATGGGCTTTATTATGTTGATGTACATTCTCTCTATACCTGCCTCATGGAGAATTTTTATCCTGTATGGATGTTGAATTTCGTCAAATGCTTTTTCTCACCTATTGGGATGAACATATGATTTTTATCCTTCATTTTGCTAATGTGGTTTGTTATATCGATTGATTAGTGCATGTTGAACCATCCTTGCATCCTTGGAATAAATTACACTTGATCATGGTGTATGTCTCTTTCTCTTTCTCTTTCTTTCTTTCTTTCAAGATTTATTTATTTGAGAGAGAGAGAGAACAAGCATGCATGTGCATGGAAGCTGGAGGCGGGGCAGAGGGGGAGAGAGAATCCCAAGGATATTCCCTGCTGAGTGTGGAGCCTGTCATGGGGACCAGGATCCTGAGATCCTGACTTGAGCCCAAACCAAGAGTCCATTGCTTAACCCAACTGAGTCACCCAGGCACCCCTCTTTCTTTTTTTTTAAATTAAGTTTTTATTCCAGTTAGTTGACATGTAATGTAACGTTATTTTCAGGTGTACAGTTTAGTGACTCAATACTTAACATGTTACAACACCTGATGCTCATCACAACTGGTGCTCTCCTTAATCCCCATCACCTATTTAACCCACTCCCCACTCCCTCTGGTAACCCTCAGTTTGTTCTCTGTAGTTAAGACTCTGTTTCTTGGTCCCCACCCCCCATATTCGTTTTCTTTCTTAAATTACACATATGAGTGAAATCATATGGTATTTGTCTTTCTCTGACTGACTTCGCTTAGCATTATACTCCCTAGATCCATCCATGTTGTTCCAAATGTTAAGATTTCATTTTTTTTGAGGACTGTGTAATATCCCATTGTATAGATAGACCACATCTTCTTTATCCATTTATCAATCAGTGGACATTTGGGCTGCTTCCATATTTTGGCTGTTGTAAATAATGTTGCAACAAGCATAGGGATACATATATATTTTTGAATTGGAATTACTGGATCATATGGTAGTTCTATTTTTAATTTTTTGAGGAACCTTTATATTGTTTTCCACAATGGCTACACCAGTTTGCATTCCTACCAACAGTGCATGAGGGTTTCTTTTTCTCTACATCCTTGCCATCACTTGTTGTTTCTTGTGTTTTTGATTTTAGCCATTCTGATAGCTGTGAGGTGGTATCTTGTGGTTTTGATTTGCGTTTCCCTGCTCATGAGTGATGTTGAGCATCTTTTCATGTGTCTGTTGTCCACCTATATGTCTTCTTTGGAAAAATGTCTATTCATGTCTTCTGCCCATTTCTTTTTTTTTTTTAATTTTTTTTATTATGTTATGTTAGTCACCATACAGTACATCATTAGTTTTTGATGTAGTGATCCATGATTCATTGTTTGTGTATAACACCCAGTGCTCCATGCAATACGTGCCCTCCTTAATACCCATCACTGGGCTAACCCATCCCTCCCAACCCTCCCGTCTAAAACCCTGTTTGTTTCTCAGAGTCCATAGTCTCTCATGGTTCGTCTCCCCCTCCGATTCCCCCCCTTCATTTTTCCCTTCCTTCTCCTAATGTCCTCCATGCTATACCTTATGTTCCACAGATAAATGAAACCGTATGATAATTGACTTTCTCTGCTTGACTTATTTCACTTAGTATAATCTCCTCCAGTCCCATCCATGTTGATGTAAAAGTTGGGTATTCATCCTTTCTGATGACTGAGTAATATTCCATTGTATATATGGACCACATCTTCTTTATCCATTCATCTGTTGAAGGGCATGTCGGCTCTTTCCACAGTTTGGCTATTGTCGACATTGCTGCTATGAACATTGGGGTGCATATGGCCCTTCTTTTTATTACATCTGTGTCCTTGGGGTAAATACCCAGGAGTGCAATTGCTGGGTCATAGGGTAGCTCTATTTTTAAATTTTTGAGGAACCTCCACACTGTTTTCCAAAGTGGCTGTACCAACTTGCATTCCCACCAACAGTGTAAGAGGGTTCCCCCTTTCTCCACAACCTCTCCAACATTTGTTGTTTCTTTCCCTGTCAATTTTTGCCATTCTAACTGCTGTAAGGTGGTATCTCAATGTGGTTTTGATTTGAATTTCCCTGATGGCTGATGATGATGAACATTTTTTCATGTGTCTGTTAGCCATTTGTATGTCTTCAGAGAAGTCTCTTTTCATATCTTCTGCCCATTTTTTGACTTGATTATTTGTTTTTTGGGTGTTGAGTTTGAGAAGTTCTTTATAGATCTTGGATACCAGCCCTTTATCTGTAGTGTCATTTGCAAATATCTTCTCCCATTCTGTGGGTTGTCTCTTTGTTTTGTTGACTGTTTCCTTTGCTGTGCAGAAGCTTTTTTTTTTTAATTTTTAAAGAGTTTATTTATTTGAGAGAGAGAATGAGCTAGAGAGCATGGAGGGGGGTGGTCAGAGGGAGAAGCAGACTCCCTGCTGAGCAGGGAGCCCGATGCGCGACTTGATCCCGGGACTCCAGGATCATGACCTGAGCCGAAGGCAGTCGCTTAACCAACTGAGCCACCCAGGTGCTGCTGTGCAAAAGCTTTTTATCTTGATGAAGTCCCAAAAGTTCATTTTTGCTTTTGTTTCACTAGCTTTTGGAGATGTATCTTTTTTTTTATTATGTTAATCACCATACGTTACATCATTAGTTTTTGATGTAGTGTTCCATGATTCATTGTTTGCATATAACACCCAGTGCTCCATGCAGAACGTGCCCTCTTTAATACCCATCACCAGGCTAACCCATCCTCCCACCCCCCTCCCCTCTAGAACCCTCAGTTTGTTTTTCAGAGTCCATAGTCTCTCACGGTTCATCTTTGGAGATGTATCTTGAAAGAAGTTGCTGTGGCCGATGTCCAAGAGGTTACTGCCTCTGTTCTCCTCGAGGATTTTGACCTCACATTGAGGTCTTTCATCCATTTTGAGTTTATCTTTATGTATGGTGTTAGAGAATGGTCGAGTTTCATTCTTCTGCATGTGGCTGTCCAATTTTCCCAGCACCATTTATTGAAGAGACTGTCTTTTTTCCATTGCATGTTTTTTCCTGCTTTGTCGAAGATTATTTGACCATAGAGTTGAAGGTCCACATCTGGGTTCTCTATTCTGTTCCATTGGTCTGTATGTCTGTTTTTGTGCCAGTACCATGCTGTCTTGCTGATCACAGCTTTGTAATATAGCTTGAAATCGGGCAACGTGATGCCCCCAGGTTTGTTTTTCTTTTTCAACATCTCCTTGGTGATTCAGGGTCTTTTCTGATTCCATGCAAATTTTAGGATTGTTTATTCCAACGCTTTGAAAAATGTCATTGGAATTTTGATTGGCATGGCATTGAAGGTGTAGATTGCTCTGGGTAGCATAGACATTTTAACAATGTTTATTCTTCCGATCCATGAGCGTGGAATATTTTTCCATCTTTTTGTGTCTTCTTCAATTTTTTTCATGAGTGTTCTGTAGTTCCTAGAGTATAGATCCTTCACCTCTTTGGTTAGGCTTATTCTGAGGTATCTTATGGTTTTTGGTGCTATTGTAAATGGAATCGTATCTCTAATTTCTCTTTCTACAGTCGTGTTGTTAGTGTATAAGAAAGTAACCGATTTCTGTGCATTAATTTGTATCCTGCCACATTACTGAATTGCTGTATGAGTTCTAGTAATTTGCGGGTGGAGTCTTTTGGGTTTTCCACATAAAGTATCATGTCATCTGCGAGAAGATGGCATCTGGGAGAAGATTTGAATACCTTTTATTTCTTTTTGTTGTCTGATTGCTGTTGCTAGGACTTCTAGTACTATGTTGAACAATAGTGGCGAGAGTGGGCATCCTTGACGTGTTCCTGATCTTAAGGGAAAGGCTCTCAGCTTTCCCCATTGAGGATGATATTCGCCGTGGGTTTTTCACAGATGGATTTTATGAACTTGAGGAATGTTCCCTCTATCCCTATACTCTGAAGAGTTTTAATCAGGAAAGGATGCTGTATTTTGTCATATGCTTTTTCTGCATCAATTGAGAGGACCATATGGTTCTCTCTCCTGTTAATGTGTTCTATCACATCGACTGATTTGCGAATGTTGAACCACCCTTGCATCCCGGGGATAAATCCCACTTGGTCGTGGTGGATGATCCTTTTAGTGTATTGTTGGATCCTATTAGCTAGGATTTTGTTGAGGATTTTGGAGTCCATATTCATCAGGGATATCGGTCTGAAATTCTCTTTTTTGATGGGGTCTTTGCCTGGTTTGGGGATTAAGGTAATGCTGGCCTCATAGAATGAATTTGGAAGTTTTCCTTCTGTTTCTATTTTTTGAAATGGTTCCAGTAGAATAGGTATTATTTCTTCTTTGAATGCTTGGTAGAATTCCCCAGGGAATCCATCAGGCCCTGGACTCTTGTTTTTTGGGAGGTTTTTGATCACTGCTTCAATCTCGTTACTGGTTATTGGCCTATTCAGGTTGTCAATTTCTTCCTGTTTCAGTCTTGGCAGCTTATAGGTTTCCAGGAAGGCCTCCATTTCATCCAGATTGCTCAGTTTATTGGCATATAGTTGTTGATAATAATTTTTTTTTTATAAAGATTTTATTTATTTATTCATGAGAGACAGAGAGAGAGAGAGGCAGAGGGAGAAGCAGACTCCCCAGGGAGCAGGGAGCCTGATGTGGGACTCAATCCCAGGACCCTGGGATCATGACCTGAGCTGAAGGCAGACGCTTAACCATCTGAGCCACCCAGGCGCCCATGTTGATGATAATTTCTAATAATTGTTTCTATTTCCTTGGTGCTAGTCGTGATCTCTCCCCTTTCATTCATAATTTTATTAATTTGGGTTTTTTCTCTTTTCTTTTGGATAAGTCTGGCCAGTGGTTTATCGATATTACTTATTTCAAAGAACCAACTTCTAGTTTCATTTATCTGATCTACTGTGTTTCTGGTTTCTAATTCATTGATCTCTGCTCTAATCTTAATTATTTCTCTTCTAATTCGTGGCTTAGGCATCGTTTGTTGCTTTTTCTCTAGTTCTTTAAGGCGTAGAGTTAGTTGGTGAGTTCTGGATTTTTCTGTTTGAGGCTTGGATGGCTATGTATTTCCCCCTTAGGACCGCCTTTGCAGTATCCCATAGGTTTTGGACCGATGTGTTTTCATTCTCATTGATTTCCATGAATTGTTTAAGTTCTTCTTTGATTTCCTGGTTGACCCAAACATTCTTGAGCATGTCTTCTGCCCATTTCTTAACTGGGTTATTTGTTTTCTGGGTGTCAAGTTTAATAAGTCCTTTATATATTTTGGATAGTAACTGTTTATCAGGTATGTCATTTGTAAATATCTTGTCCCATTCTGTAGGTTGCCTTTTAGTTTTGTTGATTGAATTTCCTTTGCTGTGTAGAAGCTATTTATTTGCGAGAGAGCACGTGAGTGAGCGGGGAGAGAGGGAGAGAGAATCTCAAGCAGACCCTCTACTGAGCATGGAGCCTGACATAAGGCTCAATCTCACGACCCTGAGATCATGACCTGAGCTGAAATCAAGAGTCAGATGCTCAACGAACTGAGCCATCCAGGTGCCCTGCAGAGCTATTTATTTTGATGAAGTTCCAATAGTTTTTGATTTTGTTTCCCTTCCTGCATGAGACATATCTAGAAAGAAGTTGCTATGACGATGTCAAAGAGGTTACTGCTTGTGTTCTCTAGGGTTTTAATGATTTCCTGTCTCCCATTTAGGTCTTTAATCCATTTTTAATTTGGTTTGTGTATGGTGTAAGCAAGTAGTCTAGTTTCATTCTTCTGAATGTTGCTGTCCAGTTTTCCCACTATTTGTTGAAGAGACTGTCTTTTTTCTATTGGATATTCTTTTCTGCTTTGTTGAAGGTTAATTGACCGTATCATTGTGGTTTTCTTTTTGGGTTTTCTGTTCTGTTCCATTGATTTCTGTGTCTCTTTTTGTGCCAGTACCATACTGTCTTGATGACTACAGCTTTGTAATAGAGCTTGAAGTCTGGAATCATGATGCCTCCAGCTTTGCTTTTCTTTTTGAAGGTTGATTTGGCTATTCAGGGTGGTTTTTTGTGGTTCCATACAAATTTTAGGATTGTTTGTTCTAACTCTATGAAAAATGTTGATGGTATTTTGATAGGGACTGCATAAAATGTGTAGATTGCTTTGGGTAATAGAGACATTTTAACAATATCTGTTCTAATCCATGAGCCTGGAATGTCTTTCCATTTCTTTCTGTCATCTTCAATTTCTTTCATCAGGGTTTTTGGAGTACAAATCTCTCATCTCTTTAGTTAGGGTTATTTGTAGGTATCTTATTGTTTTTGGTGCAATTGTAAATGGGATTGATTCCCTAATTTTTCTTTTTGCTGCTTCATTTTTTGTGTATAGAAATGCAGTGGATTTCCATATATTGATTTTGTATCCTGTGACATTACTGAATTCATTTATCAGTTCTAGCAGTTTTTTTTTGGTAGAGTCTTTAGGGTTCTCTACGTAAAGTATCATGTCATCTGTAAACAGTGAAAGTTTTCCTTCTTCCTTGCTGATTTGGATGCCTCTTGTCTTTCTTTTCTGATTGCTGTGTCTAGGACTTTCAATATTATGTTGAATAAAAGTGGTGAGAGTGGACATCCTTGTGTTGTTTCTGACCTTAGGGGAAAAGCTCTCAGTTTTCCCCTGTTGAGTTATAATGTTAGCTATGAGTTTTTTTTTTTTTAATGTGGCTTTTATTATGTTGAAGTATGTTCCTTCTAAACCTACTTTATTGAGGGTTTTTTTTTTTTTATCATGAATGGATGTTGTCCTTTGTCAAATGCTATTTCTGCATCTGTTGAAATGATACATGACTTTTATTTTATTATACATGACTTTTATGTTTTCTCTTGTTGATGTGGTATATGATGATTGATTTGCAAATATTGAACCATCCTTACATCCCAGGCATGAGTGTGTGTGTGGTGAATGATTTTTTAAATATATTGTTGGGTTCCATTTGCTAGTATTTTGTTGAGGATTTTTGTATCTATGCTTATCAGAGATACTGGCCTGTAGTGTCCTTATTTGCTTTTGGTAGCAGGGTAATGCTGCCTAGAATGAATTTGGAAGCTTTCTTTCCTCTTCTATTTCTTTGAATGGTTTGAGAGGAATAGGTATTAACTTTTTAAAAATGTTTGATAGAATTCACTTGTGAAGTGATCTGAAGGGGCACTTGCACCCCAATGTTTATTGCAGCACTGTCCACAATAGCCAAACTATGGAAAGAGCCCAGATGTTCATCGACAGATGAATGGATAAAGAAAATGTGGCATATATATATATATATATATATATATATATATATATATATAGCTATCAAAAAAAAAGAAGAAGAAAGAAATCTTATCATTTGCAATGAGAAATCTTATCATTTGAAACGACGTGGATGGAACTACAGGGTATTATGCTAAGTGAAATAAGTCAATCAGAGAAAGACAATTATATGATTTCACTCATATGTGGAATTTAAGAAACAAAACAGGATCATAGGGGAAGGGAGGGAAAAATAAAATAAGATAAAATCGGAGAGGGAAACAAGCCATAAGAGACTCTTAACTATAGGAAACAAACTGAGGGTTGCAGGACGTGGGGTGGGGGGGGATGGGGTAACTGGGTGATGGGCATTAAGGAGGGCACATGATGTAATGAGCACCGGATTTTTTTTTTTTTAAAGATTTTATTTATTTATTTGACAGAGAGAGAGACAGTGAGAGAGGGAACACAAGCAGGGGGAGTGGGAAAGGGAGAAGCAGGCTTCCTGTGGAGCAGGGAGCCTGATGTGGGGCTCGATCTCAGGGCCCTGGGATCATGACCTGAGCCAAAGGCAGACGCTTAATGACTGAGCCACCCAGGCGCCCCATGAGCACTGGATTTTAAATACAACTGATAAATCGCTGAACTCTGCCTCTGAAACTAATAATGCACTATATGTTAATTAATTGGATTTTTTCCAAATTTAAATTCAATTAGTCAAGGTATAGTACATCATTAGTTTTTGATGTAATGTTCAGTGATTCATTAGTTGAGTATAACACCCAGTGCTCATTGTATCACATGCACTCTTTAATGCCCATCACTGAGTTACTGCATCCACCCATCCACCTCCCTTTCTGCAACCCTCAGTTTGTTTAAATTTATTTATTTATTTATTTTTAAAGATTTTATTTATTTATTTGACAGAGAGAGAGACAGCGTGAGAGGGAACACAAGCAGGGGGAGTGGGAAAGGGAGAAGCAGACTTCCCGTGGAGCAGGGAGTCCGATGCGGGGCTCGATCCCAGGACCAGGAGGGATCATGGCCTGAGCTGAAGGCAGACGCTTAATGAACTGAGCCACCCAGACACCCCTGTTTGAATTTAAATAAAATAAGGTTTTTTTTTTTTAAAAAGAATTCACTTGTGAAGTTATCAGTCCTTGACTTTTGTTTGTTGGAATTTTTTGTTTTTTGTTTTTAATTTTTTAATTTTTTTTTTTATTATGTTAGTCACCATACAGTACTTCATTAGTTCCCGATGTAGTGCTCCATGATTCATCATTTGCGCACAACACCCAGTGCTCCTTGCAATACGTGCCCTCCTTAATACCCATCACCGGGCTAACCCTTCCCCTGATCCCCCTCCCCTCTAAAACCCTCAGTTTGTTTCTCAGAGTCCATAGTCTCTCATGGTTCATCTCTCCCTCCCGATTTCCCCCCCTTCATTTTTCCCTTCCTTTTCCTAATGTCCTTTATTCTATTCCTTTTGTTCCACATATAAGTGAAACCATGTAATTGTCTTTCTCTGCTTGAGTTATTTCATTTAGCATAATCTCCTCCAGTCTCATCCATGTTGATGTAAAAGTTGGGTATTCATCCTTTCTGATGGCTGAGTAATATTCCATTGTATATATGGACCACATCTTCTTTATCCATTCATCTGTTGAAGGGCATCTTGGCTCCTTCACAGTTTGGCTATTGCGGACATTGCTGCTATGAACATTGGGGTGCATGTGCCCCTTCTTTTCACTACATCTGTGTCTTTGAGGTAAATACCCAGTAGTGCAATTGCTGGGTCATAGGGTAGCTCTATTTTTAATTTTTGAGGCACCTCCACACTGTTTTCCAAAGTGGCTGTACCAACTTGCATTCCCACCAACAGTGTAAGAGGGTTCCCCTTTCTCCACAACCTCTCTAACATTTGTTGTTTTTTGCCTTGTCAATTTTTGCCATTCCAACTGGTGTAAGGTGGTATCTCAATGTGGTTTTGATTTGAATTTCCCTGATGGCTAATGTTTGTTGGAATTTTTTGATTACTGCTTCAATTTCATTGCTGGTAATAGGTCCGTTCAAATTTTCTATTTCTTCCTCATTCATTTTTGGGAGGTTATGTGTTTCTAGGAATTTATCCATTTCTTCTAGATTGTTCAGTTTGTTGGCATGTAAGTTTTCATAATAGTCTCATAATCCTTTGTATTTCTGTGGTGTTGGTTATTTCTCCATTTTCATTTTTGATTTTGTTTGGGTCTTTTTTCTCTCTCTCTCTTTTGATACATCTAGTTGAAGGTTTATCAGTTCTTACAATGATTTGAAAGCCCCTTGGAACTTTGGCTCCTGCTTACATCTCCAGCTTCATTCTTTGTCACCAATTTATTAATCTGCTATGTTGAACCTTTAAATTGTTTAAAAATTGCACGTTTTCTCCAGCCTCTGGATCTTGGAGATTTGACCCTGCTTTATTTCTCTAACTACATAAGGGAAGCTTCACTCTCTTCAATTGTATTTAACCAATCTACCATGTTAGTTTCTAAGAAAGTGACACTTTTTCTTGCTTCTTTGCTTTTTGTGCATCCTGTTCTAACACTTATTTTTTCACCCATTTTTGTCTTTTTCATATTAATCCTTGAGTTTTCAGCTTAAGTTTCCTCATAGAGGCCTTCCTTGTCCCTAGACTAGGTTTGCTTACTCTGCTGTGTGCACCCATTGTACCTTTTATGTACTTAACATAGCACTGGACAGATTTTATAGGGATTGCTGGTTTTTGTTCTCCACTGAAATGTGAGCTCTGAAAGGCTAGCATCTAGGTCTGTCTTTTTTACTACTGTATCCTCTGCACCTGGCATCTTGTCAGGCACATGGGAAATGCTCAGTGTATATTTATTAAAAGTTGACCAATGAATGATATAACTAACTTTGCTTGTGTAGGTCAGGGAATGTTTCAAAGAGAAGGAAATGCATGGGTTGAGGTTGCAAAATGAATAGAAGTTTTCAGGAGATTGGTGTGAGAATGATGAGAGAAAGGGCATTTTGGAGAATACCATTTACAAAAAACACTATATAAAAAAGCTTTAAGTATAATGGAGCTGATTGCTCATAGTTCCAACCACGTCGGGTGCAAATTTGAGGAATTGTTGAAAGATGAAGAGATCAGGTCATTGAACGCCTGATATGCTATATTCATTTGTTGGTATTGGGAACCATTCATGTTGAGGGAATTTTATCATTTACTCAACTCTTACTATGTCATAGGATTTTTCTTAAAGTATATTATCTAGTGCTTAAAACAATTTTCTTTTTGGCAACTGAATTTCACCTGGGCTGAGTGAAAGTTGCTGTCTTATTTATCCTGAAATACTTGGTTTTTATAATTATATCCTAAGCAAGATCATGCTCTTTGAAGTCATGTTTTGTGTATTATGCCTCTCTATATCCCACAGGGAGTTTAGATCAGTGTTGCTATAGTTTTATCTCTTCCTCTGGTTTTCGTATAGTCTTAGTATTTCTTTTAAAATGCCTCCCAACTAGGCACAGCATACCAGATGTATCATAATCATTTATGTCAGAGTAGAATAGAACTTTTACTGTGTTTGTTCTGTGCCCTGAGCTCTTTGTTAATGAAGTTGACAATGACATTGACGTTTTTTGGGGTAGGCATTTCATGTTGTTTGTTTCTATTAAATCACCAAATCTAACCAAGCTTTTCACATGAAGTACATTTTTTTTTTTTTTAAATTAGGTAAGTTCTACACCCAACATGGGGCTTGAACTCAAGACCCTAAGATCAGGAGTCACATGCTCTATCAACTGAGCCAGCCTGCCGCCCTGAAGTACTTTTAAGATCTTTTGTATTTGTTTAAGTGATCTTTTGGAGCCTAAATTATGGATTTCCATCTTTATTACTACTAAACTTCATTCTTTGGTTTTAGTCCTGAATTCTAACTTATTTGTCTGTTTGGATATCTTTTAATTCATGTATTTGAATAGCTAATAGTCAGATGGCTTAAAAGTCCCAAGACAAAAAAAGCTACACCACCTAGTTCTTCACTTTTTTCACAGTTGTTCCATACATATTCTCCTGGAGTTTCTGTATGCATACACAGAACAAGCAAATATTAATGTGTATTCTTATTTTTAATTATTCTTTATTACTAAAGATTATACTTACTGTACTCACTGTTCAGCACTCTTCCTCCTCCTACTTAATATTTCTCAGAGATACTTCCATATAGTCCATAGAGAGCTTCCTTATTTTAGCATCTGCATAGTATTCTAGTAAATGGTTATGCCACAGTTCATTAACCAGTCCTTTTTTAGTGGATGTTTGAACTATTTATATTTTTCACTAATCAGTGTTGCAGTGAATTACCTTGAGTATACTTGTCAACCTTTATTTACACTTGTGCATGTGTATTTCTAGGATAAGATCAGAGATGTTAGAGATGTTGGATATATGGGTATATGCATTTGCCCTTCGTTGGTGCTTAAAATTTTTTTTCTATATAGATCTTGCATATTTTCTAAGTTTTTTCCTATTTACCCTTTTGTTTGCTGTTGTAAATGAGATCTTTTAGATTGTTATATTTCTATTGATTCCATATGTTGATTTATATTTGTGTGTATATATGCATATGGATACAATCTTACTCTTTATTTTTTTAGTTTATTTTGTTGGCTTCTGAGTATGTAAAATTACTTACAGGATAGATTATTTTTTCTTTTTTCAAACTTAATTTTAGGGGCACCTGGGTGACTTAGTTGGTTAAACGGGTGCTTTCGGCTCAGTCATGATCCCAAAGTCCTGAGATCGAGCCCTGCGTCAGGCTCCTTGCTCAGCAGGGAGCCTCCTTCTCCCTCTCCCTCTGCCTGCGTGCCACTCCCTCTGCTTGTGCTGTCTCTCTCACTGTCTCTCTGTGTCAAATAAATAAATAAAATCTTTAAAAAAATAAAACAATGGATCGTGGATCACTTCATCAAAAACTAATGATGTATGGTGACTAACATAATAAAATAAAATTAAAAAAACTTAATTTTATTTTTTAAATTTTATTTTATTTTATTTAAATTCAACTAATGTATAGTGCATTATTAGTTTCAGAGGTAGAGTTCAGTGATTCATCTGTTGTATTTAAAATCTGGTGCCCATTACATCATGTGCCCTCCTTAATGCCCATCTCCCACTTACCCCATTTCCCCCAACAAAACCCTCAGTTTCCTATAGTTAAGAGTCTCTTATGGTTTGTCTCCCTCTCTGATTTTGTCTTATTTGATTTTTCCCTCCCTTCCCCTATGATCCTCTGTTTTGTTTCTTAAATTCCACATATGAGTGAAATCATATGATAATTGTCTTTCTCTGATTGACTTATTTCACTTAGCATAATACCCTGTAGTTCCATCCATGTCGTTGCAAATGATAAGATTTCATTCTTTTTGATGGCTGAGTAATATTCCGTTGTATATATATACCACATCTTCCTTATCCATTCATCTGTCGATGGACATCTGGGCTCTTTCCATTGTTTGGCTTTTGTGGCCATTGCTGCGATAAACATTGGGATGCAGGTTCCCCTTCGGATCACTACGTTTGTATCTGTTGGGTAAATACCTAGTAGTGCAATTGCTGGGTAATAGGGTAGCTCTATTTTTAACTTTTCGAGGAACCTCCATACTGTTTTCCAGAGTGGCTGCACCAGCTTGCATTCCCACCAGCAATGTAAGAGGGTTCCCCTTTCTCCGCATCCTTGCCAACATTTGATGTTTCCTGACTTGTTAATTTTAGCCATTCTGACTGCTCTGAGGTGGTATTTCACTGTGGTTTTAATTTGCGTTTCCCTAATGCTGAGTGATGTTGAGCATTTTTTCATGTGTCTGTTGGTAATTTGTGTATCATCTTTGGAGAAATGTCTGTTCATGTTTTCTGCCCATTCCTTGCATGGATTATTTGTTTTTTTAGGTGTTGAGTTTAATAAGTTCTTTATAGGTTTTGCATACTAGCCCTTTGTCTGATAAGACATTTGCAAATATCTTCTCCCATTCTGTAGGTTGTTTTTTAGTTTTGTCGACTGTTTCCTTTGCTGTGCAAAAGCTTTTTATCTTGATGAAGTCCCAATAGTTCATTTTTGCTTTTGTTTCCCTTGCCTTTGTAGACGGGTTTAACAAGAAGTTGCTGTGGCCAAGGTCAAAGAGGTTGCTGCCTGTGTTCTCCTCTAGGATTTTCATGCATTCCTGTCTCACATTTAGGTCTTTCCACCATTATGAGTGTATTTTTGTGATGGTGTAAGGAAATGGTCCAGTTTCATTCCTCTGCATGTGGCTGTCCAATTTTTCCAACACCATTTGTTGAAGAGACTGTCTTTTTTCCATTGGATGTTCTTTCCTGCTTTGTTGAAGATTAGTTGACCATGGAGTTGAAGGTCCATTTCTGGATTCCCTATTGTGTTCCATTGATCTATGTGTCTGTTTTTGTGCCAGTACCATACTGTCTTGATGATTACAGCTTTGTAATAGAGCTTGAAGTCCGGAATTGTGATATTACCAGGTTTGGTTTTCTTTTACAACATTCCTCTGGCTATTTGGGGTCTTTTCTGGTTCCATACAAATTTTAGGATTATTTGTTCCAGCTCTTTGAAAAATGTTGGTGGTATTTTGATAGGGATTGCATTGACTGTGTAGATTGCTTTGGGTAGCATAGACATTTTAACAGTATTTGTTCTTCCAATCCATGAGCATGGAATGTTTGTCCATTTCTTTGTGTTTTCTTCAATTTATTTTGTAAGTGTTCTGTAGTTTTCAGGGTATGGATCCTTCACCTCTTTGGTTAGGTTTATTCCTAGGTATCTTACGGTTTTTCGTGCAATGGTAAATGGGATCGATTCCTTGATTTCTCTTACTTCTGTCTCATTGTTAATGTATGGGAATGCAGCTGATTTCTGTGCATTGATTTTATATCCTACCACTTTGCTGAATTCCTGTATGACTTCTAGCAATTTTTGGGTGGAGCTTTTGGGTTCTCAACATAGAGTGTCATGTCATCTGCAAAGAGTGAGAGTTTGATTACTTCTTTGCTGATGTTGATGCTTTTTTGTTGTTGTCTGACTGCTGAGGCTAGGACTTCCAGTACTCTGTTGAACAACAGTGGTGAGAGTGGACATCCCTGTCATGTTCCTGACCTTAGGGGAAAAGCTCTCAGTTTTTCCCCATCAAGGATATTAGCTGTGGGTTTTTTGTATGTGGCTTTTAGGATATTGAGGTATGTTCCATCTATCCCTACACTGTGGAGAGTTTTAATCAAGAAATGATGCTGTATTTTGTCAAATGCTTTTTCTGCATCTCTTGAGAGGGTCATATGGTTCTTGTCCTTTCTCTTATTAATTGATTGATTTGTGGATGTTGAACCACCTTTGCAGCCCAGGAATGAATCCCACTTTGTCGTGGTGAATAATCCTTCTAATGTAATGTTAGATCCTACTGGCTAGTATCTTGGTGAGAATTTTGGCATCCAAGTTCATCAGAGATATTGGTCTGTAATTATCCTTTTTGGTGGCGTCTTTGTCTGGTTATGAGATCAAGGTAATGCCTCACAGAATGAGTTTGGTAGTTTTCCTTCCATTTCTGTTTTTTGGAACAGCTTCAAAAGAATAGGTATTCTTCTTTAAATGTTTGGTAGAATTCCGCTGGGAGGCCATCTGGCCCTGGACTCTTGTTTGTTGGGAGATTTTTGATTACTGCTTCCATTTCTTTTCTGGTTATGGGTCTGTTCAGGTTTTCTATTCTTCCTGGTTCAGTTTTGGTCATTTATATGTTTCTAGGAATGCATCCATTTCTTCCAGATTGCCTGATTTGGGGGGCATATAATTGCTCTTAATATTCTCTTATAATTGTATTTCTTAGGTGTTGGTTGTGATCTCCCCTCTTTCATTCGTGATTTTATTTATATGGGTCCTTTTTCTTTTCTTTTTGGTAAGTCTGGCAAGCGGTTTATTGATCTTATTAATTCTTTCAAAGGGCCAGCTCCTAGTTATGTTTATCTGTTCTACTGTTCTTTTGGTTCTGTTTCATTGATTTCTGGTCTAATCTTAATTATTTCCCTTTTTCTGCTGGTTTTAGATTTTATTTGCTGTTCTTTCTCCAGCTCCTTTAGGTGTAGGGTTAGGTTGTGTACCTGAGACTTTTCTTGTTTCTTGTGAAAAGCCTGTGTTGCTATATACTTCCCTCTTAGGACCGCCTTTCCTACATCCTAATGGTTCTGAACTGTTGTGTTTTCATTTTCATTTGTTCCGAGGAATTCTTAAAAATTCTTCTTTAATTTCCTGGTTGACCCATTCATTCCTTAGTAGGATGCTCTTTAACCTCCATGTATTTGTAGTCGTTCCAAATTTTCTCTTGCGATTGAGTTCAAGTTTTAAAGTACTGTGGTCTGAAAATATGCAGGGAATAATCCCAGTCTTTTGGTACCAGCTGAGACCCGATTTGTAACCCAGTATGTGATCTATTCTGGAGAATGTTCCATGTGCACTCGTGAAGAATGTGTCTGTTGCTTCAGGATGAAATGCTCTGAATATATCTGTGAAGTCCATCTGATCCAGTGTGTCATTCAGAGCCCTTGTTTCCTTGTTGATCTTCTGCTTAGATGATCTGTCCATTGCTGTGAGTGGGGTGTTAAAGTCCTACTATTATTGTACTGTTATCAATGTGTTTTTTCAATTTTGTTATTACTTGGTTTATATAATTGGCTACTCCCATGTTAGGGGCATAAATATTTACAATTGTTAGGTCTTGTTGGATAGACCCTTTTATTATGATATAGTGCTCTTCTTCATCTCTTACTGCAGTCTTTGGTTTAATATCTAGTTTGTCTGATGTAAGGATTGCTACCCCAGCTTTCTTTTGATGTGCATTAGCATGGTAAATTGTTCTCCACCCCCTCCCTTTCAATCTGGAGGTGTCTTTGGGTCTAAAACGAATCTCTTGTAGACAGCATTTTAATAGGTCTTTTTTTTTTTTTTTATCCAGTCTGATGCACTGTGTCTTTTGATTGGAGCATTTAGTCCCTTTACATTCAGAGTAACTACTGAAAGATTTGAATTTAGTGCCATTGTATTACCTGTAAAGTTGCTGTTTCTGTAGATTGTCTCTGTTCCTTTTTGTTCTTTGTTATTTTTGGGTTCTTTCTTTGTTCAAAGGATGCCCGTTAGTATTTCTTGCAGGGATGGTTTAGTGATCAGAGATTCTTTTAGTTTCTGTTTTCTTGGAAACTCTTTATCTCTCCTTCTATTCTGAATAATAGCCTTGCTGTATAAAATATTCTTACTGCATATTTTTTCATTCAGTACCTTGACTATATCACGGCAGTCCTTTCTGGCCTGCCAGGTCTCTGTGTTCTGCCAGTCTTATGTTTCTGCCCTTGTAGTAACCTACAAGGACAACCTCTTGTCCCGCACTGCTTTCAGGATTTTCTCTTTAACTCTGAAATTTACAAGCTTCACTATTATATGCTGAGGTGTTGACCTATTTTTATTGATATGGGGGGGGGGTGTTCTCTGTGCCTCCTGTACTTGAATGCCTCTTTCCTTCCCCAGATTAGGGGAGTTCTCAGCTATAATTTGTTCAGGTAATCATTCTACCTCCCTTTTCTCTCTCCTCCTCTTTTGGGACGACTGTTATTTTAATATTATTTCACTTTATGGTATTGCCAATCTCTCATCCTCCCTTTGTGATCCAGTAGTTGTTTGTCTCTCTTTTTCTCAGCTTCCTTATTCTCCATCATTTTGTCTTCTATATCACTGACTCTCTTTGCTGCCTCATTTACCCTAGCAGTTAGAGCCTCGATTTTTTCCTGCATCTCAATAGTAACCTTTTTAATTTTGGCCTGATTAGATTTTAGTGTTTTTTTATTTCTCCTGTAAGGGATTTTTAAAAAAAATTTTAATAAGAAAGTCTTTGAGTACTTACCTTTTCTTTGTTAAATAAATAAACTTATATTTCTTGCTTGATTTGTGTAGTCTAAATAATAAACTTTGGATCCCAGATGAAAGCTATCAGCAGATAATCTATCTCTCACCTTTCCCTTCCAGTTGTTGTTTTGTCATTTTACATTGCCAGGGCATGTAAAATTTATATTCTGTCACTCTAATTTCCACATTTGTTTTATCCTTATTTCTGTTGTTAAATTTATTTAATATTTATTGTCAATTCTTTTTGTGAAGTTTTCTCAAATCTTCATCCTCTGATAGTTTCCTCAAGAAAGGATCATGGACTATGTATGCCTTGAATTTTAGATTGTTTAGAACATATTTGTAACTTTTGTACTTTGACTTCATGCTTTAAGGATACCTTTGTGGGATAGAACATACTTTACTTACACTTTCTTTTCTCCAGTTTCTTTAAAATGTTTCTCAAGTATCTTTCAATGTTGACTGTTACTATTGAGAAATATGAGGCTAGTGTGATTTTAACCCCATTTTTTTCCTTTTTAAAGTTTTTAAAACTTCAGTAAAATTTCTGAGCTACGTCTTATGTTGAGCATTCTGTATCACTGTTTTGGCGCAAAGTGTGTCCTTTAAATATCTCTCTTAAAATCTTTTTCACCCTCCCACAGGAAAACCTTCCCAAATTATATTTTATAATTATATTCCTGAATTACATCTTACTTTGTTTTGAGTTTAAGAATTTCATTTAGGCATATATTGGATTCCTTTTACCATTTCTCTAGGTATAATTTTCTCTTTAATTCCATTTCAAATTTGTGGGTTGATGTTTTTAATCAGTTTTAGAAAAATGTCAGACATTATCTTTGTGAATATTCTTTCCTATTTTTTTCTGTCTTTTAAAGGGTGTACTAGTCAGTTTTTTAGGTCTTTTGAGTAAGTTCCACATGTCTGTTATATACTTACTGTTTTTCCCCATTCTTTTCCTATCTGTGTTTCAGTTTAGGTATTTTCTTTTGATCTATCGTCTGTTTTTTTTTATTTTTTAAAAAGTTTTTAATAAGGTTTTTTAGTTTGGAGTGATTTTAGGTTTACAGAGAAGTTTCATAGGTGGTGCAGAGGGCTCCTGTGCCCGTACTCAATTTCCCCTGAAGCCAGCCTCTCAGGTTTCCGTGGTGCTTTTGTCCAAACCATGAAAGCAGCGTTGGTCCATTGACTGATGCAAGGCTCTTTCCCCTGGGCGTCCCTCTCAGGCCTAGCCTGGCCAGGCCCCACTGCACATGTAGCAGTTCTTCTAAGCCTGCTCTGGGCTGTGAGAGTGTCTCAGTGAGCCTCATTCAGGGTCTGTCTGATGTAAGGCTAGGTTTTGGGCTTTCAGGGGGAAGACCACAGAGGCAGCTGCCCTTATCACATCATAGCAGGGGAAATTTTGTAGTTTTAAATGCTTATATTGGAAGGAAAGAAAGATTTTTTTTCTTTTCAAGTTTTTACTTAAATTCCAGTTAGGTAACATATAGTGTAATACTAGTTTTAGGTGTAGAATTCAGTGATTCATCACTTATATACAACAGCTAATGCTCATCACAACAGGTACTCTTTTTTTTTTTTTTTAATTTTTTTTATTGTTATGTTAATCCCCATACATTACATCATTAGTTTTAGATATAGTGTTCCATGATTCATTGTTTGTGCATAACACCCAGTGCTCCATGCAGAACGTGCCCTCCTCAATACCCATCACCAGGCTAACCCATCCTCCCAACCCCCTCCCCTCTAGAACCCTCAGTTTGTTTTTCAGAGTCCATTGTCTCTCATGGTTCTTCTCCCCCTCCGATTTCCCCCCCTTCATTCTTCCCCTCCTGCTACATTCTTCTTCTTCTTCTTTTCTTTCTTAACATATATTGCATTATTTGTTTCAGAGGTACAGATCTGAGATTCAACAGTCCTGCACAATTCACAGCGCTTACCAGAACACATACCCTCCCCAGTGTCCATCACCCAGTCACCCCATCCCTCCCACCCCACCCCCCACTCCAGCAACCCTCAGTTTGTTTCCTGAGATTAAGAATTCCTCATATCAGTGAGGTCATATGATACATGTCTTTCTCTGTTTGACTTATTTCGCTCAGCATAATACCCTCCAGTTCCATCCACGTCGTTGCAAATGGCAAGATCTTATTCCTTTTGATGGCTGCATAATATTCCATTGTATATATATACCACATCTTCTTTATCCATTCATCTGTTGATGGGCATCTCGGCTCTTTCCACAGTTTGGCTATTGTGGACATTGCTGCTATAAACATCGGGGTGCACGTAGCCTTTCGGGTCCCTACTTTTGTATCTTTGGGGTAAATACCCAGTAGTGCAATTGCTGGATCATATGGTAGCTCTATTTTCAACTTTTTGAGGAACCTCCATACTGTTTTCCAGAGTGGCTGCACCAGCTTGCATTCCCACCAACAGTGTAGGAGGGTTCCCCTTTCTCCGCATCCCCGCCAACATCTGTCATTTCCTGACTTGTTAATTTTAGCCATTCTGACTGGTGTGAGGTGGTATCTCATTGAGGTTTTGATTTGGATTTCCCTGATGCCGAGCGATATTGAACACTTTTTCATGTGTCTGTTGGCCATTTGGATGTCTTCTTTGGAGAAATGTCTGTTCATGTCTTCTGCCCATTTCTTGATTGGATTCTTTGTTCTTTTGGTGTTGAGTTTGATGAGTTCTTTATAGATTTTGGATACTAGCCCTTTATCTGATATGTCATTTGCAAATATCTTCTCCCATTCTGTTGGTTGTCTTTTGGTTTTGTTGACTGTTTCCTTTGCTTTGCAAAAGCTTTTTATCTTGATGAAGTCCCAATAGTTCATTTTTGCCCTTGCTTCCCTTGCCTTTGGCGATGTTTCTAGGAAGAAGTTGCTGCGGCTGAGGTCGAAGAGGTTGCTGCCTGTGTTCTCCTTTAGGATTTTGATGGACTCCTGTCTCACATTGAGGTCTTTCAACCATTTGGAGTCTATTTTTGTGTGTGGTGTAAGGAAATGGTCCAGTTTCATTCTTCTGCATGTGGCTGTCCAATTTTCCCAACACCATTTGTTGAAGAGACTGTCTTTTTTCCATTGGACATTCTTTCCTGCTTTGTCAAAGATTAGTTGACCATAGAGTTGAGGGTCCATTTCTGGGCTCTCTATTCTGTTCCATTGATCTATGTGTCTGTTTTTGTGCCAGTACCATACTGTCTTGATGATGACAGCTTTGTAGTAGAGCTGGAGGTCTGGAATTGTGATGCCGCCAGCTTTGCTTTTCTTTTTCAACATTCCTCTGGCTATGCGGGGTCTTTTCTGGTTCCATACAAATTTTAGGATTATTTGTTCCATTTCTTTGAAGAAAGTGGATGGTATTTTGATGGGGATTGCATTGAATGTGTAGATTGCTCTAGGTAGGATTGACATCTTCACAATATTTGTTCTTCCAATCCATGAGCATGGAACGTTTTTCCATTTCTTTGTGTCTTCCTCAATTTCTTTCATGAGTATTTTATAGTTTTCTGAGTACAGATCCTTTGCCTCTTTGGTTAGATTTATTCCTAGGTATCTTATGGTTTTGGGTGCAATTGTAAATGGGATCGACTCCTTAATTTCTCTTTCTTCTGACTTGTTGTTGGTGTATAGGAATGCCACTGACTTCTGTGCATTGATTTTATATCCTGCCACTTGACTGAATTCCTGTATGAGTTCTAGCAGTTTTGGGGTGGAGTCTTTGGGATTTTCCACATAAAGTATCATATCATCTGCAAAGAGTGAGAGTTTGACTTCTTCTTTGCTAATTTGGATGCCTTTGATTTCTTTTTGTTGTCTGATTGCTGTGGCTAGGACTTCCAATACTATGTTGAATAGCAGTGGTGATAGTGGACATCCCTGCCGCGTTCCTGACCTTAGGGGGAAAGCTCTCAGTTTTTCCCCATTGAGAATGATATTCGCTGTAGGTTTTTCATAGATGGCTTTTATGATATTGAGGTATGTACCCTCTATCCCTATACTCTGAAGAGTTTTGATCAAGAAAGGATGCTGTACTTTGTCAAATGCTTTTTCTGCATCTATTGAGAGGATCATGTGATTCTTGTTTTTTCTTTTGTTAATGTATTGTATCACGTTGATTGATTTGCGGATGTTGAACCAACCTTGCAGCCCAGGGATAAATCCGACTTGGTCGTGGTGAATAATCCTTTTAATGTACTGTTGGATCCTATTGGCTAGTATTTTGGTGAGAATTTTTGCATCCATGTTCATCAGGGATATTGGTCTGTAATTCTCCTTTTTGATGGGGTCTTTGTCTGGTTTTGGGATCAAGGTAATGCTGGCCTCATAAAATGAGTTTGGAAGTTTTCCTTCCATTTCTATTTTTTGGAACAGTTTCAGAAGGATAGGTATTAATTCTTCTTGAAATGTTTGGTAGAATTCCCCTGGGAAGCCATCTGGCCCTGGGCTTTTGTGTTTTGGGAGATTTTTGATGACTGCTTCTATTTCCTTAGTGGTTATAGGTCTGTTCAGGTGTTCTGTTTCTTCCTGGTTCAGTTTTGGTAGTTGATACATCTCTAGGAATGCGTCCATTACTTCCAGGTTATCTAATTTGTTGGCATAGAGTTGCTCATAATATGTTCTTATAATTGTTTGTATTTCTTTGGTGTTGGTTGTGATTTCTCCTCTTTCATTCATGATTTTGTTGATTTGGGTCATTTCTCTTTTCTTTTTGATAAGTCTGGCCAGGGGCTTATCAATCTTGTTAATTCTTTCAAAGAACCAGCTCCTAGTTTCGTTGATCTGTTCTACTGTTCTTTTGGTTTCTATTTCATTGATTTCTGCTCTGATCTTTATTATTTCTCTTCTCCTGCTGGGTTTAGGCTTTATTTGCTGTTCTTTCTCCAGCTCCTTTAGGTGTAGGGTTAGGCTGTGTACTTGAGACCTTTCTTGTTTCTTGAGAAAGGCTTGTATTGCTATATACTTTCCTCTTAGGACTGCCTTTGCTGTATCCCAAAGATTTTGAATAGTTGTGTTTTCATTTTCATTGGTTTCCATGAATTTTTTTAATTCTTCTTTAATTTCCTGGTTGACCCATTCATTCTTCAGTAGGATGCTCTTTAGCCTCCATGTATTTGAGTTCTTTCTGACTTTCCTCTTGTGATTGAGTTCTAGTTTCAAAGCATTGTGGTCTGAAAATAGGCAGGGGATGATCCCAATCTTCTGGTACCGGTTGAGACCTGATTTATGACCTAGGATGTGATCTATTCTGGAGAATGTTCCATGGGCACTAGAGAAGAATGTGTATTCCGTTGCTTTGGGATGGAATGTTCTGAATATGTCTGTGAAGTCCATTTGGTCCAGTGTGTCATTTAAAGTCTTTATTTCCTTGTTGATCTTTTGCTTAGACGATCTGTCCATTTCAGTGAGGGGGGTGTTAAAGTCCCCCACTATTATTGTATTGTTGTCGATGTGTTTCTTTGCTTTTGTTATTAATTGCCTTATGTAATTGGCTGCTCCCATGTTAGGGGCATAGATATTTACAATTGTTAGATCTTCTTGTTGGATAGACCCTTTAAGTATGATATAGTGTCCTTCCTCATCTCTTATTACAGTCTTTGGTTTAAAATCTAATTTGTCTGATATAAGGATTGCCATCCCAGCTTTCTTTTGGTGTCCATTAGCATGGTAAATGGTTTTCCACCCCCTCACTTTCAATCTGGGGGTGTCTTTGGGTCTAAAATGAGTCTCTTGCAGACAGCATATCCATGGGTCTTGTTTTTTAATCCAATCTGATAGCCTGTGTCTTTTGATTGGGGCATTTAGCCCATTTACATTCAGGGTAACTATTGAAAGATAGGAGTTCAGTGCCATTGTATTGCCTGTAAAGTGACTGTTACTGTATATTGTTTGTGTTCCTTTCTGGTCTATGTTGCTTTTAGGCTCTCTCTTTGCTTAGAGGACCCCTTTCAATATTTGTTGTAGGGCTGGTTTCGTGTTTGCAAATTCCTTTAGTTTTTGTTTGTCCTGGAAGCTTTTTATCTCTCCTTCAATTTTCAATGACAGCCTAGCTGGATATAGTATTCTTGGCTGCATATTTTTCTCATTTAGTGCTCTGAATATGTCCTGCTAGTCCTTTCTGGCCTGCCAGGTCTCTGTGGATAAGTCTGTTGCCAATCTAATGTTTCTACCATTGTAGGTTACATATCTCTTCTCCCGAGCTGCTTTCAGGATTTTCTCTTTGTCTCTGAGACTCGTAAGTTTTACTACTAGATGTCGGGGTGTTGACCTATTTTTATTGATTTTGAGAGGGGTTCTCTGTGCTTCCTGGATTTTGATGCCTGTTTCCTTCCCCAAATTAGGGAAGTTCTCTGTTATAATTTGCTCCATTATACCTTCTGCACCTCTCTCTCTTTCTTCTTCTTCTGGGATCCCAATTATTCTAATGTTGTTTCGTCTTATGGTATCGTTTATCTCTCGAATTCTGCCCTCGTGATCCAGTAGTTGTTTATCTCTCTTTTTCTCAGCTTCTTTATTTTCCATCATTTGGTCTTCTATCTCACTGATTCTTTCTTCTGCCTCATTTATCCTAGCAGTTAGCGCCCCCATATTTGATTGCACCTCATTGATAGCCTTTTTGATTTCTACTTGGTTAGATTTTAGTTCTTTTACTTCTCCAGAAAGGGTTTCTCTAATAACTTCCATGTTTTTTTCAAGCCCAGCTAGTATCTTTAAAGTGATGATTCTGAACTCTAGATCTGACATCGTACTAATGTCCGTATTGAGTAGGTCCCTGGCAGTCGGTACTACCTCTTGTTCTTTTTGTTGAGGTGATTTTTTCCGTCTTGTCATTTTGTGCAGAGGGGAATAGATTAATGAGAGAACAAAATGCTAGCAGGGTAACAACGTCCCCAGAAAATATACTCTAAACAAATCAGAAAAGACCTGAAGCAGTGGGAAAAGAAAGGGAAAGAGAGAAAAAAGAAAAGGAAAGAAAAAAAGAAAAAAGAAAAAGATAAAGATAAAAACAAACAAAAGCAGAACAAAACAAAACAAAACAAAAACAGAATGTGATCAAATATGATCAGGCTGGATTATAGATCAGTGCCACACACTAGATTTTGGGTGTATTTTGGTCTGTTAAAAGAAAGTCCCTCTCAAAATTTTAAAGAAAGAAAAACTTATATATGTACAAAAATAAGGGTTGATATGATGAAGGGATGGAATATGACTGTAAAGATGGAAATTACAAAAAATTTTAAAAAAGGATTTGATAAGTTGTTTGAAAAAAGAAAGAAGAGGATTAAAAAAAAAAGAAAGAAAGAAAAAAGGGGGAGAATGTGATCAGGCAGGGGAGTAGAAAAAAACCATACACTAGAGATTTAGAGTATATTTTGATCTGTTAGAAGAAACTATCTCAAGATTTTAAAGAGAGAACAACTTATATATATATGCCAAAAATACGGGTAACTACTATGAAGGGATAGAATATGACTTTAAAAATGAAAAATAAAAATGTTTTTTTTTAAAAAAGGGATTGATAAGATGTTGGTTGAAAAAGGGAAAAAGAAAAATTCAAAAAAAAAGAAAAAAGGAAAAAAGAAAAAAAGACAGTTAAAAAAATAATTAACTTTGAAAGACTAAAGAATCATGGTAAAAAAGCCATGAATTCTATGTGCAATGTTTCCCTAGCGCTGGAGTTCTGCCGTTCTCATTGATCGGTAAACTTGGTCTTGGCTGGCTGTTCTTGCTGATCTTCTGGGGGAGGGGCCTGTTGCCGTGGTTCCCAAATGTCTTTGCCGGAGGCAAAATTGCCCCGCCCTTGCCGGTCCGGGCTAAGTAATCTGCTCGGGTTTGCTCTCCGGAGCTTTTGTTCCCTGCAAGCTCTCCGTACAGCTTTGGAGGCGGAGAGTGAAAATGGTGGCCTCCCAGTCTCCGCCCCGGCGGAGCCGAGAACTCGGGGTCCCGCTCCTCAGCGAGGCCCCAGAGAAAAGCCGTCAGTCACTCCCGTCTCCCCGGTCTCCGGCCGCACTCCGCGCTCACCCGGCCTGTGACCGCGCCTTTCTATCTGGCACCCGACCCCGGGTGGAGTCTCCAAACCCAGCAGATCCCCGCGGTGCTCTCCCGCACCTCTCCTCCCGGGGGAAGAAGGTGAGTCTCCCCGGATTTGCCGCTTGTTGGGTCCCTGCTGGAGGAGCAGTGGCCCGACTGTGCCGCGGATCACGGTTTATGACAACCCCGAGCTGAGAGCCCGCGCCTGGGCTCCGTCTCTGCAGCCGGCTTCCCTGCTCCGATACCTGGGAGCTCTGCCGCACTCAGGCACCCCCGGTCTTTCTGTGACCCCGAGGGTCCTGAGACCACACTGTCCCGCGAGGGTTCCACCCCCCACTTCGCCACCAGAGTGACGTCCCTCAGCGGAGCAGACTTCTAAAAGTTCCGATTTTGTGCTCCGTGGCTCTATCACTTGCCAGAAGCGGCCGACGGAGGCCCCTCCCCCGCCGTCTATCCTCCCGGCCTCGGATTCACTTCTCCGCACGTCCTACCTTCCAGAAAGTGGTCGCTTTTCTGTTCAGAGAGTTGTTGCTCTTCTTTTCTTTGATCTCCTGTTGAGTTTGTAGGTGTTCAGAATGGTTTGATCCCTATCCAGCTGAATTCCCTTGGTAGAGGGATCTTGATGGTATTTTTCATGTCCTTTTGCACAGCGCGCTGCCAGCCAGCAGCCGAGCCGCCGCTGCCTCCATGAGTGGGGAAGTCTAAGTGGCCACAACAGGTACTCTTAATTCATGTCATCTATTTAACACCCCTCCCACCTACCTCCCCTCCAGCAATCATCAGTTTGTTCCCTATAGTTAAGAATCTGTTTCTTAGGGGCACCTGGGTGGCTCAGTTGGTTGAGCATCTGCCTTCGGCTCGGGTCATGATCCCAGGGTCCTGGGATCGAGCCCCACATGGGCAGTCTGCCCCTCCCCCGTGCTCATGCACATGCTCACTCTAATAAATAAAACCTTAAAAAGAAAAGAATCTTGGGGCGCCTGGGTGGCTCAGTCATTAAGCGTCTGCCTTCGGCTCAGGTCATGATCCCAGGGTCCTGGGATCAAGCCCCGTATCGGGCTCCTGCTCAGCGGGAAGCCTGCTTCTCCCTTTCCCACTCCCCCTGCTTGTGTTCCCTTTCTCACTGTCTCTCTCTCTGTCAAATAAATAAAATCTTAAAAAAAAAAAAAAAGAACCTATTTCTTGGTTTGCCTCTTTTTACCCCCATGTTCATGGGGGGTTTGTCTTCTTCTTTTTTTTTTAAGATTTATTATTTATTTTAAAGAGAGATCTCATGTGCGAGCAGGGGGAGAGGGGAAGAGGGAGAAGGAGAGAGAGTCTCAAGCAGACTCTGCCCTGAGCACAGAGCCCAATGCAAGTCTTGATCCCATGACCCTGAGATCACGACCTGAGCTGAAACCAAGAGTTGGATGCTTAACTGACTATGCCACCCAGGCACCCCTTTTTGTTTTGTTTCTTAAATTCTACATATGAGCGAAATCATATGGTATTTGTCTTTCTCTGACTTATTTCACTTAGCATAATATTCTCTGCCTCCATCCATGTCACTGCAAATGGCAAGATTTCATTCTTTTTGTTGGTTGAGTAATATTTCATCACACACACACACACACACACACACATCCCACATCTTCTTTATTCCTTTATCAGTTGATGGACATTTGGGCTCTTTCTGTAATTTGGTTATTGTTGATAATGCTGCTATAAACATCAGGGTGCATGTTCCCTTCAAATTAGTATTTTTGTATCTTTTGGGTAAATACCTAATAGTGCAATTGCTGGGTCATAGGGTAGTTCTATTTTTAACTTTTTGAGGAATCTCCACACTGTTTTCCAGAGTGGCTGGAAGGAAAGAAAGATTTAAAGTGGATGACCCAAGCTACCTACTGGAGAAACTAGAAAAACAATAGCAAATTAAAATAGAATGAAAGAAATAAAAAATATTAGAGCAGAAATCAATTAAGTAGAAAATGGATGGAGACTAGAGAAAACTAGTAAATCTAAAAGTGATTTTTTGAAAGGATTGTTAAAAATGATAAATCTTTAATAAGACTGAATTAAAAAATAGAATATATTCATAGTGAAAGAGGGGAAATTAGGGAATATTATGAATCATTTTAACAAATTCCTTAAAAGGCACATTTGAACAAAATTGACATAGGAAATAGAAAATCAGAGTGATAAATACATTAAATAAATTGAATTTCTTTTTTTTTAAGATTTTATTTATTTGAGAGACAGAGCAGAGTGAGAGAGAGAGCACGAGCAGGATGGGGAGGGGCAGAGAGAGAGGGAGAAGCAGACTCCCCCACCGAGCAGGAAGCCCAATGAGGGGCTCGATCCCAGGACCCTGGGATCATGACCTGAGCCGAAGACAGACGCTTAACTGACTGAGCCACCCAGGTGCCCTGTGAATTTCTAATAAAAGAATTTTCTCACAGAGAAGACTCAAGTCCCAAATGGTTTGACATGTGAATTCCATGAAACATACTTTTAGAAAGCAAAAGAGGATGAAACATTTCCTAACTCATTAGGAAGTCGGTGTAACCTTGATCTAAAACCTAACAAGGAAATTAAAAGAAAATTCTAGACCAATATCTCTTATGCTTATAGATGTAAAAACTCTTAATATAAACAAATACTTAATTTATATAAATATATGTAACATATAAATTTTACATAATATTGGATTTATCAATCTAATAAGAGGCACATATGTAGAACCCACATCTAACATTATGCTTAATAATGAATCATAGAATGTTTTTCTTCAAACTTCTGGAACAAAATAAAGACATCTGCCTTTACAATTCTATTTAACATTGTTTTGGGAGCTTTGTTAGTTCCATAAATCAAGATTAGAAGGACAAGTATGCCTTGGAGATCTTGCAGGTTTGGTTCGAAGACCACTGCAATAAAGTGAATATCACATTAAGTGAGTCAAATGAAGTTTTTGGTTTCCCAGTGCATGTAAAAGTTATGTTTACACTATACTGTAGGCTGTTAGGTGTGCAGTAGCATTATGTCTATAAAACAGTATATACACCTTAAGTCAGAGAAAGACAAATACCATGTGATTTTACTTGTATGTGGAATTTAAGAAACAAACTGATAAAAGGGAAAAAAAAGAAAGGCAAACCAAGAAAGAGTCTTAACTATAGAAAACAAACTGAGGATTACCAGAGGGGAGGTGGGTGGGTAATGGGTTAAATAGGTGTTGGGGATTAAGGAGTACACTTGTTGTGATGATCACCTGGTGTTGTATGGAGGTGTTGAACCACTATATTGTACACCTGAAACTAATATTACATTGTATGTTAACTAACTGGAATTGTAATAAAAACTTAAAAAGAAGAGTATTTAGAGTCCCCCCTCCCCCATGAAGAGTGTCCAACTCTTCATTTTGGCTCAGATCATGATCTCAGGGTCGTGAGATTGAGCCCTGTGTTGGGCTCCGTGCTCAGCGGGGAGTCTGCTTGAGATTCTCTCCCTCTCCCCCTTCTCCCCCTGCCCCCTGCTCTCTCTCTCTCTCTCTCCCTCCCTCAAATAAGTCTTTAAAAAAATGCTATCATCAGGCGCCTGGGTGGCTCAGTCGTTAAGCGTCTGCCTTCGGCTCAGGTCATGATCCCAGGGTCCTGGGATCGAGCCCCGCATCAGGCTCCCTGCTCGGCGGGAAGCCTGCTTCTCCCTCTCCCACTCCCCCTGTTCCCTCTCTCGCTGTGTCTCTCTCTGTCAAATAAATAAATAAAATCTTTAAAAAAAAATGCTATCATCTGAGCTTCCATCAAATTACAGTATTTTTGCTGGTGGAGGGTTTTGTCTTATTAACAGCTGCTGACTGATTAGGGTGGTGGTTGTTGAAGGTTGAGGTGGCTGTGGCAATTTCTTTAAATAACACAACAGTGAAGTTTGCAACATCAATTGACTCTTCCTTTTACAATGATTTACTCTGTAGCATGTGATGCTGTTTTATAGCATTTTAACCACAGTAGAACTTCTTCCAAAATTGGAGTCAATCCTCTTAAACCCTGCTGCTGCTTTATCAATTAAGTTGATGTAATATTCTAAATCCTTTGTTGTCATTTCAACAGTCTTCACAGTATTGTCACCAGGAGTAGATTCCATCTCAAGAAACCAGTTTCTTTGTTCATCCATAAGAAGCAACTCCTTATCTGTTCAAGTGTTTTTTATTTTTATTTTTTTTATTTTTTTTTATGTGTTCAAGTTTTATCATGAAATTGCAGCAATTCAGTCACATCTTCTGGCTCTAACTACTAATTCTGGTTCTCTTGCTACTTATACCACATCTGTTGTTACTTTTTCCACGGAAGTAATGAATTCTTCGAAGTCATCCATGAGGGTTGAAATCAGCTGCTTCCAAACTCCTGTTCATATTGATATTTTGACCTCTTCCTGTGAATCATGAAAGTTCTTAATGGCATCTAGAATTGTGAATCCTTTCCAGAAGGTTTTCAATTTACTGTGTCCAGATAAAGGAGTCACTTGGCAGTCCAGATAAAGGAGTCACTTGGCAGCTATAACCTTACAAATTTATATTTCTTTTTTTTTTTTTGCCTCAAAAAGTGACATTTACTCAAAGAAAAAAATGACATGTCCATCCCTTGGCTTGCTTCCCTCCCCCTTCCTTGTCCTCTTCAGCCCCCCATGGACTGAACCCTGGGTAGGGCTAGGTAGCAGGATAACCCCTCAGATGAGGTCAGCAACACTGAGGGGCATCTCCTCAGTGGAGGTGTTTTAGATGGTCTCAATGTCTTGAAGAGGCCTCTTTTCTTCTGTCACCATGTTAATAGCTACACCCTTATGGCACAATTGTCCACCATGACTGATTCTGTGGATGTAGTTTTCCCTGTTGGTGGGAAGGTCATAATTGATGACTAAAGAAACCTGCTGCACATCAATGCCTCTGGCCAGCAAATCAGTGGTAATCAATAGAGTGACTCCCTCGTGATAACATCTTGTTCCTTTTGGTCCATATCTTGGTGCATGGTGGACATGGTGAAGTCTTGGGGCTGTATCTTTTCAGTGAGCCAATCAACCTTCCTTTGGATATTGATGAATATGACTGTCTGCATGATTGTAAGGGTTTCATACAAGTCATACAGTGTGTCCAGCTTCCACTCTTCTTGTTCCACATTCATGTAGAACTGGTAGATACCCTCCAGGGTCAACTTTTCCTTCTTGACCAGAATCCAAATGGTATCCCTCATGAACTTCTTGTCACCTCAAGCATGTTGGAAGGCATTGTAGCTCACAGCAAAACCACCTGGGTGTTGCTACTGAGCTTTTGGAATATGTCATAGATTTGGTCCTTGAATCTGTGGCTTAACATTTCATCAGCTTGTCTAGTACAAACATCTTGATGTCTTTGGGAGATAGGTATCTCTGGTTAAGCATATCAAACACATGACCTGGGGTACCCACGATGATATGGGGAACTTCCATCTGCAGCTTATGCACCTCAGCATGTACATTGGTCCCCTGAATGCAGGCATGGCAAGAGGCACCCATGTAATCTCCTAATGCCATGACTACTTTTTGTATTTGCTGAGCCAACTCTCTAGTGGGTGCCAGGACCAAAGCCTATGTAGCCTTTAGATCCAACTCAATCTCTTACAGGATCGATACGGCAAAAGTGGCTGTTTTTCCAGTCCCAGATTGGGCTTGAGCAATCACATCATAACCCTGATACAAGGAAAAATGGCTTGCTGCTGGATAGCAGAAGGCTTCTCAAAACCATAGGAATAGAGGCCATGGAAAAGGGACTCAGAAAGGTTCACGTCATCAAAGCTGTCAACAGTTTCATTCCAGTTACTCTCAGTGACACCTTTGGGCTCCATCTCATTGGGGCCATTGTGTCTGGATGGGGAATCTTGACCTGGCAGATATGATCTTTAGAAACTAGACAAAATGTATTTCTTAAATAATAAGACTTGACAGTTGAAATTACTCCACGAACCATGGGCTGAAATGGGTGTTGTGTTAGCAGGCATGAAAGCAACGTTAATCTTGTTGTATATCAGAGTTCTTGGGTGACCAGGTGCATTGTCAATGAGCATTAATATTTTGAAAGGAACTTTTTTCTGAATGGTAGGTCTTAACAGTGGCCTTAAAACATTTAGTAAAACATGTTGTAAACTGACGTGCTGTCGTTTAGGTTTTGCTATTCCATTTATAGACACAGGCAGAGTAGAGTTAGCATAATTTTTAAGGGCCCTAGAGTTTTCATAATGGTAAGTGAGCATTGGCTTCACCTTAAAGTCACTAGCTGCATTAGCCCTTAACAAGAGAGTTAGCATGTCCTTTGAAGCTTTGAAGCCAGGCATTGACTTCTCTCTATGAAAATTTTAGATGCATCTTCCAATATATAAGGCTGTTTTGTTTACATAGAAAATCTGTTGTTTAGTGTATCCATCTTCATTAACTATCTTAGTTAGATCTTCTGGATAACTTGCTGCAGCTTCTACATCAGTACTTGCTGCTTCTCCTTGTACTTCTGTATTAGGGAGATCTCTTCTTTCCTTAAACCTCATGAACTAACCTCTGCTAGCTTCATACTTTTCTTCTGTAGCTTCCTCATCCCTCCCGTCTTTGTAGAATTGAAGAGAGTAAGGGCCTTGCTCTGTATTAGGTTTTGGTTTAAAGGAATGTTGTGGCTGGTTTGATCTTTTATCCAGCATATATCATCCATATCAGCAATAAGACTGTTTTGCTATCTTATAATTTGTGCATTCACTGGAGTGGTACTTCTAATTTCCTTCAAGAACATTTCCCTTGCATTCACAACTTGGCTAAGTGTCTGATGCAAGAAGCCTAGCTTTTGGCTAGGCATTTTGCCTTCTTCACTAAGCTTAATCATTTCTAGCTTTTGTTTTTGTTTTTTTAAAAGATTTTATTTATTTATTTGACAGAGAGAGAGAGACAGTACAAGCAAGGGGAGCAGCAAAGGGAGAGGGAGAGGCAGGCTCCCCACTGAGCAGGGAGCCTGATGCGGGGCTCAATCCCAGGACCCTGGGATCATGACCTGAGCCGAAAGCAGACCCTTAACTGACTGACCCGCCCAAGGGCCCCCATTTCTAGCTTTTGATTTAAAGTGAGAGACATGTATCTTGAAAGAAGTTGCTGTGGTCGATGTCCAAGAGGTTACTGCCTATGTTCTCCTCTAGGATTTTGATGGATTCCTGTCTCACATTGAGGTCTTTCATCCATTTTGAGTTTATCTTTGTGTATGGCAAAATAGACAGGGAAGGAAACAACAAATGTTGGAGAGGTTGTGGAGAAAGGGGAACCCTCTTACACTGTTGGTGGGAATGCAAATTTGTACAGCCACTTTGGAAAACTGTGGAGGTTCCTCAAAAATTTAAAAATAGAGCTACCCTATGACCCAGGAATTGCACTCCTGGATGTTAACCCCAAGGACACAGATGTAGTGAAAAGAAGGGCCATATGCACCCCAATGTTCATAGCAGCAATGTCCGCAATAGCCAAACTGTGGAAAGAGCCGAGATGCCGTTCAACAGATGAATGGATAAAGAAGATGTGGTCCATATATACAATGGAATATTACTCAGCCATCAGAAAGGATGAATACCCAACTTTTACATCAACATGGAGGGAACTGGAGGAGATTATGCTAAGTGAAATAAGTCAAGCAGAGAAAGTCAATTATCATATGGTTTCACTTATCTGTGGAACATAAGGTATAGCATGGAGGACATTGGGAGAAGGAAGGGAAAAATGAAGGGGTGGGGGGAATCGGAGGGAGAGATGAACCATGAGAGACTATGGACTCTGAGAAACAAACAGGGTTTTAGAGGGGAAGGGGGAGAGGGGATTGGTTAGCCTGGTGGTGGGTATTAAGGAGGGCACGTACTGCACGGAGCACTGGGTGTTATATGAAAACAATGGATCGTGGATCACCACATCAAAAACTAATGATGTACTGTATGGTGACTAACATAACATAATAAAATTAAAAAAAAATAAAGTGAGAGACATGTGAGTTTTCCTTTCAGTTGAATACTTAAAGGCCATTTAGGGCTAGTAATTGTCCTAATTCAATTTTTGTGTCTCAGGGAATAGGGAGGCCTGAGGAGAGGGAAAGAGGGGAATGGCTGGTTGGTAGAGCAGTCAGAACACACACATAACATTTATTGAAGAAGTTTACTTGTCTTATATGGGCACAGTTCATGGAACCCAAAACATTTACAATAGTAACATCAAAGATCACTGATTACACTAATAATGATGAAAAAGTTTAAAATATTGCAAGAATTACCAAGATGTGACGTAGAGACTTGAATTGAGCTAATGCTGTTGCAGAAATGGTACTGACAGACTTGGCTTGAGACAGGATTGTCACAAAGCTTCAATTTGTAAAAAATGCAAAATCTGTGAAGCACAGTAAAGCAAAGTGCAATAAAATGAGGTATGCCTATAGCAAAGGTAAATACTGGAAGTAAAGAAGTAAAACCCTCCAACTTATAGATGACCATGATTATGTACATAGAAAATTGTAAATAATCTAAAAAGAGAATTAATTATGGAGTTTAGCAAGGTCTCAGAACAAGGCCAATATATATAAAATGAGTTGTATATTTTTGTTTTTATAATGAACAGTTTGTGAAATTATAGAACATGCTTTACAATAACATCAAAAACATTGACCATCTAGGGATAAATACAACAAAATTTGTAGGATATGTAGGAGCTCTGTTTTGAAAATAAGAAAACATTGCTGAGAAATTAAAGATCTAAGTAAGTTGAGAGGTAATATGTTCATAGGCTGGAAGACTTCATATTATTATCCCCATCAATATCTAGCAGACGTTTTTTTTTTGCAGAATTTGATAAGCTAAAATTTATATAGATCTAGAACAGTCAAAACCGTTTTTAAAAAGAGTAGTGTTGGAGAGTGTATGCAATCTGATTCCACGACTTCTTTTGAAGCTATAGTAAGCAAGGCATTATGGTATTGTGCAAAGATAGACATTTAGATCAGTGCAACAAAACAGAGACCATATATACATAAGTCAGTTATTTATGTGTACATGGATTTATGTGTACAGTATTTATGTGTACATGGATTTATGTAACGGGGATTTTTGACAAAGAGACCATGTAATTCAGTGAATAATGAAATTTTTTATTGTTATGTTAATCACCATACATTACATCGTTAGTTTTTGATGTAGTGTTCCATGATTCATTGTTTGTGCATAACACCCAGTGCTCCATGCAGAACGTGACCTCTTTAATACCCATCACCAGACTAACCCATCCTCCCATGCCCCTCCCCTCTAGAACCCTCAGTTTGTTTTTCAGAGTCCATTGTCTCTCATGGTTCGTCTCCCCCTCTGATTCCCCCCCTTCATTCTTCCCCTCCTACTATCTTTTTTTTTTTTTTCTTAACGTATATTGCATTATTTGTTTCAGAGGTACAGGTCTGTGATTTCAACAGTCTTGCACAATGCACAGTGCTCGTCATAGCACATACCCTCCCCAATGTCTATCACCCAGCCACCCTATCCCTCCCACCCCCCACCACTCCAGCAACCCTCAGTTTGTTTCCTGAGATTAAGAATTCCTCATATCAGTGAGGTCATATGATACATGTCTTTCTCTGATTGACTTATTTTGCTCAGCATAATACCCTCCAGTTCCATCCAAGTAGTTGCAAATGGCAAGATTCCATTCTTTTTGATGGCTGCATAATATTCCATTGTATATATATACCACATCTTCTTTATCCATTCATCTGTCGATGGACATCTTGGCTCTTTCCACAGTTTAGCTATTGTGGACATTGCTGCTATAAACATCGGGGTGCACGTACCCCTTTGGATCCCTACATTTGTATCTTTGGGGTAAATAACCAGTAGTGCAATTGCTGGATCGTATGGTAGCTCTATTTTTCAACTTTTTGAGGAACCTCCATAGTGTTTTCCAGAGTGGTTGCACCAGCTTGCATTCCCACCAACAGTGTAGGAGGGTTCCCCTTTCTCCGCATCCCTGCCAACATCTGTCGTTTCCTGACTTGTTAATTTTAGCCATTCTGACTGGTGTGAGGTGGTATCTCATTGAGGAATGAACAATCTTTTAATCAAATGGTGCTAGAAGAACTTGATACTCATATGGAAAAAATTAGTCTTGACTTTTCCTCCACACCATACACAAAAACTAATTTGAAATGATTCATAGACTGAAAAATCCCCTTTTTTGCATTTCTGAGTCACTTTATTTTAGATGTGTTTTCTTTTTATATAAAGCATGTAGTTGGGTCTTGCTGTGTGTATCAAACTGAAAATGTTTGTCTTTTAATGGATGAATAAAGCCCATTCACATTTATAGATATGTCTTAATTTTGGTCTTGACCCTGCCATACTTTTTAAAAAATAATTACTATGTGAATTATATTTGTTATCTTTGTTATATCTTTGTTATAGTGTGATGTTCTCTACATATTTTTGTGCCTTTTTTTCAATCTTGTGGATATTTAGCAACACATGTTTTTATCCTAGTAATACTTTTTTTCAAATGCCCTTAATATCCTGTGTTACTATATGGTTTGCCATTTTCCAGTGTTATCCTTTGTCTCTCACCTATTATACAATGAACAATAAGCTAATTTCACTTTTCTTCCTTTTCTCCCTTTCTTTAATATTTAGTTGCATTATTTGTCATCAAAACGTATAACTTTTATATATTTACCCTCACTTCTGCCTCTTTTTATTATTAGATCTATAATTAAATATATCAGATTTACAGTCATTTCCTTTATATTTCTTTCTCCAGTCATCCTTTGGTTGGATGAGTCTTATTCTTTAGTAGTTTGCTCAAGAAGGGGACATGGGTATAAAATTCTCTGAATTCTTGAATGCTCAAAATTTAAAAAAATGTCTTTGTACTTGAAGGACAGCTTGATTCATACTTTATTTCTTACGGTTTCTTGAAAATGCTGCTTTATTGTTACCTTATTTTGAGAATTCTGATGTTAGCGTAGTTTTGTCTTATTAACTGATTTGTTCGTTTTTGATGTGTTGAGGATTTTTTTCTTTATCTTTAAAGTCTAGTTGCTTTTTTAGGACATGTCTCAGAGTTTTTCATTGTGGGTCAATTTCCCAGGTGCCTGATGAACAATGTCAATATGTAGATTCAGTTTTTATTTTATTTTAAGAAATCTTTCTCAAATTATAGTTTTAATTTTTAGACTCATTCCAGTGTTTTGCTTTTAGTTTTTAGGAATTCCATTTAAACTTCCAAGTTTAAAATCTTGACTTGTTTTCCATTTCCTTTTTTTTAAAAAAGATTTTATTTATTTATTTATTTATTTATTTGAGAGAGGGAGAGTGAGAGGGAGAAGCAGACTCCCCGCTGAGCAGGGAGCCTGATGTGGGGCTCAATCCCAGGACCCTGGGATCATGACCTGACTTGAAGGCAGACGCTTAACAACTGAGCCACCCAGGTGCCCCTGTTTTCATTTCAAGTACTTTCTCTTTCACTTCTTTATCTCACTCATATTCTCATTTCCTTGTTTTTCTTCAGTGTACCTTATGAAGTTTTCATTCAAATCTGGTCTTCATTTCTGATATGATTTTGGCTTTTTCTTCTATTTTTCTTGGATTTTTATCAACTCTTGTTTCTTTTCTTCTTGTCTTCTGGTCCATTTTTGTTTTTATTTTTAAAATTTATAATTCAAGTTTTTTTTTTATCCCCATATATTTAGATGCTACAAGTGTGTAGTAGTGAGTTTTCTTTTGCTCCATAGTTAGTTTCTTGGGGCGGGGGGAATGGGAGTTAAGACTTTTTTTAGTTGAAGTGTTTGAGCCTTTTCTTTTTCCTTATAGTAATTTGATATAGATGAAGAATGTTTCTGCTTTTGCATTTCATGAGCATGGCTGGTTTTTGGCATAGTTTATAAGATTCCTAGTTCAGAAGTAATGTCTTATGTTGTAGCAAAGTATGGTCTCTTTACTGGTTGTCTTTTGAATGGGTGTTGGTGGTGAAGGCTGTATGTCTTTTGACTTTTCTTTCTTTTTTTAAGTTTCTTTTTTCAGGACCCTAAATTTCCCCCTCTATTTTTTGTCCCTTCATTGTACCATTTAAAAAGATCGCCTTTCCATTATCCCCTGAATAAATCTCTTCCTAAGACTGCTCTTTTGAGTTCCATGTCCACATTTAAGCCCTTTCTCTAAGTTTGCACTGATCTACCACAGCTCTTTCTCAGTATTTTCCCCCTTGGGATGGACTTTCTCTTTCTGGAGCTAATTTTTGTTCAGTCTTAGTTCATCTGTTTTCCTCTTTTATTCCCCCTGTGGCTCACCCCCACTACCTGTTTGATCTCTACATAGGGCTGGAGTGAGAATTCTAAAAATATCTCTGCTGGGAATTGGTATTTATTTGTTCTCCTTACAGGTAATTTGAAATTTGTAGTATTCTGTGTCTTCTAGTTGTGTTGACAACGTGGAATTTTTGTGATTTTACTTCTTTTCCTTTTTGGTTTGTAGAGTTTGGGAGGATGTGTTGTGATTTGGATTTATGTAACTGCCATTACCTTGGCTACCCCAGAACTCAAAAATGGAAGCTAAATGACAGATTTGAAGGTTTTATAAATCTCAAAACAATATAATAAGCAGTAATTATTATTATTATAGTTGCTACTGCTGTGTACCAAATGTTTATAATTATAAAAGCATTCAGATTGCAGTGGTGTTCAGTTGGTTTTCCTTCTGCATTGTTGTCATTTGAAAACTGCTTACTGCCCTGAATATACACTCTTGATTTCACAGGTGCCCTAGAACTCTTCTATGTAATGGGATCCTATTCTTATCTTTCCCAAATAATATCATAAGCTATTTTCAAGTTATACATCTGATAAGAGGGTAATATCTAAAATATGTAGAGAACTCATACAACTCAATAAAAAATCTGATTTAAAAATGGTCAGAGGAACTAAATAGACATTTTCCAAAGAACTTCTACAAATGACCAAGAGGTACATGAAAAAGGTACTCAACATCAATAATTATCAGAGAAATGCAAATCAAAAGTACAATGAAATATCACCTCACACCTGTTAGAATGGTCATCAGTAGGGGCGCCTGGCTGGCTTAGTCAGTGGAGTGTCTCTTGATCTCAGGGTTGTGAGTTCAAGTCCCATGGTAGGTGTAAAGATTACTTAAAATCATAAAAAAAATGGTCATCATCAAAAAGGCAAGAGATAAATGTTGATGAGGATGTGGAGAAAAGGAAACTGTGGTACACTGTTAGTGGGAATGTAAGTTGGTGCAAGAACTGTGGAAAATAATATGGAGGTTCTTCAAAAAATTGAAAATAGAACTACTACATGATCCAGCAATTCCACTTATGGGTATATACGTGGAGGAAATGAAATCACTATCACGAAGAGGTATCTTCATCCTCAAGTTCATTACAGCATTATTTATAATAGCCGAGACATGGAAACAACTCTTAAGTTTCCATCAACAAATGAATGGGTAAAAAAATGTGGTGTTATATGTACAATGGAATATTCAGCTATAAAAAAGAAGGAAATCGATGAACCATGGGAGACTATGGACTTTGAGAAACAAACAGGGTTTTAGAGGGGAGGGTGGAGGGGGGATTGGTTAGCCCGGTGATGGGTATTAAGGAGGGCACGTACTGCATGGAGCACTGGGTGTTATATGAAAACAATGGACTGTGGATCACCACATCAAAAACTAATGATGTATTGTATGGTGACTAACATAACATAATAAAATTAAAAAAAAAAAAGGAAATCTTGCCATTTGCAACATGGGTAGAACTTGAGGGCATTATGCTAAATGAAATAAGTCAGATAAAGAAGAATACTGTATGATCTCTAAAAAAAACCCAAGTTCATAGAAACAGAACAGATTGGAGGTTGCTAGAGGCAGGGGATGGGGAATGAGGAAAATAGGTGAAGACGGTCAAAAGATACAAACTTCATGTTATAAGAAAAATAAGTTCTGGAGATATAATGGGCAACATGGTGACTATAGTTAACAGTACTGTGTTGTATATTTGAAAGTCGCTAAGAGAGTAAATCTTAAAAGTTCTTACCATAAGAAAAAAAAATTGTAACGGTGTGAGATGATGGATAGTAACTGAACTTACTGTGATAATCATTTATTTTTATATATATGTGAATCATTAATTGTACAACTTAAATTAGTACAAATTTATAGTCAGTTATATCTCAGTAACATTGGAAAAAAGATCAGAAAAACTAAAATACAGTTCTGTGAAATATTGACATAAACAAGGCAGAAAAGGAGAAACAGAAGAACAAAAAACAGGGGAGATAAATAGAAAAATAACAAAAGAACAATCCCAAACTCAGTTATAGCAAAAATTGTATTAAATGTTAGTTTACTAAATATTCCAGTTAAAAGGAGGAATGAATTTTAAAAACAAGACCCAACCATCTATGAATAGACTTGTATGTCTATAGACTATAGACTTACATGTCTATAAGTGAAACTCAGTTTAAATATAAATATATAAGTGATGAAAGCAAATGGATGGAAAAAGATATACCTTGATAGCAGGAAGTATAAGGTATGGAGTGACTGTATTATTATAGAAATGATTTCAGGATAGAAAGCATTAACAGAGATAATGAGGAACATTTTGTAATGATTAAGGGCCAATTCATCAGTTTCTCCTTTCAGTTGCAATTGACATAACTAAAAAAGAAATCAGTAAAAACATAGATCTGAACGTTATCAACTTACCTTGACATTGATATTTATAGGACACTACACTCAACAGTAGAATGCAGATTCAAATGCACATAGTATGTTTACCAGGACATATCCTATGTTGGGATTTAAAACAATATATAATAAATTCAGAAAGACTGAAGTCACAGAGTATATTCTCTGACAACAGAATTAAGTTAGGTATCAGTAACAACTGGGAAAATCTCAAACATTTGGAAATTAAAACTCTTCTCAATAATCCATGATCAAAAATGAAATCACAAGTGAAATTAGGAAATATTTGGAGCTGAATGATAAATACAACATATCAAAATTTGTGGGTTGCAGCGAAACCCAAAACTAGCAGGTAACGTATAGCTTTAAATGCCTATATTAGCAAACAAGAGAGATCTAAAATCAGTGATGTACTAAAAAAAAAAACAATGATCTGAGTTCCCATCTTAGGTAATTAGAAAAAGGTAAAGTAAATTAAGTCCAGTGTAAGTAAAAGTAAAGAATAAAGATAGGAGCATAAATCAGTAAAATGAAAACAAAAATAATACAGGAAATCAATCGAAATAAAAGCTTATATACTGAAAAGAGAAGGACACTAAGGTGACAGACTGATTTAGAAAAAAGAGTGGAGATACCGATTACCAATATGAAGAACAAAAGAGAGTGTATCACTACAGATCCCACAGACATTAAAAGGATAATAAGGGAATATTATACATTTTATGCCTATGAACTTTGCAACCTAGGTGAAATGGAAGATTCTTGGAACTATACAAGTTAACAAAAGTTATTCAAGGAATAATAGGAAACTATGATAGCCCTATATCCACTAAAGAAATGGAATTTGTAATTAAAAACTGTTTCACAAAGAAAACTCCAGGCCTGGATGGTTTCACTGACAAATTATATAAAACATTTAGGTAGAAATGATACCAGTCCTAACAACCTGTTTCAGAAAAGAGAGGAGAGAACAGTTCCCAGTTTATTATTTGAACTGGTATTACCCTGATAACAAAATCAGACAAACATATTACAGGACAAGACAACTACAGACCAAAATTCATCATAAACATTGACACAAAAATCTTTAGTACAGTTTTAGCAAACTGAGTGCAAAGGTACATGGGTTTATCCTGGGAATGTTAAGGTTGGATTAACATTAGAAAATCATTCAATTTAATTTGCTGTCTTACTAGGATAAATAAGAAAAATCATATAATTATTTTCATAAATGCAAAAAAAAAAGCATTTGACAAATTAAACACTCATTCATGATAAAAACTCTCAGTAAACTGAGAATAAAAGATAGTTTTGCAGCCTGGTTAAGGGGCATCTACAAAAATTTATATGGAAAGACAATGAACATACAATAGTAAAAACAATCTTGGAAAAAGAAGAATAACATTATAGGATTTAAAATACCTGATTTCAAGGCTGACTTACATTGAGCTACTATAATTAAGACGTGCAGTATTGGCATAACTATCGACATATAGATCAATGAAATTGGATAGAATCCAGAAGTAAACAACTGATGAATCACTAAATTCTACCTCTGAAACTAAAAAGAAAAAAAAAAAGTAGACCCATACTTACATGCTCAATTGATTTTGATAAATATGCTAAGGCAGATCAGTGGGAGAATGGACAGTGTTTTCAAAAAAGGATATGGGAACAGCTGGATTTCTGTATGAAAAATAAGATCCTTAACCTTTTTCTTAGGGCAAAATTAACTTGAGATGTCAGAGACAAGAGGTAAAACTATTAAATTTCTAGAAGAAAAGGAAGAAGAATATCTTTGTGGCTTTAGGTTGGACAGAGATTTCCTAAATAGGACACAAAAGGCACAAACTATACAAGGAAAAATTTTTAATGAGATGCACTAAATCAAAATTTTAAAAATTTGCTTTGCTGAAGACACAGTGGAGAAAGCTAAAAGGCAGTCATACTCCTGGATAAATTATTTGCTAACCATTTATATGGCAGATGACTTGTAATCTCAAAACTCAGTAATAGGGTTTGTAGTAGGAAAAACAAAAAACAAAAACCTCAGTAACAACACAACAAAAGAATGGGCAAAAGACTTGAACAGTCTTCACAAAAGAAGACATGCGAGTGGTCAATGAACTGAGCCGTTGGCTCACATGTGTCCCACATCTGCATCGCCCAGTTGTCAGTTTGGCGTTGGGTGAATAAACAAAGTGTGGTGTATCCATAGAATAAAGTACTATTTAACAGTTAAAAGGAATGAACTGTTGATACATGCAACAACTTCAGTGAGTTTCAGGGGCGTTATGTTAAATGAAAGAAGTCAGTCAAAATGGTTACATACCATATGACTTGATTTTTATGTCATTCTCTAAAAGGCAAAACTATAGTGATGGAAGATAGATCAGCAATTGCCATGGGTAGAGATGGGGGGGAAGGAGTGACTTGAAAGAGATAGCATAAGGGAGTTTTTTGGGGTGATGGAACTGTCTGAATATAGTTTGAGGTGATATAACACAAATCTGTGCATGTGGTAAGATTCATAGAACTATATACTGAGAATAAGTTTCAAATTACAATTTAAAAAATAAAAAATTAATGTAACTCTAAGATTCACCAGCGTTGTGCATAGCTCTAATATATTGGACTTCATTAATCCATCCTTCTGTCAGTTCATATTTATTTATTTTTTCTCTTTTGTTATTAAGAACAGTGCTGCTTTGAACCTTCTTGTGTTGCCTGCTGGCATACATGTTTATTTTTCTTAGGGTATGTGATTAGGAGAGGAGTTGCTGAATTAATATGCATAGACCAATCTGAGAAGATAATGCCAAATTGTTTTCCAAAGTGCTTTTGGTTTACATTTTCCTCTATTAGCCTTTAAACAATTTACATGTCTGAAGAGGTCATTTTATCCTAACTCTTTATTAATAGTTTAGCTAGGTATAGAATGCTAAGTTAGAAATTCTTTTCCTTCAGCATTTTTAAGGTATTGTCCATTGTCTTCTGGTATGCAGTGTTAGTATTAAGAAGTCTATGACTCCTGATCTTTTGGGTATGATCTATTTTTCCTATTTGGAAGCTTATTAATAGAACCATAATTCTGCTCCCAGGGTTCTGGGATTTCACATGTTCACAAATTTCACAGTATGTTCTTTAGGATGGGTTTATTTTTGTCCAATATGTTCGGTCCTTGGGGGCCTTTTTTATTAACTATAAATTAATAGCATGAGAATGCCCGAAGGGTAAAAAGCCTAGGATACCAGGATTCTGAGAGCTCAAGGTTGGAAGGGGGCTGGAGTTTTTTTCTGTATATGTTCGTATAATCCTCCTATTTTTTGTTACTCATCCCCACTCCTCAGATGAGCCAGGTGTCACCTAATCTTGGTAAACATCCATTCACTCTTTTGGAGAATAAACTTTCCAGTGGAGGAAAGGGGATACACTGAGATGTGGATTGGAGGAGGTGAATCTAATGATCTAAATGCTATCTAGAAATTTTAAATCAATCTTTTCTTATTTTAGCATCTCCCTTGAACTCCTTCCTCCTTCCCGCCACTTCCAGAGTTACGTGTTATTGCCAGTTCTTGAGCTTGTTAAGAATTTTGAGGTGTAAATTGGGTTGGTTCTTTTTACTCTTGGTGTGGGTTTGGTTTTCTCAGACTTGCCCATCTGTTTTTCAGCTTTTAAAATTATTTAGGTTTTGTTTCCTTTCCCATTTTCTTCATCCTGTGAGTTACAGGACTAAAAATAATTTTTTTTTCTTAACTATGATTTTAGTTATATTTTAGGAGGGAGTGAAATTGGATGCTTTTATTTGGCTAGCTTCCTTTGCAATTTAAATTTAAAAATTTTATGACCTAAGTATTTGTTGGAGCAGAAGAAAATGATGATTTTTAAACTTTCACATCCTAACAAACCCAGTAATTCATCAAGGAATTACTTCTTAGGTATTGGGATACTAATTATCAGTGGAGTATAGGGTGTGAAGAAGTTTTTCCCATAAAGAACCAGAAGTCCTATTTTCTTGAATGCTTGACCCAGGAATTTATGATCGAGTGCTGTATTCTTGCAAGGTTTTTAGAAATCAGTGACTGTTTTCCATGGATGTCAGTGAACTTAGGTGCATGTTTCTCAAGGAGTGGCCACAGCTTTCATCAAATTCTCAGGCAAGTCTCTCTGCTTGAGGCATGAAGTTAGGTTTTAAAGTGAAGTGATTTAGGGGTTTTCTTCTGTTTTCTATCATAGGTAAAGATTAGATCCACCCTTTGAATCTCAGCATTTTGTCAGTGTAGGCCTTTTATGCAGTCAGTTACAGTGGAGGGACTGCTTCCAAATCACAATGGAAAATTGTAGGGTGTATTTTTCTGCCTTAAATAAAGTATCACTTTATTTTTATTACTTATTTTCAGTTTATCTCTAATGAGCCTCATTTGTATTAATTTTCTAGGTTTGTGATTTTGCATCTGTAGCCTTAAACTATCATATTTCAGATCTCAGTGTATGATTGCAAGGTTTTTTTAAAAAATCATATTTTTTTGTACTTCCAGGCAGAAACAATTTCTTAAAATTATGCTACTGCATAATGACAGTTTTCCACCTCAATAAACAGCATGTTGAGATTGTGTGCTATGATTATTATACTAGCTTTTGGAGTTATGTTCTTTCACTTGAGGTTTTTGGGGTTTTATTTAGATTTAGGTGTAGTATATTTTTAAATACTCCAGTTCAGTAATTTTCTCTAATATTCATCTCTTGCAGTTTTTTGTATCATCTTGCTCTCTTGTTTTCTCATTGACCTATAGTGGGGAATGGTATAACTGTCCTTTAGACAGAATAGATATATATACCAGTGAATTGAACAAAACTAAAATTTTTTTGTTAGGTGGAGACAGTTTACCATGTATCTTTCCCTTCTTAATTGTTTTTATTTTATTTTTAGACCAGCTGTTGTTTCATTGCTTCTCCATTCCCACCTGTCCTTTTCACATTAGTGACTGTGTCTTTTGTATTGTTCCTTCAAACATTTCTACTTTTAAAAAATTGAACCAACCCATTCCTTAACACTTCATCTTATTTTTCATCTTAACATGTACTTGAACATCTGATGTACCCTGTAGTTTTGATTTTTTTGTAACCTGTTTATTCCCAGAATGTTTTAGCTCCACAAGTGTAAGGGTTTTTATATCATTTGTTGACTGCTATATCCCCAGAGCCTACAGTGGTGCCTGACATAATAAATACTTGTTGAATGGATCTCTTACCCGTTCATATGCTGCTTTTCTTCAAAAGAAGTATGAAGAGAAAGGTCTTTATTACTACACAGTCCTGGATTTGAATCCTGGTTTGACTTCTTACTAGTTTTGTTGACCTGAGGTTGGCTAATTGAACAATTTGTTACCTTTTCCCTTCTCTATAAGACTTGGCAACTAAAACTTGTTGGATTTAAAGTGAGCCATTCCAGTTCACCTTGACTGCTTAAAAAAAACTACTTAATCAAATTCTAATTGACATACAATAAGTTGCCCCTATTTAAAGTGTACAGTTTGGTAAATTTTGACATATGTATTCACTCTTAAATCCATTATTATAATACCCCCAAGAGTTTCTTTAATGCCACTTTTCATCCCTTCTTTCCCTTCTTGTCCCTTTTCTCATCTTCAAACAACCACTAATCTGCTTTTTGTCACTGTACATTAGTTTGCATTTTGTAAAATTTTATAGAAATCAGTCATACTACATGTACTCTTCTTTGGCTGCTTCTTTTCATTTAGCCTAGTTATTTTGAGATTTATCTATGCTGTTGCATGTATCAATAGTCATTCCTTGCTGAATAGTATTCCATTATATGGACATACCACAGTTGTTTTATCCATTCATCTGTTGATGGATATGTGAGTTGTTTCCAGTTTTTTGATATTACTATCGGTAAGCTACAATGAACACCCATGTGTAGGTCTTGGAATGGTTGTCTTTTTCCTTTCCTCTTGGGGAAATACCTAGGAGTGGATGGCTGGATTATGTGGTAAATGTGGTTTAACTTTTTTTAGAAACTGCCACACCTTCTTTTTCCCCCCAAAATGATAGTACCATTTTATAATCATGCCAGCAGTGCATGAGAATACCAGTTCTTCCACATCCTTGCCAGTATGGTCAGTCTTTTTAACGCTAGCCATGTGTAGGTGTGTTACAGTATCTCATTGTGGTTTTAGTTTGCATTTACCTAGTGACTAATGATGTTGAGGATCCTTTTATGTGCCATCTGTTTATCTTCTTTGGAGTGAATTTCAGATCTTTTTGCCCATTTAAAAATTAGGCTGTTTTCTTGTTGTTGGGCTCTTTTAGTTGTCGTCGTTTTTGAAGTTTTAGAATCATTTAAGCCATGGTTTTTGTGATCTTAAAATTTCATGCCCCATATTTGTTTATTTGTTTTTTACCATAATAGCTTTTAAAAATTATGGTAAAGCCAGTGGGTTGGGCATCGGTTCTGGTGCCTGTACTTGGGGAGGAGGAGGAGTGGATTTCAGATTTCTAGCATCAGCCTGTCTTCCTCCTCTTCTTCATTATTTTGACTGTTAGGAAGTGGGGGTCAGGTCAGGTGTGTTAAATTTTTGTCTATCTCGGACTGGCGGAGCAAGATGGCGGAAGAGTAGGAGACCTGGATTTCGTCTGGTCCCAGGAATTCAGCTGGATAGGGATCAAACCATTCTGAACACCTACGAACTCAACAGGAGATCGAAGAAAAGAATAGCAACAACTCTCTAAACAGAAAAGCGACCACTTTCTGGAAGGTAGGATGTGCAGAGAAGTGAATCCGAAGCGATATTCGGGAGGATAGATGGAGGGGGAAGGGGCCTCCGTCGGCCCTTCTGGCAAGTGATAGAGCCAATGGAGCACAAAATCGGAACTTTCAGAAGTTGGCTCTGCTGAGGGATGTCGCTACAGTGGCTAAGCGGGGGGTGGAACCCTCGCTGGGACAGTGTGGTCTGAGGACCCTCGGGGTCACAGAAAGACTGGGGGTGCCTGAGTGCGGCAGAGCTTCCAGGTTTCGGAGCAGGGAGGCCGGCTGCAGAGTGCCCATGGAACATTCTCCAGAATAGATGATATCCTAGGTCACAAATCAGGTCTCAAACAGTACCAAAAGATGGGGATCATTCCCTGCCTATTTTCAGACCATAATGCTTTGAAACTAGAACTCAATCACAAGAGGAAAGTCGGAAAGAACTCGAATACATGGACGCTAAAGAGCATCCTACTAAAGAATGAATGGGACAACCAGGAAATTAAAGAAGAATTTAAAAAATTCATGGAAACAAATGAAAATGAAAATACAACTGTTCAAAATCTTTGGGATACAGCAAAGGCGGTCCTAAGAGGAAAGTATATAGCAATACAAGCCTTTCTCAAGAAACAAGAAAGGTCTCAAATACACAACCTAACCCTACACCTAAAGGAGCTGGAGAGAGAACAGCAAATAAAGCCTAAACCCAGCAGGAGAAGAGAAATAATAAAGATCAGAGCAGAAATCAATGAAATAGAAACCAAAAGAACAGTAGAACAGATCAACAAAACAAGGAGCTGGTTCTTTGAAGGAATTAATAAGATTGATAAACGCCTGGCCAGACTTATCAAAAAGAAAAGAGAAATGGGAGGAAGGAAAGATGGCGGAGGAGTAGGGGACCCTATTTCAACTGGTCCCCAGAATTGAGCTGGATATCTAAGAGACCACTCTGAGCACCCACGAAGCCAGCCTGAGATGTAAGAAGATCTGGATCTCTACAAACAGAATGTTGCAGGCGGTTGGTTTTGAGGTACGAAGCGGGGAGCCCTGATTCCGCAGGCAGATATCGGAGGATAAACGGCAGTGGGAGGGTGCCTGGCCTTGGGGATTCTACACCGCCGGATTCACATGCGTGCTGGGGATGGGGCACAGACTCGCAGACCGGTAGCGGCTGGGAAAGGACTCTAGGGCAGCCCCCCGGGGCAGAAACCCAGAGCTGCGGGGTCACGCGTGCGAACTGCAGCCCCCGGGACAGAAACCAGGAGTGGCGGGTCGCGCAGGCGAACTGAGAGCGGCTGGCGGTTTTAGAAGCACAAAGGGCAGAGACGTGCCCCGACCAGGAGGCAGGACTGGGAGCACTGCAGAGGGGCGCACAACCCAGGTCGCTGCAGTTTATAGCAGCATGGGCAGAAACGGAGACGGTGTGGCCTGGAGAGCTCACTGAAGAACAGACTGCGATATCTATGCTCTGAGGCAGAGGGTTGGAAATGGTCTCTTCTGCTCTGACTCACGGAGGAGATGCGGAAAGCCCCAGGGAAAGCCGCTAGAGAACAAAAGCCCCCAAAACAGATTCCCACTGAGCCCATCGCCCCACCACAGAGGGGCAGGGCAACACCGCCCAAACAGGGTTGCCTGAGTAATAGCACGGCAGGCCCCTCCCGCAGAAGACAGGCTGGGAAAACAAGAAGCCAGCAACCCTAAGGTCCCAAGAAAACAGGTGCATCTTGCTTGGGTTCTGGTCAATAATTTGGACTCTATACATTCCCTCAAACACCTATCAACAGAATGACTAGGAGGAGGAGCCCCCAAAACAGAAGAGACTCAGAGATTATGACTTATGCTGCAGATTTACAAATGGATACAGACATAACCAAGATGTCGGAGATGGAATTCAGGCTAGCAATTGTGAAGACAGTGGCCAGAATGGAGAAATCCATTAATGGCAACATAGAGTCTCTAAGGGCAGAAATGAAAGGTGAATTGGCAGAACTTAAAAATGCTATCAATGAGATCCAATCCAATATAGATAATCTAACAGCTAGCGTAACTGAGGCAGAAGAGCGAATAAGTGACCTGGAAGACAATATAATAGATAAAAAGGGAAAAGAGGAGGCCAGGGAAAAACAACTCAGAATCCATGAAAATAGAATCAGAGAAATAAGTGACACCATGAAGCATTCCAATGTCAGAATAATTGGGTTCCCGGAGGGAGTGGAGAGAGAGAGAGGGCTAGAAGATGTATTTGAGCAAATCGTAGCTGAGAACTTCCCTAATCTGGGAAATGAAACAAACATTCGAGTCCTAGAGGCAGAGAGGACCTGTCCCAAGATCAAGGAAAACAGGCCAACACCCCAGCATGTAATTGTAAAACTTGCAAATCTTAGAACCAAGGAAACCCATCCTAAGGGCAGTTAGGGGGAAGAGATTCCTTACGTACAGAGGGAGGAACATCAGAATAACGTCAGACCTATCCACAGAGACCTGGCAAGCCAGAAAGGCCTGGCAAGACATATTCAGGGTACTAAATGAGAAGAACATGCAGCCAAGAATACTTTATCCGGCAAGGCTCTCATTTAGAATGGATGGAGAGATGCAGAGCTTCCACGACTGGCAGAAACTGAAAGAATATGTGACCACTAAGCCGGCCCTGCAAGAAATATTAAGGGGGGTTCTATAAAAGGAGAAAGACCCCAAGAGTGATCTACAACAGAAATTTACAGGGACAATCTATAAAAACAACGTCTTCACAGACAACATGATGACAATTAATTCGTATCTTTCAACAATCACTCTCAACGTGAATGGCCTAAACGCTCCCATAAAACGGCCCAGGGTTGCAGACTGGATAAAAAGACAGGACCCATCCATATGCTGTCTACAAGAGACTCATTTTGAACCTAAAGAGACATCCAGACTGAAAGTGAAGGGATGGAGATCCATCTTCCATGCCAGCAGACCTCAAAAGAAAGCTGGGGTAGCAATTCTTATATCAGACAAATAAGATTTTAAACTAAAGTCGGTAATGAGACACAAAAGGACACTATATCATTCTTAAAGGGTCTATCCCACAAGAAGATCTAACAATTGTAAATATCTATGCCCCCAACATGGGAGCAGCCATCTACATAAGCCAACTGTTAACCAAAATAAAGAGTCATATTGATAACAATACATTAATTGTAGGAGACCTCAAGACTCCACTCTCAGCAATGGACAGATCATCTAAGCAGAAAATCAACAAGGAAACAAGAGCTTTGAATGATACCCTGGACCAGATGGACCTCATAGATATTTACAGAACATTCCACCCTAAAACAACAGAATACTCATTCTTCTCGAGCGCACATGGAACTTTCTCCAGAATAGACCATATACTGGGTCACAAATCAGGTCTCAACCGATACCAAAAGATTGAGATTATTCCCTGCATATTCTCAGACCACAATGCTCTAAAACTGGAACTCAATCACAAGAAAAAATTTGGCAGAAATTCAAACACGTGGAAGCTAAAGACCACTCTGCTCAAGAATGTTTGGGTCAACCAGGAAATCAAAGAAGAACTTAAACAATTCATGGAAATCGATGAGAACGAAAACACATCGGTCCAAAACCTATGGGATACTGCAAAGGCGGTCCTAAGGGGGAAATACATAGCCATCCAAGCCTCACTCAAAAAAATAGAAAAATCCCGAATTCACCAACTAACTCTACACCTTAAAGAAGTAGAGAAAAAGCAACAAATGATGCCTAAGCCATGCATTAGAAGAGAAATAATTAAAATTAGAGCAGAAATCAATGAATTAGAAACCAGAAACACAGTAGATCAGATCAACGAAACTAGAAGTTGGTTCTTTGAAAGAATTAATAAGATCGATAAACCACTGGCCAGACTTATCCAAAAGAAAAGAGAAAGGACCCAAATTAATAAAATTATGAATGAAAGGGGAGAGATCATGACTAACACCAAGGAAATAGAAACAATTATTAGAAATTATTATCAACAGCTGTATGCCAATAAACTGAGCAATCTGGATGAAATGGAGGCCTTCCTGGAAACCTATAAGCTGCCAAGACTGAAACAGGAAGAAACTGACAACCTGAATAGGCCAATAACCAGTAACGAGATTGAAGCAGTGATCAAAAACCTCCCAAAAAACAAGAGTCCAGGGCCTGATGGATTCCCTGGGGAATTCTACCAAGCATTCAAAGAAGAAATAATACCTATTCTACTGAAACCATTTCAAAAAATAGAAACAGAAGGAAAACTTCCAAACTCATTCTATGAGGCCAGCATTACCTTAATCCCCAAACCAGGCAAAGACCTCATCTAAAAGGAGAATTTCAGACCGATATCCCTGATGAATATGGATTCCAAAATCCTCAACAAAATGCTAGCTAATAGGATCCAACAATACATTAAAAGGATCATCCACCACGACCGAGTGGGATTTATCCCCGGGATGCAAGGGTGGTTCAACATTTGCAAATCAATCAATGTGATAGAACACATTAATAAGAGAAGGGAGAAGAACCATATGGTCCTCTCAATTGATGCAGAAAAAGCATTTGATAAAATACAACATCCTTTCCTGATTAAAACTCTTCAGAGTATAGGGATAGAGGGAACATTCTTCAAGTTCATAAAATCCATCTATGAAAAACCCACAGCGAATATTATCCTCAATGGGGAAAAGCTGAGAGCCTTTCCCTTAAGATCAGGAACACGTCAAGGATGCCCACTCTCGCCACTATTGTTCAACATAGTACTAGAAGTCCTAGCAACAGCAATCAGACAACAAAAAGAAATAAAAGGTATTCAAATTGGCAAAGAAGAAGTCAAACTCTCTTTTCACAGACGACATGATACTTTATGTGGAAAACCCCAAAGACTCCACCCCCAAATTACTAGAACTCATCCAGCAATTCAGTAATGTGACAGGATACAAAATCAATGCACAGAAATCAGTTGTTTTCTTATACACTAACAATGCAACTGTAGAAATAATAATTAGAGAAACGATTCCATTTACAATAGCACCAAAAACCATAAGATACCTCAGAATAAACCTAACCAAAGAGGTAAAGGATCTATACTCTAGGAACTACAAAACACTCATGAAAGAAATTGAAGAAGACACAAAAAGATGGAAGAATATTCCATGCGCATGGATCAGAAGAATAAACATTGTTAAAATGTCGATGCTACCCAGAGCAATCTATACTTTCCATGCCAACCCAGTCAGAATTCCAATGACATTTTTCAAAGTGCTGGAACAAACAATCCTAAAATTTGTATGAAATCAGAAAAGACCCCAAATCACCAAGGAAATGTTGAAAATGAAAAAGCTGGGGGCATCACATTGCCCGATTTCAAGCTATATTACAAAGTTGTGATCACCAAGACAGCATGGTACTGGCACAAAAACAGACATACAGACCAATGGAACAGAATAGAGAGCCCAGATATGGACCCTCAACTCTATGGTCAAATAATCTTTGATAAAGCAGGAAAAAGATGCAATGGAAAAAAGAGTCTCTTCAATAAATGGTGCTGGGAAAATTGGACAGCCACATGCAGAAGAATGAAACTCGACCATTCTCTAACACCATACACAAAGATAAACTCAAAGTGCATGAAAGACCTCAATGTGAGACAGGAATCCATCAAATCCTAGAGGAGAACATAGGCAGGAACCTCTTTGACATCGCCCACAGCAACTTCTTTCAAGATACATTTCCAAAAGGTAATGAAACAAAAGCAAAAATGAACTTTTTGGGACTTCATCCAGGTAAAAAAGAAAAGAGAAATGACCCAAATCAACAAAATCTTGAATGAAAGAGGAGTGATCACAACCAACACCAAAGAAATACAGTCAATTATAAGAACATATTATGAGCAACTATATGCCAGCAAATTAGGTAATCTGGAAGGAATGGTTGCATTCCTAGAAATGTATAAATTACCAAAACTGAACCAGGAAGGAATAGAAAACCTGAACAGACCCATAACCAGCAAGGAAATTGAAGAAGTAATAAAAAATCTCCAAACAAATAGGAGCCCAGGGCCAGATGGCTTCCCAGGGGAATTCTACCAAACATTTAAAGAAGAACTAATACCTACTCTTCTGAAACTGTTCCAAAAAATAGAAATGGAAGGAAAACTTCCAAACTCGTTTTATTTGGCCACCATTACCTTGATCCCAAAACCAGACAAAGACCCCACTAAAAAGGAGAATTATAGACCAATATCCCTGATGAACATGGATGCAAAAATTCTCACCAAAATACTAGCCAATAGGATCCAACAGTACATTAAAAGGATTATTCACCACGACCAAGTGGGATGTATTCCTGGGCTCCAAGGTTGGTTCAACATCCGAAAATCAATCAATGTGATACAATACATTAACAAAAGAAAGAACAAGAACCATAGGAGCCTCTCATTAGATGCAGAAAAAGCATTTGACAAAGTACAGCATCCTTTCTTGATCAAAACTCTTCAGAGTATAGGGATAGAGGGTACATACCTCAATATCATAAAAGCCATCTGTGAAAAACCCACAGCGAATATCCTTCTCAATGGGGAAAAACTGAGAGCTTTCCCTCCAGGAACACGGCATGGATGTCCACTATCACCACTGCTATTCAACATATTATTAGAGGTCATAGTCACAGCAATCAGACAACAAAAAGAAATAAAAGGCATCCATATTGGTAAGGAAGAAGTCTAACTCTCACTGTTTGCAGTTGATATAACACTTTATGTGGAAAACCCAAAAGACTGCACCCCAAAACTGCTAGAACTCATACAGGAATTCAGTAAAGTGGCAGGATATAAAATCAATGCACAGAAATCAGTGGCATTCCTATACACCAACAACAAGACAGAAGAAAGAGAAATTAAGCAGTCGATCCCATTTACAATGGCACCCAAAACTATAAGATACCTAGGAATAAATCTAACCAAAGAGGCAAAGGATCTGTATTCAGAAAACTATAAAATATTCATGAAAGAAATTGAGGAAGACACAAAGAAATGGAAAAACGTTCCATGCTCATGGATTGGAAGAACAAATATTGTGAAGATGTCAATGCTACCTAGAGCAATCTACACATTCAATGCAATCCCCATCAAAATACCATCACCTTTTTCAAAGAAATGGGACAAATAATCCAGAGGAATGTTGAAAAAGAAAAGCAAAGCTGGCGGCATCACAATTCCGGACTTCAAGCTCTATTACAAAGCTGTCATCATCATGACAGTATGGTACTGGCACAAAAACAGACACATTGATCAATGGAGCAGAATAGAGAGCCCATAAATGGACCCTCAACTCTATGGTCAACTCATCTTCGACAAAGCAGGAAAGAATGTCCAGTGGAAAAGAGACAGTCTCTTCAACAGATGGTGTTGGGAAAATTGGACAGCCACATGCAGAAGAATTAAACTGGACCATTTCCTTACACCACACACAAAAATAGACTCAAAATGGTTGAAAGATCTAAATGTGAGACAGGAGTCCATCAGCATCCTAAAGGAGAACACAGGCAGCAACCTCTTCGACCTCAGCCGCAGCAGCTTCTTCCTAGAAACATCGCCAAAGGCAAGGGAAGCAAGGGCAAAAATGAATTATTGGGACCTCATCAAGATAAAAAGCTTTTGCACAGCAAAAGAAACAGTCAACAAAACCAAAAAACAACCGACAGAATGGGAGAAGATATTTGCAAATGACATATCAGATAAAGGGCTAGTATCTAAAATCTATAAAGTTATCAAATTCAACACCCAAAGAACAAATGATCCAATCAAGAAATGGGCAGAAGACATGAACAGACTTTTTTCCAAAGAAGACATCCAAACGGCCTACAGACACATGAAAAAGTGCTCAACATTGCTCGGCATCAGGGAAATCCAAATCCAAATCCAAATCAAAACCTCAATGAGATATCACCTCACAGAAGTCAGAATGGCTAAAATTAACAAGTCAGGAAATGACAGATGTTGGTGGGGTTGCGGAGAAAGGGGAACCCTCCTACACTGTTGGTGGGAATGCAAGCTGGTGCAGCCACTCTGGAAAACAGTATGGAGGTTCTTCAAAAAGTTGAAAATAGAGCTACCATACGATCCAGCAATTGCACTACTGGTTATTTACCCCAAAGATACAAATGTAGGGATCTGAAGGGGTACATGCACCCCGATATTTATAGCAGTTATGTCCACCATAGCCAAACTGTGGAAAGAGCCAAGATGTCCATCGACAGATGAGTGGATAAAGAAGATGTGGTATATATATACAATGGAATATCATGCAGCCATCAAAAAGAATGGAATCTTGCCATTTGCAACTACTTGGATGGAACTGGAGGGTATTATGCGGAGCGAAATAAGTCAATGAGAGAAAGACATGTATCATATGACTTCACTGATATGAGGAATTCTTAATCTCAGGAAACAAACTGAGGGTTGCTGGAGTGGTGGGGGGTGGGAGGGATGGGGTGGCTGGGTGATAGACATTGGGAGGGTATGTGCTATGGTGAGCGCTGTGAAGTGTACAAGACTGTTGAATCACAGATCTGTACCTCTGAAGCAAATAATACATTGTATGTTAAAAAAAAAAAGATGATAGCAGGGAGGGGAAGAATGAAGGGGGGGAAATCGGAGGGGTAGACGAACCAGGAGAGACTATGGACTCTGAAATGAGTGTTCTAGAGGGGAGGGGGGTCGGAGGATGGGTTATCCTGGTGATGGGTATTAAAGAGGGCACGTTCTGCATGGAGTATTGGGTGTTATATGCAAACAATGAATCATGGAACACTACATCAAAAACTAATGATGTATGGTGATTCACATAACATAATAAAAAAAATAAAAAAAATAAAAATTGTGGTAAAATATATATAACGTAAAATTTAGCATTTTAACTCCATTTTTTCCTTTTTTCTATTTAAAAATTTCATTTAAATTCAGTTAACTAACATATAGTTTATTAGTTTCAGAGGTAGAATTCAGTGATTCATCAGTTGCATATAATATCCAGTGTTCATTACATCACTTGCCCTCCTTAATGCCCATCCTCAGTTACCCCATCCCCCCATCCCCCTCCCCTCCAGCAACCCTCAGTTTGTTTCCTATAGTTAAGAAACTATGGTTTGTCTCCCTTTCTGATTTCGTCTTATTTTATTTTTCTCTCCCTTCCCCTATGATTCTGTTTTCTTTATGAATTCCACATATGAGTGAAATCATATGGTGTTTGTTTTTCTCTCATTGACTTATTTTGCTTAGCATAATACCCTTTATTTCCATCCATGTTGTTGCAAATGGTAAGATTTCTTTTTTGTTGTTGTTGGCTGATTAATATTCCTTTATATATATATATATATATATATATATATATATACACACACACACACATACATACATACATACATACATACATACATATATATATATACATACACACACCACATCTTCTTTATCCATTTATCTGTCGTTGGACATCTGGGCTCTTTCCATTGTTTGGTTGTTGCGGACATTGCTGCTATAAACATTTGGGGGTGCAGATCCCCTTGGATCACTATGTTTGTGTCTGTTGGGTAAATACCTAGTAGTCCAGTTGCTGGGTCATAGGGTAGCTGTATTTTTAAGTTTTTGAGGAACATCATCCTGTTTTCCATTTTTTGAGTACATTCACAATGTTGTATAACCATTGCCATTATCTGTTTCCAGAACTTTTCCTAACCCAAACAAAAACTGAACTCTTTAGACAGTAACTCCTCATTCCACTCTCCCCCTGTCTAGATTATTTTATGTAACTGGAATCGTGTAACACTTGTCCTTTTTTGTTTGGCTTATTCCACTTAGCATAATGTTTTTAAGGTTCATCCACTTGTATCATGTAGTAGTACTCAATTACTTTTTATGGCCAACAATATTTCTGTGTGTGTGTGTGTGTTGTGTCTGTGTGACATTTTGTTTATTCACTAATCTGTTGAAGGACACTTAGATTGTTTCCATCTTTTGGCTGTTGTGAATAAGGCTGGTATGAACATTGATGTACGACTATCTGAGTCCCTGTTTTCAGGGTTTTTTTTTTTTTTTTGTTACATACGTAGGAGTGAAATTCTTGGATCATATGGTAATTCTATGTTTAACTTTTTGAGGAACCACCAAACTGTTTCTCATAGCACCTGCACCATTTTACGTTCTCACCAGCGATGCACAAGGGTTCCAATTTCTCCACATCCTTGCCAACACTTACTATTTTCTGTTTTTTAAAAGAAAGCAGTAGCCATCCTAGTGGGTGTAAAGTGGTATCTTGCGGGTTTCATTTGCATTTTCCTAATGACTAATGACGTTGAACATCTTTTCATGTGCTTATGGCCATTTGTGAAATGTCTGTTAAAGTCCTTTGCCTGTTTTTGAGTTGGGTATATTTTTTATCTTTACTTTTTTGAGTTGTAGGACTTCTTATATATTCTCCATATTAAAGACATGATTTACAGGTATTTTCTTCCATTCTGTGGACTGTCTTTTCACTCTCTTAACAGTGTCCCTTGATGGACAAAAGCTTTTAATTCTGATGAAGTCCAGTTTATTTATTTTCTTTTGTTGGATCTTTGGGTGTCATATCTGAGAAATCATTGCCAAATCTAATGTCACAAATATTTGCCCCCATGTTTTCTTCTATGAGTTTGATAGTTTTAGCTCTTATATTTTGGTCTTTGGTCCATTTTGAGTTAATTTTTGTATATGGTGTAAGGTTAGGATCTAACTTCATTTTTTTGCATGTGGATATTGTTTTATACCTGGCACCATTTTCTGAAGTCTTTTCTCCCTGTTTGATGATCTTGGCACTCTTGTTAAAATCTTTTGACTACTCTCTCTCTCTCTCTCTCTCTCTCTCTCTCTCTATATATATATATATATATGTTGGCTAATTGAACATAATAAAAAATAAAAAAATCTTTTGACTATATTTGTCAGCATTCATTTCTGAGTTTTAATTATATTCCACTGAATCTATATGTTTATCCTTATAAAGTGAGTATTATATTATTTTTTTCTTTTTTTTAAGATTTTCCTTTTAATTTTTAAGAATCTCTACACCCAACGTGGGGCTCAAACTCTTGACTCCGAGATCAAGAGTCATATGCTCTTCCAAATGAGCCAACCAGGTGCCTCCCATATTGTTTTGATTACTGTAGTTTTGTAGTAAGTTTTGAAACTAGAACATGTGAGTCATACAACTTTGTTCTTTTTTTTTAAGATTTATTTGAGAGAGAGAGAGAGAGAGAAAGAGAGTGAGCACATGCGAACATTGAGCAGGGGGAGGGGCAGAGGGAGTGGGAAGAGAATCTCAGCAGACTCCCCAGTGAGCCCAGAGCCTGATTTGGGTCTTGCTCCCACAACCCCAAGATCATGACCTGAGCTAAAATCAAGAGTCAGATGCTTAACTGGCTGAGCCACCCAGGCACCCCAAACTTTGTTCTTTTTTAAGATTGTTTTGGCTATATGGGGTCTTGAGTTTCCATATGAATTTTAGGGTGGGTTTTGCTATTTCTGCAAATAATACTCTTGGGATTTTGGTGGGGATTGCATTGGATCTGTAGATGCTTTGGGTGGTATTGTCATCTTAACTATTCTGTCAATCATGAACATAGGATATGTTTCCACTTATTTAGAATTTTAATTTCTTTCAGCATTGTTAAGTAGTTTTCAGCATACTAGTCTCATGCCTCTTTGGTTAAATTTATTTCTAAATATTTTATTCTTTTTGATGCTGTTGTAAATGGAATTGGGTCACAACTAAGGCATGTGTCTGTGCAGTGTTCCTTTAGGGATCTGTCAGACCATCTACAATGTGTAACACTGAATTTTGAGAGGACAAGATCCACACTGCCTTCTCTGGCACCGGGCAGCTGCTCCAAGAAATCGGGTTGCTATTCTCATTGCTGGACAGGGGCTGAGGAATGGGCTGTGATAGCTATTTGCGTGTATTTTTCAACTACCCAGGATTAGCAACGTTTCCCTTCATCCCTTCATAGTGAGCACTCCTCTGGTTGTTATAAGTGTCCAGTTAGGTTCCACAGTTCCAAGATAGTTGATTCTAATAATTTTTTCCAGTTTACAGTTCTTTTAGTCAAGGGACCAACTCATACAGCTTCCTACTCTGCCATTGTGTGTGATATCACTCTCGTTGGATTTTAAAGTTTTAGAGTTTTAAAAAATGTATTTGGGACGTAAGTCCTTTATCAGATATATGCTTTGTAAGGGTTTTCTTCCACTCTGAGTCTTGTTTTTTCATTCTCTTAAAAGTGTCTTTCAAGGGGCAAAAGTTTTTAAATTTTGATGATGTCCAGTTTATCAATTTGTGCTTTTATGGAATTATGCTTTCAGTGTCTTATTGAAGAAATCTTTGCCTAACGCAAGGTCACAATGATTTTCTCTGATGTTGTCTTCTGGATGTTTTATAGTGTTTAGGTTTATATTTAGGTCTATTATCCATTTCAAGTTTTTTTTTTTTTTTTTTAAAGAATTTATTTATTTATTTGACAGAGAGATAGCGAGAGCAGGAACACAAGCAGGGGGAGTGGGAGAGGGAGAAGCAGGCTTCCGCTGAGCAGGGAACCCGATGTGGGGCTCAATCCCAGGACCCTGGGATCATGTCCTGAGCCAAAGGCAGACGCTTAACAACTGAGGCACCCAGGCGCCCCTCAAGTTGTTGTTGTTTAATTTTTTAAAATATGGTGCAAGGTATGGACCTAAGCTCATTTTTTCCCCCATATGGATATCCAGTTTTTTGGCACCATTTGTTGAACAGGCTAACCTTTTTTTTTTTTTTTTATTATGTTCAATTAGCCAACATATAGTATATCATTAGGTTTTGATAAAGTGTTCAGTGATTCATTAGTTCAGTATAACACCCAGTGCTCGTCATATCACATGCCCTCTTTAATGCCCATCACCCAGTTACCCCGTCCCCCCACCCACCTCCCTTTCTGCAACCCTCAGTTTGTTTCCTGGCGTTAAGAGTCTCATGGTTTGTCTCCCTCTCTGATTTCTTCCCATTCAGTATTCCCCCCCACCCCTATTGTGCTCTGCACTATCCCTTATGTTCCACATCTGAATGAAACCATATGATAATTGTGTTTCTCTGATTGACTTATTTCACTTAGGACAATACCCTCCAGTTCCACCCATGTCAGTGTAAATGGAAATTTTCATCTTTTTTGATGGCTGAGTAATATTCCATTGTATATATGAACCACATCTTCTTTATCCATTCATCTGTTGAAGGACATCTTGGCTCCTTTGCTGTTGTGGACATTGCTGCTATGAATATTGGGGTGCATGTGCCTCTTCTTTTCACTACAGCTGTATCTTTTTTTTTTTTTTTTTTTAAAGATTTTATTTATTTATTTGACAGAGAGAGAGACAGCGAGAGCAGGAACACAAGCAGGGGGAGTGGGAGAGGGAGAAGCAGGCTTCCCGCGGAGCAGGGAGCCCGATGTGGGACTCGATCCCAGGACCCTGGGATCATGACCTGAGCCGAAGGCAGACGCTTAACGACTGAGCCACCCAGGCGCCCTACTACAGCTGTATCTTTGGGGTAAATACCTAGTAGTGCAATATAGAAATGGAAAGAAAACTTCCAAATTCATTCTATGAGGCCAGCATTACCGTGATCCCAAAACCAGACAAAGACCCCATCAAAAAGGAGAATTACAGACCAATATCCCTGATGAACACAGATGCCAAAATACTCAACAAGATCTTAGCCAGTAGGATCCAACAGTACATTAAAAGCATTCTTCACCAGGACCAGGTGGGATTTTTTTCCTGGGTTGAAGGAGGTTTCAACATTCGCAAATCAATCAACGTGATAGACCTCATTAATAAAGGAAGAGACAAGAACCATATAATCCTCTCAACTGATGCAGAAAAAGCATTTGATAAAATGCAGCATCCTTTCTTGATTAAAACTCTTCAAAGTATAGGGATAGAGGGAACATACCTCAATATCAGAACCATCTCTGAAAAGCCCACAGTGAATATCATTCTCAATGGGGAAAAACTGAGAGATTTTCCTTTATGGTCAGGAATATGACAGGGATGTCCACTCTCACCACTACTGTTCAACATAGTACTAGAAGTCTTAGCCTCAGCAATCAGATAACAAAAAGAAAGGAAAAAGCATTCAAACTGGCAAAGAAGAAGTCAAACACTCTCTCTTCCCAGATGACATGATACTTTATGTGGAAAACACAAAAGGCTCTACCCCCAAATTACTAGAACTCATACAGCAATTAGGCTATCCTTTTTACACTGCATTTTGTGTCTTTTTAAGAAAAGCAGCTGCCTTTATATGTGTGGGTTTATTTCTGGACTCTATTCTGTTACACCGATCTGTTAGCTTGTCTTTACATTGATACATACTATTTGGATTATTGTAGCTTTATAATAATTATTGATATCAGGTAGTGTTACTCTTGTTAACTGCTTTCTTTTTCATAGTTGTTTTGGCTATTCTATGTCATTTCTATATAATTTAAAAAATCGGTTTGTCAATTTCTACAAAAAACTGGGATTTTGATTGAGATTGCATTGAATCTATAGATCAATTTAGAAAATACTGTCATTTTAACAGTATGAAATCTTTCAACCAATGAACAGAGCATATCTCTCCATTTATTTAGGTTTTCTTTAATTTCTCTCAGAAATATTTTAGTTTTCAGTGTACAGATTTTTTTCCCACCTATTTTGTCACATTTACTCCTATATGTATTATATATTTTGATGTTATTTTAAATAGTATTATTTTTTCAAAATATCCTTTTCTGTTTTCTGCTAGTATATGGAAATGTGATGGATTTTTGTATAGTGATGTTATAATGTGTAACCATACTAAACTCACTAGTTCTAGTTACTTATTTGGTAGATTCTATTTGATTTTCTAGTAGATTATCCTGTCATCTGCAAATAGAGTTTTACTTCTTCCTTTCCAATTTTGATGCTTTTTATTTCTATTTCTTTTTTTATTATGTTCAGTTAGCCAACATATAGTACATCATTAGCTTTTGATGCAGTGTTCAACGATTCGTTAGTTGCGTATAACACCCAGTGCTCATCACCACACATGCCCTTCTTAATACCCATCATCCAGTTACCCCATCCTACCCCTCCCTTCTGTAACCCTCAGTTTGTTTCCTGGAGTCCAGAGTCTCTCATGGTTTGTCTCCCTCTCTGATTTTTATTTCTTTTTCTTGCCTGATTGTGCTGGCTAGAATCTTAAGTACAATCTTGAAGGTGGTGAGTGGGCATCCTTTTTTTCCCCCGATCTTAGAAAGGATTCAGTCTTGTAAAGTTGACTTCTGCAAATTAAAATAGTTATCACAGTAAATGTCAGCAGCCACTGTGGGGAAAAGCCAAGAGATTATGTAGGATGCCAAAGAGTTTGGAATGATCTCTTTAGGGAGCAAAGACTGCTGTATGGTCACAACTGGGGAAGGAATGAATAAAGCCCCTATAGGTATAGCTTTAAATAGTCTTCCCTTACTCTATGGGGTACCTGGGCAGCACAGTCAGTTAAGCATCTGACTCTTGATTTTGGCTCAGGTTGTGATCTTAGGATCATGAGATCGAGCCCTGGGTCAGGCTCCCAGTGTGGAGTCTGCTTAAGACTATCTCTCCCTTTCCCTCTGCCCCTGTTGTACCCCAATCCCCCTGCATTAGGAGAAGGAAGGGAAAAATGAAGTGGGGGGAATCAGAGGGGGAGATGAACCATGAGAACCTATGGACTCTGAGAAACAAACTGAGCGTTTTAGAGGGGAGGGGGGTGGGGGGAAGGGTTAGCCCAGTGATGGGTATTGAGGGCAGGTACTGTATGGAGCACTGGGTGTTATACCAAAACAATGAATCGTGGATCACTACATCAAAAACTAATGATGTATTGTATGGTGACTAACGTTACATAATAAAATAAAATTAAAAAAATAGAAAGGAAGGGAAGTCTCTAGAAGCAAATTCCAGTTAAATTGTTATATTTACTTTCTAGTAAGAGATATATAAAAATCTTGGGCCCTTTCTGTAAACTTAATCATTACAGGTGCACTGAGGTGGCATTTAACTGATGGTATTTTTTTAGAGCTTAGTTCCATGTTAATTTTCCTATTTCCATCTCTGTTTTCAAATTATTATACACAATGGACTTTGCCCAGTTTTCTTTTTTTATAATTCAATGATTTTTATTTATTTTGTTTTGTTTTGTTGTTTTGTTTGTCACCACACAGTATATCATTAGTTTTTGATGTAGTGTTCCATGATTCATTGTTTGTGTATAACACCCAGTGCTCCATGCAATACATGCCCTCCTTAATACCCATCACCAGGCTAACCCATCCCCCTACCCCCTCCCCTTTAAAACTTGCAGTTTGTTTCTTGGAGTCCATAGTCTCTCATGGTTCATCTCCCCGTCTGATTCCCACCCCCTTCATTTTTCCGTTCCTTCTCCTAATGTCCGCCATGCTATTCCTTATGTTCCACAGATAAGTGAAACCATATGATAATTGTCTTTCTCTGCTGACTTATTTCACTTAGCATAATCTCCTCCAGTCCCATCCATGTTGATGTAAAAGTTGGGTATTCATCCTTTCTGATGGCTGAGTAATATTCCATTGTATATATGGACCACATCTTCTTTATCCATTCATCTGTTGAAGGGCATGTCGGCTCTTTCCATAGTTTGGCTATTGCAGACATTGCTGCTATAAACATTGGGGTGCATGTGTCCCTTCTTTTCACTACATCTGTGTCCTTGGGGTAAATACTCAGGAGTGCAATTGCTGGGTCATAGGGTAGCTCTATTTTTAATTTTTGAGGCACTTTCACACTGTTTTCCAAAGTGGCTGTACCAACTTGCATTCCCACCAACAGTGTAAGAGGGTCCCCCTTTCTCCACAACCTCTCCAACATTTGTTGTTTCTTGCCTTGTCCATTTTTGCCATTCTCACTGGTGTAAGGTGGTATCTCAATGTGGCTTTGATTTGAATTTCCCTGATGGCTAATGATGATGAACATTTTTTTCATGTGTCTGTTAGCCATTTGTATGTCTTCTTTGGGGAAGTGTCTGTTCATGTCTTCTGCCCATTTCTTGACTGGGTTATATGTTTTTTGGGTGTTGAGTTTGAGAAGTTCTTTATAGGTCTTGCAGATCAGCCCTTTGTCTGTAGTGTCAGTTGCAAATACCTTCTCCCATTCTGTGGGTTGCCTCTTTGTTTTGTTGACTGTTTCCTGTACAGAAGCTTTTTATCTTGATGAAGTCCCAAAAGTTTATTTTCGCTTTTGTTTCTCTTGCCTTTGGAGACATGTCTTGAAAGAAGTTTCTGTGGCCAATGTCGAAGAGGTTACTGCGTATGTTATCCTCTAGGATTTTGATGGATTCCTGTCTCACATTGAGGCCTTTAATCCATTTTGAGTTTATCTTTGTGTATGGTGTAAGAGAATGGTCGAGTTTCATTCTTCTGTATATAGCTGTCCAATTTTCCCAGTACCATTTATTGAAGAGGAGACTATCTTTTTTCCATTGCATATTTTTTCCTGCTTTGTTGAAGATTATTTGACCATAGAGTTGAGGGTCCATATCTGGGCTCTCTATTCTGTTCCATTGGTCTATGTGTCTGTTTTTGTGCCAGTACCATGCTATCTTGGTGATCACAGCTTTGTAATATAGCTTGAAATCGGGCAATGTGATGCCCCCAGCTTTGTTTTTCTTTTTCAACATTTCCTTGGTGATTCGGGGTCTTTTCTGATTACATACAAATTTTAGTATTGTTTGTTCCAGCACTTTGAAAAATGTCATTGGTATTTTGATCAGGATGGCATTGAAGATATAGATTGCTCTGGGCAGCATAGACATTTTAACAATGTTTATTCTTCCAATCCATGAGCCTGGAATGTTTTTCCATCTTTTTGTGTCTTCTTCAATTTCTTTCATGAGTGTTCTGTAGTTCCTAGATTATAGATCCTTTACCTCTTTGGTTAGGTTTATTCCGAGGTATCTTATGGTTTTTGGTGCTATTGTAAATGGAATCGATTCTCTAATTTCTCTTTCTACAGTTACATTGTTAGTGTATAAGAAAGCAACTGATTTCTGTGCATTGATTTTGTATCCTGCCACATTACTGAATTGCTGGATGAATTCTAGTAATTTGGGGATAGCGTCTTGGGTTTTCCACATAAAGTATCATGTCATCTGAGAAGAGAGAGAGTTTGATTTCTTCTTTGCCAATTTGAATACCTTTTATTTCTTTTTGTTGTCTGATTGCTGTTGCTAGGACTTCTAGTAATATGTTGAATGATAGTTTTGCCCAGTTTCCTCTTAGCCCTTAAGGAATATAGCCTACTTTTTATTTTATTTTGCAGTGCTTCACTTGCTTTGCATGAGGTAGCACTAAAGTAATAGTTATCATTTGGGAAAAAGGTGTGGATTACTTTGGCATTATTCATGGCCAGTTGTTGTGTGCCTTAAACCAGATTTTCTTTGCTATCCATGTCCTCCCAGGGTGTGTCCCTCCCTCATCCCGTTGAAGGAATGCAAATTAACTTCATTATGGACCCAAGCAAAACTTAGTTAAGGGGACAGATCTCTAAGAAATGATGTATTGCCAAGCCAAACAAATTATTTTTGTTTGAACTATTTTTTTCTTTTTCTTATCATTGGTATAGATAATACAGAAATGACTGTTATTGGGATTGCTTCTCATTTAATGTAATCGTCCTAGGATTAACTAAAGAGCAATGCAGTAATGCTTGAAATGCAAACTCTTTTGATATTTTTTTGACCTAGAAATAAGAAAAATAGTATAAAATATGTAAGAGACTGATAATGTTTTTGTGAGTTTCTAAAGTAGTACTAAGATGATAATGTGGTACATAGTCTGTGTTTAAGCTATTTTTAAGGAAAAAAATGCCTTCAGGTGATTTTTTTTTTCATATGTCTTTCGACGTATAATGTGCTTGTTGCAAGGGCTTAAGAATAGTTGACTTTTTTTTTTTAAGATTTTTATTTATTTACTTGAGAGAGAGAGCATAAGCAGGGGGAGGGGCAGAGAGAGAGGCAGACTCCCCACTGAGTGGGGAGCATGATGTGGAGTTTGATCCCAGGACCCTGGGATTATGACCTGAACTGAGGGCAGATGCCCAGCTGACTGAGCCACCCAGGTGTCACGAGTTGACTTTTTATAATCAGTTTTATTACAATGAATACATAGGTATTACTGTTTATGTAAATAAATGTTAAGTGAAATGTTAAGTAGTTTTTCCTCCCTCCTGTACTTGGTGTTACTTTTGTCATGCATTTTACTTTTCAGAATAGTACAAATACACAACACGTTGGTACTGTTTTTGTTTCAGACTAGGAGTTGGCAAATTTTTACTCTAAAGGACCAGATAGTAAAATGTTTTAAACTTTACAGGCCAGGTGGCAAAATTGAAGTATATTATGTAGGTATACTTATTCAACAAAAAAGGAAATAAATTTCCACGCAGTTTTTATTGATGAAATTCAAAATATAAAAATAATTGAGCACACCTTTTTTGGTAATCTATATCTAATGAGAAGAATAGAATTTTTTTTTTTGGATTAATTGTCTTTTAATGTTAATGTTCCCTATAATCAAAATCAGTCACAAATCTTTATCTATTAATACTGATCTGTAATGAGGATTTTATGTTTTTCATCTTTATAAATACTTTTTCAGACAGGTATTGCCAATATGATGTTTATATATATTTTAATTTGAGAGTATTCATCACTTGGCAGGCATTTATGGAATTTATTAGCATCTTCTCTTGTTATTTGCCATTTAGCATGTAATTACATTGCAGATTAAAGTACTTCCAACTGATGGTTAGGTGGAAGTTCCTCAGTTGCACCATTATATGGATTTTGAAATACGGAAATTTCCTTTGCAGTTGCATTGAAGTTTAAAAAATCTGCAGGAACTGTATTTTGAGCACAAAAATGTGTGGGATCCAAATTTGAGTTAGAATGGAGATACTTTTTCTTTTTTTAACTTTTGAAAGTATGAAAAGTTTATAAAGCAGCTTAACATTAGTTGTGATTTGAATTGGCATCAGAATATCTTTAATATAGGTATAAGTTTCGCAAGTTTGATTTTAAGTTAAATTAAGAAACATTATCAAGACTGAATCAAAAACTAATTTCCAAAGCCATTTATTGTTTGATTCACTACATCAAATCTAGTGATGTATTGTATGGTGACTACGTAACATAATAAAATAAAATTAAAAAAATAGTGGATGAAGGAAGGGGCGCCTGGCTGACTCAGTCAGTGGAGCATGTGACTCTTGATCTTGGGGTTGTGAGTTTGAGCCCCACGTTGGTTGTAGAGATTACTTAAAAATAAGATGTTTAAAAAAAATAATGGATGAGGGAAGTTTTCATTCACAAAAATTTCAGTTACAGCTTGAAGTGCAATAAAATTGCAATAAAACTTGACTACTACTAAGCCATCTTGCTGCTGTGCACTTGATCAAGTCAGGATACTTGCCTTCTGTTTTTCATAAAAATTCATGGAAGTGAAGATGATCAAGTCCATGAGAGCAAATGAAGTTCTTTGTTGACTACTGGCAGGCTAACACATGAAAGAGTCATATAATTTCTGCAGAGTACTTGCTGATGAATCATACAATGAATAACCATAGATTTTAAACATTTTACATTTTTACAAGCTTTCTAAATTGGTCCAACTGTGTTATTTTCTGTCCATGTATATTTTCACTACCTTTAATCATAACACATCTTAGTAGCTTCCACTTCAGGTGGTACTGAGTTAGTGTTGTCTCAGCTTGTTCAGTCACTTCAGACTTGGAATTGACTTCTTGACTATAACGGAGCAGTATCAGTAACATTTGTTGAGTCAAGGAAAACCACTTGTATTTCTTTGCCTTTTAAAAAAGGTATCAAAAACTAGTGATGTACAATACCTTGGCTAATTGAATTTAAATAAAAAAGCATACAATTCATTGGTTTTAATGTATTTAGAAGGTTGCATAACCGTCATCACTATCTAATTCCAGAATATTTTCATCACTCCATAAAGAATCCCTATACCCAATGACAGTCACTCCACATTCCTCTCCAGGGATATGGCAGTTACTAATCTACTTTCTGTGTCCATGGATTTGCCTATTTTGGACATTTTATATGAGTAGAATCATAAAATATGTGGCCTTTTGTGTCTAACTTAACTTAGCATAGTTTTTCGAAGTTTATCCATGTAGTAGTATGTATCAGTACTTAATTCTTTTTATGGATGATAATATTCCATTGTATGGATATACCACATTTTATTTATCCAGTCATCCATTTGATGGATATATGGATTGTTTCCACTTTTTGGCTATTACAAATTGTCTTATGAACCTTTGTAGATAACTTTTTGTGTGAGCATATGTTTTCAGTTCTCTTGGGGTATATATGTAGGAGTGGAAATGTTGTATCATATGATAATTATATGTTTAACTTTTTGAGGAACTGCCAAATGATTTTTTACAGCAGCTGTACCATTTTACATTTCTACCAGCAATATATCCCTACAGTTTTATTGTCAATCTTTTTGATTATAGCCATCTTAGTGGGTATGAAATGGCATCTCATGGTTTTGATTAGCATTTCACTAGTGACTAACGTTGAGCATTTTCATGTTTTATTGGCCACTTGTATATCTTCTTTAGAGAAATATCCATTCAGATCCTCTTTCCATTTTTAATTTTTTTATTGTTGTAAAAGTTCTTTTATATATTCTGGATGCAAATCCTTTGTAAGATATATTATTTGCAAATATTTTCTCCCATTCCCTGGGTTTTCTTTTTCACTTTCTTGATGGTGTCCTTTGCAGCACAAAAGTTTTTAAGTTTAATGAAGTTCAGTTTATTCTTTTTTTTGTTTATGATTTTGGTGTCATAATATAAGGAAGCACTGACTAATTTAAGGTCCTAAAGATTTACTCATATTTTCTTTAAGAATTGCATAGTTTAGATGAACCATGAGAGACTATGGACCTGAGAAACAAACAGGGTTTTAGAGGGGAGAGGGGAGGGGGGATTGGTTAGCCTGGTGATGGGTATTAAGGAGGGCACGTACTGCATGGAGCACTGGGTGTTATACGAAAACAATGGATCGTGGATCACTACATCAAAAACTAATGATGTATTGTATGTTGACTAACATAACATAATAAAATTAAAAAATATATATATATATATTAGAAAAATTACAAAAAAAAAGAATTGCATAGTTTAGCTTTTATTTTGTCTTTGATCCAGTCTGAGGTAAAATTCACATATATTGAGTTAGTTGTACAGTTTTGCCTAAAGTCTACACTTAACACATTGTCAAACACTTCTCTGTCTTTCCAGAATATTCTTTTTGTGCTACCTGATCAGTCCATGTTTCTCTGGAGACAACTAGTTTTTTGATTTTATTTATCTTAATTTAGCCTGTTCTAGATCTTTCAGTAAATAGAACTATGTAGTATGTACACTTTTGCATCTAACTTCTTTTGTTCGGCATAATGATTGTGATATTCATCCAATGTGTTACTTTTATCAGTGGATCTTTATTTTTTATGTATAAGTGATATTGTAGTTTTGAATATTGCATATTTTACCTATACTTATTTTGAACAGCTGGGTTGTTTCCATTTCTGGCTATTGTGAATAAAGGTGCTGTGAACATTCTTATAGAAGTTATTTTTTGTTTTGAATCACTCTCATGAGGGGTTTATCACTTTTTTTGGCATCTTTTTTCACTACAGTGTAGTTGACACACAATGTTACATTAGTTTTAGGTGAACAACATAGGGAGTGATCCAATAACTCTGTAGGATATGCTGTACTCATCACAAGGATAGTTACTATCTGTCACCATATAACATTATTGTAGTACTATTGACTAATATTCCCTATACTGTACCTTTCATCCCTGTAACCTATTCATTCCATAACTAGAAGCCTGTACATTCTACTCCCCTTCACCCATTTTATCCATTTCCTCAACCCCTGGCAATCAGTTTGTTGTCTGTATTAATAGGTCTGTTTCTGCCTTTTTTGGTCCGTTTTGTTTTTTAGATTCCACACATAAGTGAAATAATATGGTATTTGACTTTTTCTTTCTGACTTATCTCACTTAGCATAATACCCTCTAGGTCCATCCGTATTGTCATGAATGGCAAGATTTCATTCTTTTTTACAAGTAAAATTCCATTACACACACACACACACACACACACACATACACACACACACATACATACCACATCTTCTTTGTCCATTCATCTGTTGATGGACACTTAGGTTGCTTCCATACCTTGGCTATTGTAAAAAAATGCTACAATAAACAAAGGGGTGCATATATCTTTTTGAATTAGTGTTCTCATTTTCCTTGTGTAAATACTTAGTAGTGGAATCCTGGGTCATATGGCATTTCTATTTTTAGTTTTTTGGGGAGCCTCCATACTATTTTCTATAGTGGTTGCACCAATTCACAGTCCCATCGACAGTGCATGAGAGTTCCCTTTTCTCCACATCCTCTCAACACTTGTTATTTCTTGTCGTTTTGATACTAGCCACTCAAAGAACTGATTTTAGATTATAAAACTTGATATATGGTAGTAGGAAGTCCTTTAAGATTGACAAGGCTATTCTTGTTTCTTTGTATTCTTACATAAATTTTGAAATCAAATTATCATTTTCCTAAAAAAAGAAGATGGGTTAAATTAAAAAAAATATTTTTAATTCCAGTATAACAACATACAGTGTTACATTATTTTCAGTTGTACAATATACTGATTTAACTATTCTATACATTACTCAGTGCTCATCATGATAAGTGTACTCTTAATCACCTTCTCCTACTTCACCCATCCCCATACCCAACTCCTCCCCTCTGGCAACTACCACTTCTCTTTTTTTAAGAGTCTGTTCTTTTTTGTCTCTTTTTTTGTTTTGTTTTGTTTTTTAAATTCCACATATGATTGAAATCGTACGGTATTTATCTTTCTTGACTTAATTCACTTAGCATTATACCTTTTAGATCCATCCATGTTGCTGCAAATGGCAAGATTTCATTTTTTTATGGTCAAGTAATATTCCATTGTGTGTATGTATATATACAAACATATTATATATATATATATATATATACACACACACACACACACACACATACATACATATATACACATGGATATATATACATACACACTACCTCTTCTTTATCCATCTATGGATTGACAGTTGGGTTGCTTCCATATCTTGGCAATTGTAAATAATGTTGCAATAAATATGGAATTCTGACTGGTATTATAGACTTTCTCTGTTGTACATTTGCTTTTTATTTCATGAATTTCTGTTTACATTTTTATTATGGGGACTTTGTTTCTCAAAGTATAATCATATTTACTTGGTGATTCTTTATAAAACTGTCTGTTTATATTAGATAAGAAGCCTCCAGTGTTAATTTCTTCTGAAATAATTGAGACATATTTGCCCAAAAAGGACAGGTGAACACAAGTCATGCTGAGGGAAAGAGAGACTCTGTTTACAGAAGCATTTTCATACATATACTACCCAGGAATAATTTTGCCAAAATGTACTTCAATATACTGAGCTACTTTATATTACTACTCAAAATATAGTTTAAGTTGAAAGGGGCTTACATATTTGAAAGATGAATTAGTGAAGAAGGGAAAGTATATATTTAAGAAAATTTAGTGTTTAATTTCAATGACACTGACCTTGTCTCAGTATTTAAAAATGCTAATTGATGCGTTTACCTTTGTTTTCCTAGTGATATGCAGCTTTCGAGGATCTGTCCCTCAAGGCTTGGTCTTAGAAATAGGAGAAACGGTCCAGATTCTTGAAAAATGTGAAGGTAAGTATGGACCTATACAGTACACAAACAGTGATAATTTTGGGTAGTATTATATACATTTATTTTGTAGTAATAGATTATAAGCAATCATTTTGAAAGCATAATTAACCACATTATGATATATTGTTATAAAATCCTTCCTGATTTATACTTATCATAAATGTATGGGTTATTTTGGTTCTAATCTAATAGGAACAATTAAAGAACTCATTGTTGGCCCTCAGAATGTAATTTTTACACACAATATGTTAAATGATTAATTTTGATTTTACAGTTAAATAGATAATCTTCCACCCATGCTTAGCTGCATTTGAATAGAATTGAATTGTAATTAGTTCATTTGTATGTTTCTGTTTAATTGGCTGGATGTGATCAGTTATAATTAAAACAAGGCAGTAAATAATGCTCAAATGAAGTTTGGCTTGACTACTAGCCTCTTCTGTGATGTATATGGGTAGTTCTGCTGTAACATTTATGCATTATTGAAAAATGTAACATTTTTTAAAATCATGCACTTGGGGCTCCTGGGTGGTGCAGTTGGTTAAGTATCTGACTCTTGGTTTCAGTGCAGGTTGTGATCTCAGGGCTATGGGATTGAGTCCCACATCAGGCTCTAGGCTCAGGAATCTGTTTAAGATTCTCTCTCCCCACGGAGTATGGCTGGAGACCAGGGAGACAAGAGTGATCGACTGCTTTTCTCTGAGGGCTCACTGAGGAGTGGGGCCCTGAGTTCTTGGCTCCTCTGGGACCAGAGATTGGGAGGTCGCCATATTCATTCTCGTCCTCCAAAGCTGTACAGAAAGCTTTCAGGGAACAAAAGCTACCAAGAGCAAACCCGAGCAGATTACTTAGCCTGGCCCCTGGCAAGGGTGGTACAGTTCCGCCTCAGGCAAAGACATTTGAGAATGACTGCAACAGATCCCTCACCCAGAAGATCAGCAAGAACATCCAGCCAAGACCAAGTTTACTGATCAAGTAGAACGGCAAAACCCCAGAGCTAGGGGAATACAGCACATAGAATTCATGGCTTTTTTCCCCATGATTCTTTAGTCTTTCAAAGTTAATTTTTTTTTATTTTTTAAAGATTTTATTTGTTTTTTGACAGAGAGAGAGACAGCAAGAGAGGGAACACAAGCAGGGGGAGTGGGAGAAGGAGAAGCAGGCTTCCCGCCCAGCAGGGAGCCCGATGCAGAGCTTGATCCCAGGACCCTGGGATCACGACCTGAGCCGAAGGCAGATGCTTAACAACTGAGCCACCCAGGCGTCCCTCAAAGTTAATTTTTAAAGTTTTTTTTATTTTTCTTTTTCTATTTTTTTAGTTGAATTTTTCTTCTTCCCTTTTTTAAAAAACATCTTATCAATTTCTTTGTTAAAAATCTTTTTTAATTTTCATTTTTACAGTCATATTTTATCCCTTCATTGAATTTGACCTTACTTTTTGTGTATATATAAATTTTTCTTTCTTTAAAATTTTGGGATACAGTTTTTTCTAACAGACCAAATATACCCTAAATCTAGTGTCTGACGTTTTCCTAGTCTCCCGCCTGATCACATTCTCTCTTTTTAAAAAATTTTTTCATTCTTTTTTCAACCAACTTTTTATCAGTTCTTTTTTAAAAATATTATTTAATTTTCATCTTTACAGTCATATTCCATCCCTTAATTGTATTTACCCTTATTTTTGTATATATATAAGCTTTTCATTTTTAAAATTTTGGGAGACAATTTCTTCTAACAGACCAAAAAACACCCAAAGTCTAGCATGTGGCTCTGTTCTATTCACCAGCCTGATCATATTCTTTTTTTTTAATTTCCCTTTCTTTTCCCCCTGGTTTCGAATCTCTTCTGATTTGCTTAGTGTATATTGTTCTGGGGACATTGTTACCCTGTTAGCATTTTGTTGTCTCATTCATCTATTTGCCTCTGGACAAAATGACAAGACGGAAAAACGCACCTAAAAAAAAAGAAGAGGCAGCACTGACTGCCAGGGACCTAATCAATACAGACATTAGTAAGATGTCAGAACTAGAGTTCAGAATGATGATTGTAAAGATACTAGCTGGGCTTGAAAAAAGCATAGAAGATACTAGAGAATCCCTTTCTGGAGAAATAAAAGAACTGAAATCTAACCAAATTGAAATCAAAAAGGCTATTAATGAGGTGCAATAAAAAATGGAGGCTCTAACTGCTAGGATAAATGAGGCAAAAGAGAGAATTAGTGATACAGAAGACCAAATGGTGGAGAATAAAGCAGCTGAGAAAAAGATAAACAACTACTGGATCATGAGGGCAGAATTTGAGAGATAAGTGATACCATAAAGCAAAACAATATTAGAATAGTTGGGATCCCAGAAGAAGAAGAAAGAGAGAGGGGGGCAGAAGGTATATTGGAACAAATTATAGCAGAGAACTTCCCTAATTTGGGGAAGGAAACAGGCATCAAAATCCAGGAGGCACAGAGAACCCCCCTCAAAATCAATAAAAATAGGTCAACACCCCTACATCTAATAGTAAAACTCACAAGTCTCAGAGACAAAGAGAAAATCCTGAAAACAGCTCAGGACAAGAGGTCTGTAACCTACAATGGTAGAAACATTAGATTGGCAGCAGACCTATCCACAGAGGCCCAGCAGGCCAGAAAGGACTGGCATGATATATTCAGAACACCAAATGAGAAAAATATGCAACCAAGAATACTGTATCCAGCTAGGCTGTCACTGAAAATAGAAGGAAAGATAAAAAGCTTCCAGGACAAACAAAAACTAAAAGAATTTGCAAACACCAAACCAGCCCTACAAGAAATATTAAAGGGGTCCTCTAAGCAAAGAAAGAGCCTAAAAGTAACATAGACTAGAAAGGAACACAGACAATATACAGTAACAGTCACCTTACAGGCAATATAATGGCACTAAATTCATATCTTACAATAGTTACCCTAAATGTAAATGGGCTAAATGCCCCAATCAAAAGACACAGGGTATCAGATTGGATAAAAAAAACAAGACCCATCGATGTGCTGTCTGCAAGAGACTCATTTTAGACCCAAAGACACCCCCAGATTGAAAGTGAGGGGGTGGAAAACCATTTACCATGCTAATGGACATCAAAATAAAGCTGGGGTGGCAATCCTTATATCAGACAAATTAGATTTTAAACCAAAGACTGTAATAAGAGATGAGGAAGGACACTACATCCTAGTTAAAGGGTCTATCCACCAAGAAGATCTAACAATTGTAAATATCTATGCCCCTAACATGGGAGCAGCCAATTATATAAGCCCATTAATAACAAAATCGAAGAAACACATAGACAATAATACAGTAATAGCGGGGGACATTAACACCCCCCTCACTGAAATGGACAGATCATCTAAGCAAAAGATCAACAAGGAAATAAAGACTTTAAATGACACACTGGACCAAATGGACTTCACAGATATATTCAGAACATTCTGACAAAGCAACAGAATACACACACTTCTCTAGTGCACATGGAACATTCTCCAGAATACATCACATCCTAGGTCACAAATCAGGTCCGAACTGGTACCAAAGGATTGGGATCATTCCCTGCATATTTTCAGACCACAATGCTTTGAACCTAGAACTCAATCATAAGAGGAAAGTTGGAAAGAACTCAAATACATGGAGGGTAAAGAGTATCCTACTAAAGAATGAATGGGTCAACCAGGAAATTAAAGAAGAATTTAAAAAATTCATGGAAACAAATGAAAATGAAAACACAACTGTTCAAAATTTTGGGATGCAGCAAAGGAGGTTCTAAGAGGAAAGTATATAGTAATACAAGCCTTTCTCAAGAAACAAGAAAGGTCTCAAATACACAACCTAACCAAAGGAGCTGGAGAAAGATCAGCAAATAAAGCCTAAACTCAGCAGGAGAAGAGAAATAATAAAGATCAGAGCAGAAATCAATGAAATAGAAACCAAAAGAACAGAACAGATCAACAAAACAAGGAACTGGTTCTTTGAAAGAATTAACAAGATTGATAAACCCCTGGCCAGACTTATCAAAAAGAACAGAGAAATGACCCAAATAAAAATCATGAATGAAAGAGGAGAGATCATAACTAACACCAAGGAAATACAAACAATTATAAGAACATATTATGAGCAACTATATGCCAGCAAATTAGACAATCTGGAAGAAATGGATGTACTCCTAGAGATGTATCAACTACCAAAACTGAACCAGGAAGAAATAGAAAACCTGACCCATAACCAGCAAGGAAATTGAAGCAATAATCAAAAATCTCCCAACAAACAAAAGCCCAGGGCCAGATGGCTTCCCAGGGGAATTCTACCAAACATTTAAAGAAGAATCAATACCTATTCTTCTGAAACTGTTCCAAAAAATAGAAATGGAAGGAAAACTTCTAAACTCGTTTTATGAGGCCACCATTACCTTGATCCCAAAACCTGACAAAGACCCCACTAAAAAGGAGAATTACAGACCAATATCCCTGATGAACATGGATGCAAAAATTCTGACCAAAATACTAGCCAATAAGATCCAACAGTACATTAAAAGGATTATTCACCACGATCAAGTGGGATGTATTCCTGGGCTGCAAGGTTGGTTCAACATCCATAAATCAATCCATGTGATACAATACATTAATAAAAGAAAGAACAAGAACCATAGGATCCTCTCAGTAGATGCAGAAAAAGGCATTTGACAAAGTACAGCATTTGACAAAGTACAGCATCCTTTCTTGATCAAAACTCTTCAGAGTATAGGGATAGAGGGTACATACCTCAATATCATTAAAGCCATCTATGAAAACCCCACAGCGAATATCATTCTCATTCCCCTAAGGTCAGGAATACAGCAGGGATGTCCACTATCACCACTGCTGTTCAACATAGTACTAGAAGTCCTAGCCTCAGCAATCAGACAACAAAAAGAAATAAAAGGCATCCGAATTGGCAAAGAAGAAGTCAAACTCTCACTCTTTGCAGATGATATGACACTTTATGTGGAAAAAGATTCCACCCCAAAACTGCTAGAACTCATACAGGAATTCAGTGAAGTGTCAGGATATAAAATCAATGCACAGAAATCAGTGGCATTTCTATACACCACCACCAAGACAGAAGAAAGAGAAATTAAGGAGTTGATCCCGTTTACAATGGCACCCAAAACCATAAGCTACCTAGGAATAAGTCTAACCAAAGAGGCAAAGTATCTGTACTCAGAAAAGTATAAAATACTCATGAAAAAATTGGGGAAGACACAAAGAAATGGAAAAACATTCCCTGCTCATGGTTTGGAAGAACAAATATTGTGAAAATGTCTATAGTACCTAGAGCAATCTACACATTTAATGTAACCCTTATAAAAATATCATCAACATTTTTCAAATTAATAGTACAAATAATCCTAAAATTTGTATGGAATCAGAAAAGACCCCGAATAGCCAAAGGAATGTTGAAAAGCAAAGCCGGTGGCATCACAATTCCGGACTTCAAACTCTATTACAAAGCTTTCATCATCAAGACAGTATGGTACTGGCACAAAAACAGACACATAAATCAATGAAACAGAGTAGGGAGCCCAGAAATGGACCCTCAACTCTATGGCCAACTAATCTTCAACAAAGCAGGAAAGAATGTCCAATGGAGAAAAGACAGTCTCTTCAACAGATGGTGTTGGGAAAATTGGACAGCCACATGTAGAAGAATGAAACTGGACCATTTCCTTACACCACACACAAAAATAGACTCAAAATGGATGAAAGACCTAAATGTGAGACAGGTATCCATCAAAATCCTTGAGGATAACACAGGCAGCAACGTCTTCGATCTTAGCTGCAGCAACTTCTTCCTAGAAACATCGCCAAAGGCAAGGGAAGCAAGGGCAAAAATGAACTATAGGGACTTCATCAAGATAAAAAGCTTTTTGCACAGCAAAGGAAACAGTCAACAAAACCAAAAGACAACTGACAGAATGGGAGAAGATATTTGCAAATGACATATCAGATAAAGGGCTAGTATCCAAAATCTATAAAGAACTTATGAAACTGAACACCCAAAGAACAACTAATCCAGTCAGGAAATGGGCAGAACACATGAAGAGACATTTCTGCAAAGAAGACATCCAAATGGCCAACAGACATATGAAAAAGTGCTCAACATCACTCGGCATCAGGGAAATCCAAATCAAAACCTCAGTGCGATACCACCTCACACCAGTCAGAATGGGTAAAATTAACAAGTCAGGAAATGATAGATGTTGGCGAGGATGCAGAGAAAGGGGAACCCTCCTACACTGTTGGTGGGAATGCAAGCTGATGCAGCCACTCTGGAAAACAGTATGGAGGTTCCTCAAAAAGTTGAAAATAAAGCTACCTTACAACCCAGCAATTGCACCACTGGGTATTTACCCCAAAGATACAAATGTAGTGATCTGAAACGGAACCTGCATCCCAGTGTTTATAGTAGCATTGTCCAGAATAGCCAAAGTATGGAAAGAGCGTAGATGTTCACCAAAAGATGAACAGATAAAGATGTGGTATATTCAATGGAATATTATGCTTCCATAAAAAAAATGAAATCTTGCCATTTGCAATGACGTGGATGGAACTAGAGTGGGTTATGGTAAGCGAAAGAAGTCTATCGGAGAAAGATAAGTATCATATGATCTCACAGATATGAGGATTTTGAGAAACAAGATAGAGGATCATAGGGGAAGCGAGGGAAAAATGAAAAAAGACGTAACCAGAGAGGGAGACAAAGCATAAGATACTCTTAATCTCAGGAAACAAACTGAGGGTTGCTGGAGTGGAGGGGGGTGGGAAGGATGGGTGGCTGGGTGATGGTCATTGGGGAGGGTATGTACTATGGTGAGCGCTGTTAATTGTTTAAGACTGATGAATCAAAGACCTGTACCCCTGAAACAAATAATACATTATATGTTAATAAAAAAATAAAAAAATCTCTCTCCCTCTCCCTTTGCCCCTCCTCTGTCTCTAAAATGAATAAATAAATCTTTAAAAAATCATGCACTCAGATCAACAAGATATATGGAAAAAATAAAGTTAGGGAGAAATCACATAAAATCAGAGTATTGACAAAAGCAAAATTGATACCATGGGTAAGAACCTGGGCAGCCTAGGCTGGCAGTTCAGCAGGACTAAAAGGCATCTCAAGTTACATAATAGAATGGAAATGTTGCTATGTGGGCATGGAGACAATGCCATGTAAATGGAGCTCTGATCCACTTTCCTGCTCTTAAGATGGATATGGAATTAAGTGTAACCTACCATGACCCAGGAATTATGTAAGTTTGGGAGTGCACTTTTCTGGAAAGGGAGCTCTAGTGCAGTACTCATTCAATATTTTCTTAAAACAGAAATATAAATCAATACCCCTTCAGGATAAAAATTTTTAGCAAAGTAATAGAGGGGAATTCTCTTTATCTGGTAAAGGATACCTGCTAAAAAGCCTACAGCAAATATCATTATCCAATTGTAAAATATTGAAAAATTTCCCACTGAGATCTAAAAATGAGACAAGGAGACCTGTTATAATCATGTGTATTGAACATTATACTGGCAGTACTAGCTAGTGTGGTAAGAAAAATAAAATACATAGGGGTGCCTGGATGGCTCAGTCGTTAAGCGTCTGCCTTCGGCTCAGGCTCCTTGCTCAGTCTGGAGCCTGCTTCTCCCTCTCCCACTCCCCCTACTTGTGTTCCTTCTCTTGCTGTGTCTTTCTGTCAAATAAATAAATAAAATCTTAAAAAAAAATAAAATACATAAAGAATGGAAATATAAGATTGAAACTATCATTTGTGTGTGATATAATTGTATATATAGAACATCCAATAGATTCTATAAAAAATAACTGGGAATAAATATGGGAACTTAAAAATATGATGGCTACAGTATCAATATTTTAAATATATATTATTTTGTATGTATTTGCAACTAAGAACTAGAAAATGAATTAAAGAAACAATGCTATTTATATAGTATCACAAACAATAAATGCCTAGAAGCAAAACTAATAAAAAATGTAAGACACGTACATTAAAATCTACAAAAACATTGTTGATAGAAATTAAGGAAAATCTAAATAAATGGAAAGATATACCATGTATATAGATTGAAAAACTTACTGTCTTAAGATGTCCATTCTTCCCAAATTGATCTTGGTTTAATGCAATCCAATAAAAATCCATCAGGTTTTTTTCTTTTTTTTTTGTATGGATATTGAACAGCCGATTCCAACATTTATATGAAAAGGCAAAAGGTTATAAATAGCCAAGACAATCATGAAGAAGGCAATAAAGTAGAAGATTTATGCTACCAGATATGAAGATTTATTATAAATGAAGACATTGTGGTTTTGGGGCAAGACAGAATAATGAAACAGAATACAGAGTCCAGAAACAGACCATCATGTATATCGTCCAGTGATATATGAAAAAGGTAAAAATTGCAGTGCACTGGGGAAATGATATCCTTTGCAAGAGGTGATACAGGGCCACCTGGAATAAAAAATGATAGTCTATTCAATAAATGGTATTGTGTCAATATTGAAAGCAACGAATATTGATCTCTACCTCATAGTATTTGCCCCAAACACAGTTCCAGATGGATGCTACCTAAATGTGAAATGTAAAACCATAATGTACCTTGAAGGAAACATAGGAAAATATTTTTCTTGACCTTGGGGTAAACAAAGATTCTTCTTGACCTTGGGGAAGACAAAAGCACTAACCATAAAGGAAAAGATTGGTAAGTTGTACTGTATTAAAATGAAGATCTGTTCAGAAGACATTAAGGAGAGAAAAAAGGCAAGTCACAGAGAGAGATGTTTGATGAAGGACTTGTATTTAGAGTATATAGAGATCTACTAGAAATCAAAAATAAGATACTCCAATAGAAAAATGAGCAGAAATCTTGATTAGGCTCCTCACAAAACATATATTCCAGTGGCTCATAAACATTCGGAAAGGTGTTTAATTTCATTCAGCAGGGAAATACAAATTAAAACTACAGTGTGATAACACAACACAGCCACTGGAATGACTAAAATTGAAAACACTGGCAATACCAAGTGCTGGTAAGGATGTAGAACAACTGTTACTTTCAAACACTGCTGGTGGGAGAGGAGATGGGATAACCAGTTTGGAAAAGTGTTTGGCACTATTAACTAAAGTTGAATGTACACATATCTGATGATCCAGCAAATCTACTCATAGGTATGAATCCAACAGCAAAATTCATGTATAAGATGTTAGTAAAAGCTTTATTCATAATTGCGCAAACCAAACTGGAAAAGAAACACATATTCATCAGCAGTAAATAAATTATGGTATATTCATACAATTGAATGTGACACAGAAAGGAAAATGAATGAATTACTACATACAATAATACAGATGAATATCACAGATCTCTCTTGACAGAAGTCAGATGTAAGAGTTCATGCTGTTATGGTCCTGTGCACATAAAGTACCAAATCAGGTAAAACTAATAACTGGTGATATTTATCAGAATAGTGGTTAAATAACCACTCTTCTGTCTGGCTTCTTTTGCTAAGATTGTATCTGTGATATTGTTGTGTGTAGTAACAATTAATCCATTTTCCTTTCTGTAGCACATTCAATTTAAGGGTGTGTGTGTGTTAATGACTAAAAGACACAGAAGTGGCATTTGGGATGCTGTTAATATTTTACTTATCTGAGTGGTGGGCATACAGTTGTATATTCTTTGAAAATTTACTTAGCTGTAAACTAATGATTTGTACACTTATGAATATTACATATCAAAGAGGTTACTGCCTGTGTTCTCCTCTAGGATTTTGATGAATTCCTGTCTCACATTGAGGTCTTTCATCCATTTTGAGTTTATCTTTGTGTATGGTGTTAGAGACTTTGACATCGGCCACAGTAACTTCTTTCAAGTTTTATCTCCAAAGGCTAGTGAAAGAAAAGCAAAAATGAACTTTCGGGACTTCATCAAGATAAAAAGCTTCTGCACAGCAAAGGAAACAGTCAACAAAACAAAGAGGCAACCCACAGAACGGGAGAAGATATTTGCAAATTACACTACAGATAAAGGGCTGGTATCCAAGATCTATAAAGAACTTCTCAAACTCAACACCCAAAAAACAAATAATCAAGTCAAAAAATGGGCAGAAGACATGAACAGACACTTTTCCAAGGAAGACATACAAATGGCTGGCTAATGGACACATGAAAAAATGTTCATCATCATTAGCCATCAGGGAAATTCAAATCAAAACCACATTGAGATACCACCTTACACCAGTTAGAATGGCAAAAATTGACAGGGCAAGAAACAACAAATGTCGGAGAGGTTGTGGAGAAAGGGAACTGTCTTACACTGTTGGTGGGAATGCAAGTTGGTACAGCCACTTTGGAAAACAGTGTGGAGGTTCCTCAAAAATTTAAAAATAGAGCTACCTATGACCCAGCAATTGCACTCCTGGGTATTTACCACAAGTACACAGATGTAGTGAAAAGAAGGGCCATATGTACCCCAATGTTCATAGCAGCAATGCCCGCAATAGCCAAACTGTGGAAAGAGCCGAGATGCCCTTCAACAGATGAATGGATAAAGAAGATGTGGTCCATATATACAATGGAATATTACTCAGCCATCAGAAAGGATGAATACCCAACTTTTACATCAACATGGATGTACACATTATGCTAAGTGAAATAAGTCAAGCAGAGAAAGTCAATTATATGGTTTCACTTATTTGTGGAACATAAGGAATAGCATGGAGGACATTAGGAGAAGGAAGGGAAAAATGAAGGGGGGGAATTGGAGGGAGAGATGAACCATGAGAGACTATGGACTCTGAGAAACAAACTGAGGGTTTTAGAGGGGAGGGGGTTTGGGGGAAGGGTTAGCCCGGTGATGGGTATTAAGGAGGGCACGTACTGCTTTGAGCACAGGGTGTTATAAGAAAACAATGAATCGTGGATCACTACATCAAAAACTAATGATGTATGGTGACATAACATAATAAAATTTAAAAAAATGTTACCTATCAATAAAAAAATTAAAAAAATAAAAGGACTTGGTAAAAAATTTTATGAAAAGTGTAGAGATGCAACAACATGGTTGCATCTAAAAAATATGTTGAACAAAAGAGCCACTAAAATGTCTGACATATCCAAATGTTGGCCCAGATATGTTTCAGTGGGAATGCTTATACACTGGGGGTATCTTGTGATGTTAGATGTGCATATCCTGTGATTTAGCAGTTTAACTCCTAAGTTTATACCTTAGAGAAGTGTTTTTAAAGCTATCCTCATCAATCATTAGTGGGTTACAAATTCCATTTAGTGCTCACTATCAGCATTAATAAAAAATGTCAAGAGTATGTTGCTCTATCAGTTACAATCCATTTATAGTAATAATTTGAATAGGGAATATTTAATATAAATGTTAACTGATAAAAAGGAATTACTAAAAGGGGTTAAAAACATTCAAAGGGTATAGAAATAGCAGGTGTAAAAGTCAACAACTACTGAGAAGGAGCCAGCAAGCAAGGAACTAAGAATTTAAAAGAACATTCTCTGCCTCAAGGCAAAGATTCAGATCCTTTTGGAAAAGGTCATGGCTGCCATAGGAACCTGTAGACTGTCAGTGGTGAAGAAAATTGCCAGAGGGTATGGAGGGCCTCCAGCATGCCAATCACCTGGCAAGGGTGCTGAAGTAACATAGCAGTGCATCAGAACCAAGAAGGGGAAGCTCCTTCTTTCTGCTATGGCCTTGCAGTGTCCCATTAGTACCCTTTATTGACAAAGCTTAATGCTGGGTGAGTTGGCAAAAAAGAAATGTTGATATGGTTTATATTAGTTTGGGATTACCAGAAAAACAGAACCAGTAGGAGATACATTAAGTTTATGTATATATTTATTACAAGAAATTGGTTTACATGATTATGGAGTCTAAGAAGTCCCAAGATCTGCAATTGGCAAGCTAGAAACCTAAGAGAGCCAATGTTCTAGTCAGATTCAGAAGGCCTGAGAACCAGGAGAGCTGATGATATAAGTTCCAGTCTGAGTCCAAGCCTGAAGGCAGGAGAAGGCCAGTGTCCTCGCTTGAAAATTGGCAGAGAAAGTGAAATCTCTCTTACTCCACTTATTTGTTGTATTCAAGCGTTCAGTAAATTGGATAAGGCCCACTTACATTGGGGAAGACAATCTGCTTTACTCAGTTTACCAATAAAAAATGTCAGTATGATCCAGAAAGTCTCACATACACACCCAGAAAAATATTTAACAAAAATCTGGGCACTGGGTGACCCAGTCAGGTTGAACCATAAGATTAACCATCATAGGGCTCAATTCCATTATTAAAAAACAGGATAGAGAAGGGTAGATTTGGTGCTGAGGGGTAGTCAATTGGTAACTGGCACAATTGCATGTAGCATCATTAAATTTTTTTCTTCATGAGATTTGCTTCGATTTTATGTGTATGGGATTGTGAAATAAAATCTATTTCTAAATCTGGGCCATGCTAAAAAAAATACTTGAGTTTATTGATCTGGAGAAACTTTTGCATATGTACACATGAAGACACCTACAGCATTGTGTGTAGTAGCAAAAAATTGATAACATCCTAAATGTCTACCAACAAGAGAATGTTAGTGAAATAAATTATGGGATCTAATGTACAACATGTGATTATAGTTAATAATACTGTATTACATACTTCAAAGTTGCTAAGAGTAGATCTCAAATGTCACTACAAAAAAGAAATGGTAATTATGTGACCTGATGGAAGTGTTAGCTAGTTGCCCTATGGAGGTAATAATTTTGCAGTATATGTGTATCAAATCAAAGTGTATCAAAGGTGTAATGTTGTACACCTTAAACTTATACACTGTTATATGTCAATTACAGCTCAATAAAGCTGGAAAATGTAAAAAAAAGCAATAAAATAAAACAACATGAAAAATAACATGCTTATATTTCTATTTCTTAATCTTTTCCTTTTTTTAAAATATTTATTTTTTTTGACAGAGAGACACACAGTGAGAGAGGGAACACAAGCAGGGGGAGTGGGAGGGGGACTGGGAGAGGGAGAAGCAGACTTCCCGCCGAGCAGAGAGCCTGATTTGGGGCTCGATCCCAGGACCATGGGATCATGACCCAAGCCGAAGGCAGACGCTTAACGACTGAGCCACCCAGGTGCCCCACTCTTTTCCATTTTTAAAAAAGGTTTTATTTGACACAGAGAGTGTGAGAGAGCACAAGCAGGGAGAGTGGCAGGCAGAGGAAGAGGGAGAAGCAGGCTCCCCACTGAGCAGGGAGCCTGATGCAGGGCTCCATCCCAGGACGCTGGGCTCATGACCTGAGCCGAAGGTAGGATCTCTTAACTGACTGAGCCACCCAGGTGCCCCAGTTTTTTCTATTTTTTTTTTTTTTAAAGATTATTTATTTGAGAGAGACAGAGCAAGAGCATGAGCAGGTGGGAGGATCAGAGGGAGAGGGAGAAGCAGACTTCCCATTGAGCAGGGAGCCTGACTCAAGGCTCAATCCCAGGACCTGAGCCAAAGGTAGATGCTTAAGCAACTGAGCCACCCAGGCGCCCCTGATTTTTTCCATTTTATTCTTTTTTTTTTTTAAAGATTTTATTTATTTATTTGACAGAGAGAGACACAGCGAGAGAGGGAACACAAGCAGGGGGAGTGGGAGGGGGAGAAGCAGGCTTCCCGCTGAGCAGGGAGCCCGATGCGGGGCTTGATCCCAGGACCCTGGGACCATGACCTGAGCTGAAGGCAGACACTTAACGACTGAGCCACCCAAGCGTCCCTCCATTTTATTCTTATGTATTTACTCTGCAACAGAAGATAAGACTTTAGCTCTGTTATCCTTTCCCATCCCAAACATACACAAACATGCTTCTGACTTCTTCCAATATACTTAGCATCCTTGTTAATTAAATTAGTATTTGTTTTTTTATTACTATGGTTAATTCATGGCTGATCTATATGGTATATTATTATATCTTGTATTACCATTTGTTTCTCTGGAATTAATATTTGACATATATTTAAAATATATAATTTATATATACATATATCACCTTTTCTTTGTCCATTCATCCACTGATGAATGCCTAGGTTGTTTCTTTGTCTTGGTAATTGTGAATAATGCTGCAATGAACATGGGAAAAGAGGTATCTAGTTTTAAGTTCTTGAGGAACTTCCATACTGTTTTCCTTAGTGGCTGTACCAATTTACATTCCCATTAACAGTGCACCAGGGCTCCCTTTTCTCCACATCCTTGTCAGCATTTGTTATTTCTTGTCTTTTTGATGATAGCCATCCTAACAGGTGTGAGATAATATCTTACTGTGGTTTTGACTTAGAATTTAGATTTAGAATTTTTATTTAGAAATTATTTTGTGAGAGCAGTCAGGTGGCCTCAGAATATTACTTGATTTTGGTTGGTTAATAACATCATTTTCCCTGTCATAAATAATGTCAGAATCTAATTGTTTTAAGAGCCTAGGTAGGTACTCTGTTTTCATTACATCCCCTCTAAGTTAGGAATTCCACTTAAATTCCTGGGCTCATGCTTATAAATGAAAGTGTGTAAGAAAATTTTCTGGCTTCATTATTGAGACAGTGTTTATTGCTTATGACATATGCTTTGTGCTGGAAGACTCATGTCAGTTATCCACATTGTGTCTGTTTGCTGATTTGTTGTCTGTATAGTTCTCTGAAGCCATCTTATTCATGCCCTGTTTTACTATCTAGATTCATGATCCATAGCCTGCTTTGACTTTGGGTCTTGTAGGTACTTGTGCTGTAGATTTCTCACTCAATTCCAGCTTCCATTTTACCTTGAACATTTCTGTCTTCTATCCCCTTTCTCATTATCTTATTCTGATTTGACTTAGCTGCCTATTCCTTTGCTGTCCTTAGCCCTAAAATTGATTCTGGCTTTTCTGTAAGAACACTTCCACAACTCTATGGTCAACTAATCTTTGACAAATCAGGAAAAAATATCCAATGGAAAAAAGACAGCCTCTTCAGTAAGTGGTACTGGGAAAATTGGACAGCTACATGTAAAAGAACGAAACTGGACCATTCCCTTACACCATACACAAAGATAAACTCAAAATGGATGAAAGACCTTGATGTGAGACTGGAATCCATCAAAATCTTAGAGAAGAACATAGGCAGTAACCTCTTCGACATCAGCCACAGTGACTTCTTTCAAGACACGTCTCCAAAGATAAGTGAAACAAAAGCAAAAATGAACTTTTGGGACTTCATCAAGATAAAAAGCTTCTGCACAGCAAAGGAAGCAGTCAACAAAATTAAGAGGCAGCCCATGGAATGGGAGAAGATATTTGCAAATGACATTACAGATAAAGGGCTGATATCCAAGATATATAAAGAACTTTTCAAACTCAACACTCAAAAAACAAATGACACAGTCAAAAGATGGGCAGAGGATATGAACAGATACTTCTCCAAAGAAGACATAAAAATGGCTAACAGACACATGAAAATATGCTCAACATCACTAGCCATCAGGGAAATAAAAATCAAAACCATAATGAGATACCACCATAGCCCCCAGTTAGAATAGCTAAAATTAACAAGACAGGGGACAATAAATGTTGGGGAGGATGTGGAGAAAGGGGAACCCTCTTGCACTGTTGGTGGGAATGCAAGCTGGTACAACCATTCTGGAAAACAGTATGGAGGTTTCTCACTGCCACTTTCTAATGGCATTTAAAAATTTAAGTTTTTGGATACTAACCCTTTATCGATATGTCATTTGCAAGTATCTTCTCCCATTCCATAGGTTGCCTTTTAGTTTTGTTGATTGTTTCCTTCGCTGTGCGGAAGGTTCTTCTCTTGATAAAGTCTCAATAGTTCATTTTTTTGTTTTCCCCTGCCTTAAGAGACATGTCTAGTAAGAAGTTGCTAGGGCCTGGGTCAAAGGGGTTGCTGCCTATGTTTTTGTTTAGGATTTTGATGGCTTCCTGTCTCACATTTAAGTCTTTCATCCATTTTGAATTTATTTTTGTGTATAGTGTAAGAAAGTGGTCCAATTTCATTCTTCTGCATGTGCTGTCCACTTATCAAACTCAACACCCAAAAAATAAATAATCCAATTAAGAAATGGACAGAAGACATGAATAGACAACCTTCCAAAGAAGGCATATAGATGACTAAAAGACACATGAAAAGGTGCTCAACATCACTCATCATCAAGGAAACACAAATCAAAACTATGATGAGATACCACCTCACACCTGTCAGAATGGCTGATGCAGAGAAAGGGGAACCCTCTTACATTGTTGGTGGGAATGCCAGCTGGTGTAGCCACTCTGGAAAAGTATGGAGTTTCCTCAAAAAGTTAAGAATAGAATTACCCTATGACCCAACAGTTGCACTGTTAGGTATTTACCCAAAGGATAAACAAATATACCCTGATGTTGATAGCATTTTCAGCAATAGGCAAATTATGGGAAAGAGCCCAAATGTCCATCAACTGATGAATGGATAAAGAAGAAGTGTTATCTATATATGGTCAAATATTACTTAACAAAAAGAATGAAATCTTGCCATTTGTAATGACGTGGGTGGAGCTAGAGAGTATAATGCTAAGAGAAATGAATTAGAGAAGGACAAATACCATATGATTTCACTCATATGTGGAATTTAAGAAACAAAAGAGATGAACAAAGGGTAAAGAAAAAAAAGAGGGAGGTAAACCATAAAAGACTCTTAACTATAGAGAACAAACTGAGGTTGCTGGAGGGGAGGTGGGTGGGGGGATGGGCTAAATGGGTGATGGGTATTAAGGAGGGCATTTGTGATGAGCACTGGGTATTATATGTAAGTGATAAATCACTAAATTCTACTCCTGAAACCAATATTGCTAAATGTTAACTAACTAGAATTTAAATAAAAACTTGAAAAAAAATAAAAGCTTATTTTTTTAAAAGATTTTATTTATTTATTTGACAGAGCACAAGCAGGGGGAGCAGCAGAGGGAGAGGGAGAAGCAGACTCCCCGCTGAGCAAGGAGCCTGATGCAGGGCTTGATCCCAGGATCCTGGGATCATGACCTGAGCCAAAGACAGATGCTTAACTGACTGAGCCACCCAGGCGCCCCAAAAACTTATGTTTTCATGAGATTTTATGGATAGGAAAATTTGCCTCTTTCTGATAAGAAGGTCTCCTTTTAACTATAAAAAGATTTTATTTCTGTTCACCTTAAGAAATTATTTTATGTATGAAAATTGTCATAGAATTTCAAATCACAGTACTTATCGTACATTTATATAATATATAGCTCTAAACACTTAACCCTGCTCTTTTAAATGCCTTTGGCAGATTTTTCATTATGTTTGCAACTTAAGTTAATGTTTAAAAGTAAATAAGAGTTTCATAAGACTCATTTGCTCTCTGCCTACCATGTTCTAGGAAATAGTGATAGATATTATACATTCATTATTTCAGCTGATGCTCAAAATGACCTTTGAAACATTACTACCTCCATATTTAGTTGAGGAAACTGAAGCTTAAGAGAGTGAAGGGAACATAGGTGGTATGTGGCAGAAAGGATTCTGCTTCTGCTCTGAGTAAGCTATTTGGAATTCATGGAGACTCTAGTTTTGGAAAAACAACTATTTCTGGAGATCCATTTCTAAAGTCTGTTGGGTTGTGTGGGGCTTGCTGTTTCTCCAAATGGTTACTTTCATAAATGAACAAATAAACACTTAATAGATGTATTTATGAGGTTTTCTGTTTTTGGACATTTGAACAATAGAGGTAGTTTTCTGGTCACCAGGAAGGTTTCATTCATGGATTATTGCATGAGAGTTTGTTAAGTTAGTAATATACTTTGGGCTATAGAAAAGAAGCTTCAGGGTTTGAAGTTTAAGTAGGTATGTATTTGCCTCCCTTGGGTGTGTGGTGGACAGAGGAGGATTGTAAGTTTTTTTTGTAGTTTTGTGTATATACTTGAAATCAAATTTGTCAAGGTTTCAGAATAATGTTGATAATCTAAGTTTCATATGACCTTTGGAATGGCCCAGGCACGTCAAACTGTTCTATCTCTTCTCTTTGTAGTCTCATTTTCTACCTATTCACTGCTATTTCCTAGTGTACCTTCATTAGGATACGCCATTGGTTTTGTGGAGAGAATAAATGGAGTGGATCTTGGGAGACCATGGTTCTGCTTCTAGATCTGTTGTGGATGATTTATGACAGCATGACCTTGTGATGCCTCAGGTTCCCCTCTATAATATATGCAAGATAGCTATTTTTTCCATGGACATTTTAGGCCGATAGGTGAAGTTTGAGCTTTTAGCAGGAAAAGCACAGTTTATGTTCAGATGTGCTGGATGGTATTCTTCATAGTTTTTCTGTTGCAGTTTGGGTACTACTACTAGGACTGAGAAAAGATCATGGGTCTTTGAATCAGATCTTTATCCTTTTTTGTGGTGGGTCTTTTTTTTTTTTTTAAGATTTTATTTATGGGGTGCCTGGGTGGCTCAGTCAGTTAAGCATCTGCCTCTGCTCAAGACATGATTTCAGGGTCCTGGGATCAAGCCCTATGTCTGGCTCCCTACTCAACGGAGAGTCTGCTTCCCCCTCTCCCTCTGCCCTCCCCCAGCCTCGGCTTGTGTTCTCTCTCTCTCAAATAAATAAAATCTTTTAAAAAATAAAAATAAAAAATAAAAAGATTTTATTTATTGGAGAGTGAGAGAGAGAGAGAATGAGCAGGGTGGAAGGGCAGAGGCAGAGGGAGAAGCAGGCTCCCTGCTTAGGTGCGGGGCTTGATCCCAGGACCCCAGGATCACAACCTGAGCCAAAGGCAGACGCTTAACCGACTGAGCCACCCAGGTGCCTGTCAGGTCTTTATTTTTTTAATGAATTTATTTTTATTTATTAGAATGTGGTGGGGAGGGGCAGAGGGAGAGGGAGAGAGACAGAAGCAGACTCTACGCCGAGCGTGGAGCCTGCCATTGTGCTTGATCTCAGGACTGTGAGATCATGAGCTGAAACCAAGAGTTGGATGGATGCTTAACTGACTGCACCACTCAGGTGCCTCAAGTCTTTAGTCTTTTTAATCATTCTTTTGCTTATTATTAAATGTGACCATAAATTTATAAACAGTTTAAAAACAAATGTTACGGCATATACATCTAGATGAATTCTGCTTAGAGAAGTCACATTGGTAGATTATATAATTATTCTAGTAATGAGCTTTTTTCAAAAAGTATTTGGAATGCCCTTCAAAGTATTCTTACAAACTCTAAAAGGATGAAAATTTGCTACCATGTTGAAAAGAATTAGAATTTTTGGGTTACAGTGGAGTATCAATTTGATTTTGCTTCTTTCTGAAACACTACAGAGTGAAAGTATAGGGGCTTAAAAATTGCAACACACCCACAAAAACAAGCCAAGTGGCCTTGGAAGAGTGGAAATTATGACTTACCATACCCAAGGTAGCTGAATCCCAAGCATGTATAGTAGGAATAGCTGGGAACCAACCTTATTAATACTGCAGATCCTCAAAAGACATAGGAATTACAGAACCAGGTACTTTTGGAAATGAGGATGAAATTATATAGATCTTCTCCCTTACTTCATCTCATTTGGTGGCAGCTCCTCCCTCATCCTTGTAGAAGTTTTTTTTTAATTTTTTTAAAGATTTATTTATTAGAGCATGCATGCAGTGGGGGACGGAAAAGGGAGAGGAGGAGAGAGTACGAAGCAGACTCGGTGTTAAGCATAGAGCTGGATGCGGGGCTTGATCTTACGACCCTGAGATCATGACCTGAAATGAAACCAAGGTCAGTTGTGCCATCCTAGTAGAAGTTTTGAGGCTCATTTTTGGTGGAGGATAAATAAAGTATCTGTGGATTGGGAGACTTCATGCACAGTTCCATAGGAGATAGGCTTTGTATTGAAAACTGGGGATTAAGTGACAACATGCCTACTGAATACTGAATATAGAAACTTCTAGTCATGGGGCGCCTGGGTGGCTCAGTTGATTAAGCGACTGCCTTCGGCTCAGGTCATGATCCTGGAGTCCCTGGATCGAGTCCCGCATCGGGCTCCCTGCTCAGCAGGGAGTCTGCTTCTCCCTCTGACCCTCCCCCCTCTCATGTGCTCTCTCTCATTCTCTCTCTCTCAAATAAATAAATAAAATCTTTAAAAAAAAAAAAAAAAAAAAAAAAAAAAAAAGAAACTTCTAGTCATCTCCCACTTGGCTCTCGAAATCCTGGCAGCCAGACCTTTACCTTCCAAAACAGATTAGAGGACTCTTTCCGGACAGTCTGAATAGGGCAAGATGAGGGACTTAAAGATGTTGATTGTGCCAGTTATTGACTTACTGTCTCTGAGTTTTGAACCCCCCCTTCTTTACCCCTTTATTATGATGCTAGAGCTGGAGACTCTGCAGACCACGTTTCTTCTTTGCCAGCTGAATCTTTGTTAGGTTCTGCCAGTAAAGAGGCACTATAGGAAGACTGCTTGCCTGGAGGATGAAGAAGGGACTTCGTTCTTCCTGTTTTTATTTTATCCCTTTAGAAAATGCTCTGCAGGCAGTTGGTCCCTACAGTATTTTCCATGGCAAGCAGCAGTCTTGGTTTTGGTGAGTGGCCTCCAGAAATTCTCACTGTAGCAGTGAATATCTTGTTTCTGCAGTAGCCCACCATTTCATCAGAGATCAGTATCTTAGGTTTTTGGAATCTGTTCTGTAAGTTACTAAGCTTTTTTTCTTGTTTGATTTTCACTTAGCTTTAAAGGTTGCAATATCTTTTCGTAGTTGCTACCTTGGTTATATCTTAAGAGTTCCCTTTTACATTTTAGTCATTTACTATCTTTTACCTATTTAATGATTTTTTAAATAATAAATGTTTTCCTGTTTGAAAGATTGGTTTTTGTCTCCTGACTAGACCCCAGTTGATACCCTGCTATCAGGATTTTCACAACAAATGGTAGCCAGATCTCCAAACAGTGAATCATAAGGTCAGCAAGATTCACCCATGCATTTAGAGATTCCAGTTAACTTTTTATTTCCTTTCTTTTAAATATGAGCAGACAACCAATGATACCAGGTATTTGAAGATGCCTCTAAAATGAAAGATGGCTCTTCTCCTTCCCCCCCCCCAAAAAAAACAAAAAAGAAAAGAAAAAGAAACTCATAGGAAAGAGACTACATAGGGTGAAGAAAACTTAGAAAACAAGCCTTATGAATAATTTCCTCAGAGAGAAAGACATTGCATCCTTCAAACTAGAACAGGATGCTATTAAAAGGGAACATTAGACAACAGAAAGGAGTTCTTGGAAATTAAAAGCATGGTAGCAGTAATGAAAAATCTCAGTAGAAGGGTTGGAAGATAAAGTTGAAGAAATTTCCCAGAAAGTAGAACAAAAGTACAAGTCATGGAAGATTAGAGAATATAAGGCAATTCAAGGTCAGCTTCAAGAGGTACATCATTTGGTGGAGGTTCAGAAACACAGAGGAAAGAAACTGGAGAATAGAAATCAGCTATGAAATAACTCAGGAAAATTTTCCAGAATGGAATGACATGGCTTTCCATATTGAAAGGACCCAGCAAGTACCTAACACAAATGAAAGAAAATAGACACATATCATTGTGAAATTTCAGAATATTGGGACCAAGAAGATTCAGCCAACATTCAAAGATAGAAAAGAGTATGGTATATACAAAGGACTGGACTTTAACTATGGAAGACAGTGGAGTGGTGTCTTCAAAATGTTGATGGAAAATGATTTATAACCTAGAATTTTATAATTCAGCCAAACTATGAATTGAATATGAGAGTATACGAAATAAATTTTCTGACATGAAAATTATCAGTTGTCCTCCTATATAACTTTACTCATGAAGCTCTGAGGGGATGTATTCCTGTAGAATAAAGCAGTAAGTTAAAGAATGGAAAGATACGGGATTCAAGAATCAGGAGAAACCAGCACAGGAGAGACTTTTAAAGGTAATCCCCAGGAGGGCGCCTGGGTGGCTCAGTCGTTAAGCGTCTGCCTTCGGCTCAGGTCATGATCCCAGGGTCCTGGGATCGAGTCCCACATCGGGCTCCCTTCTCGGCAGGAAGCCTGCTTCTCCCTCTCCCACTCCCCCTGCTTGTGTTCCTGCTCTCGCTCTCTCTGTCTGTCAAATAAATAAATAAAATCTTTAAAAAAAAAAAAAAAAAAAAAAAATAAAGGTAATCCCCAGGATTGTTACACGAAAACAAGCGTGGATCACTACATCAAAAACTAATGATGTATTGTATGGTGACTAACATAACATAAAAAAAAAAGAAAGGTAATCCCCAGGATGAATATAAAGGGTGATAGGATGACAAGTGAATACCAGATGTAGAAAGTAATCAGGATAAATTAGAGCTGTGTGACTTAAGACAGAGACAGACCTATTGAAGGCTGTTTTACCATCTTCCTTGCTGCCATTATACTGCTTTTTAAATCTGAGGACAGAATGACCAGTTGAGCTTGCCCGAGAATTTTACATGTACTTGACTTGTTTTTGACAAAGTTCCTACTCTGCTCCATACTCTGCTGCCTGTACAGCTGAGAATACTCATTCTACCACAGTAAGTCTGTGGGTAGAGTGCACAGAGTAATCTGAAGAGTCTGTGTGAAAAAGAAGTGGCATCTAGAGGGGAAATAGGTAAGTAGGAGGAAGGTACCCTTTGGAGATATGGCAGTGAAGAGCTATCTAGTAGTGGCAGGAGCATTAGAGTTACCTCTGTTGTAATACAGAATTTTTCACTGCATAAATGTAGTTTGAAGTCCATAGTATTCTCTGACAGTAATGTTGAAGACATTGATTTTATATGGCTTGATAAAGCTTTATACCCTCTATATGGCTTTATACCCTCTTTTTTGATCTTTTATATGTCTTTTTGGAGGCTATGTGGATTCAGTGCCTGCCATTATTCTAGGGCCATGTGGAAGTCAACTATTCTTTTAACTTTCATGTATTCTTATGTTTAAATATGTGTATAGTATATAAATAGCATGTAGTGGGGGGGTTATTTTTATTTATTCTGACAGTCTGGATTATTTAGTCTATATGTAGTTGATTTAATTATTTATTTAGTTAGGTTTAAGGCTATCACCTTGGTCTTTGTGCCTTATTGTATTACTTATCCTTTCTTGCATGCCTTATTAACCTAACATTTTGATTATTCTAGGTATTTTCCTCTATTAGCTTGTTGGCTTTAAAGTATTTTATTTGTAGTGGTCACCCTAGAGTTTATTTTTTTATTTTTTTATTTTTTTTTAAAATTTTATTATGTTATGTTAGTCACCATACAATACATCATTAGTTTTTGATGTAGTGATCCATGATCCATTGTTTTCGTATAACACCCAGTGGTCCATGCAGTACATGCCCTCCTTAATACCCATCACCGGGCTAACCAATCCCCCCTCCCCCCTCCCCTCTAAAACCCTGTTTGTTTCTCAGGTCCATAGTCTCTCATGGTTCATCTCTCCCTCCAATTCCACCCCCCCCATTTTTCCCTTCCTTCTCCTTATGTCCTCCATACTATTCCTTATGTTCCACAAATAAGTGAAACCTAATTGACTTTCTCTGCTTGACTTATTTCACTTAGCATCATCTCCTCCAGTCCCATCCATGTTGATGTAAAAGTTGGGTATTCATCCTTTCTGATGGCTGAGTAATATTCCATTGTATATATGGACCACATCTTCTTTATCCATTCATCTGTTGAAGGGCATCTTGGCTCTTTCCACAGTTTGGCTACTGTGGACATTGCTGCTATGAACATTGGGGTGCATATGGCCCTTCTTTTCACTACATCTGTGTCTTTGGGGTAAATACCCAGTAGTGCAATTGCTGGGTCATAGGGTAGCTTTATTTTTAAATTTTTGAGGCACCTCCACACTGTTTTCCAAAGTGGCTGTACCCACTTGCATTCCCACCAACAGTGTAAGAGGGTTCCCCTTTCTCCACAACCTCTCCAACATTTGTTGTTTCTTTCCCTGTCCATTTTGGCCATTCTAACTGGTGTAAGGTGGTATCTCAATGTGGTTTTGATTTGGATTTCCCTGATGACTAATGATGATGAACATTTTTTCATGTGTCTCTTAGCCATTTGTATGTCTTCTTCAGAGAAGTGTCTTTTCATATCTTCTGCCCACTTTTTGACTTGATTATTTGTTTTTTGGGTGTTGAGTTTGAGAAGTTCTTTATAGATCTTGGATACCAGCCCTTTATCTGTAGTGTCATTTGGAAATATCTTCTCCCATTCTGTGGGTTGCCTCTTTGTTTTGTTGACTGTTTCCTTTGCTGTGCAGAAACTTTTTATCTTGATGAAGTCCCAAAAGTTCATTTTTGCTTTTGTTTCACTAGCTTTTGGAGATGTATCTTGAAAGAAGTTGCTGTGGGCGATGTCAAAGAGGTTCCTGCCTATGTTCTCCTCTAGGATTTTGATGGATTCCTGTCTCACATTGAGGTCTTTCATCCACTTTGAGTTTATCTTTGTGAGTGGTGTTAGAGAATGGTCGAGTTTCATTCTTCTGCATGTGGCTGTCCAATTTTCCCAGCACCATTTATTGAAGAGACTGTCTTTTTTCCATTGCATGTTTTTTCCTGCTTTGTCAAAGATTATTTGACCATAGAGTTGAGGGTCCATATCTGGGTTCTCTATTCTGTTCCATTGGTCTGTATGTCTGTTTTTGTGCCAGTACCATGCTGTCTTGGTGATCACAACTTTGTAATATAGCTTGAAATCGGGCAACCTGATGCCCCCAGCTTTGTTTTTCTTTTTCAACATTTCCTTGGCAATTCGGGGTCTTTTCTGATTCCATGCAAATTTTAGGATTGTTTGTTCCAGCACTTTGAAAAATGTCATTGGAATTTTGATCGGGATGGCATTGAAGGTATAGATTGCTCTGGGTAGCATAGACATTTTAACAATGTTTATTCTTCCGATCCATGTGCATGGAATATTTTTCCATCTTTTTGTGTCTTCTTCAATTTCTTTCATGAGTGTTTTGTAGTTCCTAGAGTATAGATCCTTTACCTCTTTGGTTAGGTTTATTCCGAGGTATCTTATGGTTTTTGGTGCTATTGTAAATGGAATCGTTTGTCTAATTTCTCTTTCTACAGTTGCGTTGTTAGTGTATAAGAAAGCAACTGAATTCTGTGCATTGATTTTGTATCCTGCCACATTACTGAATTGCTGGATGAGTTCTAGTAATTTGGGGGTGGAGTCTTTTGGGTTTTCCACATAAAGTGTCGTGTCGTCTGCGAAAAGAGAGAGTTTGGCTTCTTCTTTGCCAATTTGGATACCTTTTATTTCTTTTTGTTGTGTGATTGCTGTTGCTAGGACTTCTAGTACTATGTTGAACAACAGTGGTGAGAGTGGGCACCCTTGACGTGTTCCTGATCTTAAGGGAAAGGCTCTCAGCTTTTCCCCATTGAGGATGATATTCGCTGTGGGTTTTTTATAGATGGATTTTATGAACTTGAGGAATGTTCCCTCTATCCCTATACTCTGAAGAGTTTTAATCAGGAAAGGATGTTGTATTTTGTCAAATGCTTTTTCTGCATCAATTGACAGGACCATATGGTTCTTCTCCCTCCTCTTATTAACGTGTTCTATCACATTGATTTGCGAATGTTGAACCACCCTTGCATCCCGGGGATAAATCCCACTTGGTCGTGGTGGATGATCCTTTTAAAATCATATTAGCTAGGATTTTGTTGAGGATTTTGGAATCCATATTCATCAGGGATGTCGGTCTGAAATTCTCCTTTTTGATGGGGTCTTTGCCTGGTTTGGAGATTAAGGTAATGCTGGCCTCATAGAATGAGTTTGGAAGTTTTCCTTCTGTTTCTGTTTTTTGCAACAGCTTCAGTAGAATAGGTATTATTTCTTCTTTGAATGTTTAAAGGTAGAATTCCCCAGGGAATCCATCAGGTCCTGGATTCTTGTTTTTTGGGAGGGTTTTTTTTTAATTTTATTTTTAATTTATTTTTTTAAGAGATTTTATTTATTTATTTGACAGAGAGAGACACAGTGAGAGAGGGAACACAAGCAGGGGGAGTGGGAGAGGGAGAAGCAGGCTCTCCACTGAGCAGGGAGCCCGATGCGGGGCTCGATCCCAGGACCCCAGGACCATGACCTGAGCCGAAGGCAGACGCTTAATGACTGAGCCACCCAGGCGCCCCTTTTTGGGAGGTTTTTGATCACTGCTTCAATCTCGTTACTGGTTATTGGCCTATTCAGGTTGTCAGTTTCTTCCTGTTTCAGTCTTGGCAGCTTATAGGTTTCCAGGAAGGCCTCCATTTCATCCAGATTGCTCAGTTTTTGGCATATAGTTGTTGATAATAATTTCTAATAATTGTTTCTATTTCCTTGGTGTTAGTCGTGATCTCTCCCCTTTCATTCATAATTTTATTAATTTGGGTCCTTTCTCTTTTCTTTTGGATAAGTCTGGCCAGTGGTTTATCGATCTTATTAATTCTTTCAAAGAACCAACTTCTAGTTTCGTTGATCTGATCTACTGTGTTTCTGGTTTGTAATTCATTGATTTCTGCTCTAATTTAATTATTTCTCTTCTAATGCGTGGCTTAGGCGTCGTTTGTTGCTTTTTCTCTAGTTCTTTAAGGTGTAGAGTTAGTTGGTGAATTCGGGATTTTTCTATTTTTTTGAGTGAGGCTTGGGTGGCTATGTATTTCCCCCTTAGGACCGCCTTTGCAGTATCCCATAGGTTTTGGACTGATGTGTTTTCATTCTCATTGATTTCCATGAATTGTTTAAGTTCTTCTTTGATTTCCTGGTTGACCCAAACATTCTTGAGCAGAGTGGTCTTTAGCTTCCAAGTGTGTGAATTTCTGCCAAACTTTTTTTTGTGATTGAGTTCCAGTTTTAGAGCATTGTGGTCTGAGAATATGCAGGGAATAATCTCAATCTTTTGGTATCGGTTGAGACCTGATTTGTGACCCAGTATATGGTCTATTCTGGAGAAAGTTCCGTGTGCGCTCGAGAAGAATGAGTATTCTGTTGTTTTAGGGTGGAATGTTCTGTAAATATCTATGAGGTCCATCTGGTCCAATGTATCATTCAAAGCTCTTGTTTCCTTGTTGATTTTCTGCTTAGATGATCTGTCCATTGCTGAGAGTGGAGTCTTGAGGTCTCCTACAATTAATGTATTGTTATCAATATGACTCTTTATTTTGGTTAACAGTTGGCTTATGTAGATGGCTGCTCCCATGTTGGGGGCATAGATATTTACAATTGTTAGATCTTCTTGTGGGATAGACCCTTTAAGAATGATATAGTGTCCTTTTGTGTCTCATTACCGACTTTAGTTTAAAATCTTATTTGTCTGATATAAGAATTGCTACCCCAGCTTTCTTTTTTTTTTAATTTTTTTTATTGTTATGTTAATCCCCATACATTACATCATTAGTTTTAGATATAGTGTTCCATGATTCATTGTTTGTGCATAACACCCAGTGCTCCATGCAGAATGTGCCCTCCTCAATACCCATCACCAGGCTAACCCATCCTCCCAACCCCCTCCCCTCTAGAACCCTCAGTTTGTTTTTCAGAGTCCATTGTCTCTCATGGTTCTTCTCCCCCTCCGATTTCCCCCCCTTCATTCTTCCCCTCTGCTACATTCTTCTTCTTTTTTTCTTTCTTAACATATATTGCATTATTTGTTTCAGAGGTACAGATCTGAGATTCAACAGTCTTGCACAATTCACAGCGCTTACCAGAACACATACCCTCCCCAGTGTCCATCACCCAGTCACCCCATCCCTCCCACCCCACCCTCCACTCCAGCAACCCATCAATTGCACTACTGGGTATTTACCCCAAAGATACAAAAGTAGGGATCCGAAAGGCTACGTGCACCCCGATGTTTATAGCAGCAATGTCCACAATAGCCAAACTGTGGAAAGAGCCAAGATGTCCATCAACAGATGAATGGATAAAGAAGATGTGGTATATATATACAATGGAATATTATGCAGCCATCAAAAGGAATAAGATCTTGCCATTTGCAACGACGTGGATGGAACTGGAGGGTATTATGCTGAGCGAAATAAGTCAAACAGAGAAAGACATGTATCATATGACCTCACTGATATGAGGAATTCTTAATCTCAGGATACCCCAGCTTTCTTTTGAGGTCTGCTGGCATGGGAGATGGATCTCCATCCCTTCACTTTCAGTCTGGATGTATCTTTAGGTTCAAAAGGACCAGTTGAAATAGGGTCCCCTACTCCTCCGCCCTCTTTCCCCCCTCCTTTCCATGATGCTGTATTTTGTCAAATGCTTTTTTGCATCTCTTGAGAGGGTCATATGGTTCTTGTCCTTTCTCTTATTAATTGATTGATTTGTGGATATTGAACCACCTTTGCAGCCCAGGAATGAATTCCACTTTGTCGTGGTGAATAATCCTTCTAATGTAATGTTGGATCCTACTGGCTAGTATCTTGGTGAGAATTTTGGCATCCAAGTTCATCAGAGATATTGGTCTGTAATTATCCTTTTTGGTGGCATCTTTGTATGGTTATGAGATCAAGGTAATGCCTTACAGAATGAGTTTGGTAGTTTTCCTTCCATTTCTGTTTTTTGGAACAGCTTCAAAAGAATAGGTATTCTTCTTTAAATGTTTGGTAGAATTCCGCTGGGAGGCCATCTGGCCCTGGACTCTTGTTTGTTGGGAGATTGATTACTGCTTCCATTTCTTTTCTGGTTATGGGTTTGTTCAGGTTTTCTATTCTTCCTGGTTCAGTTTTGGTCATTTATATGTTTCTAGGAATGCATCCATTTCTTCCAGATTGCCTGATTTGGGAGGCATGTAATTGCTCTTAATATTCTCTTATAATTGTATTTCTTAGGTGTTGGTTGTGATCTCCCCTCTTTCATTCGTGATTTTATTTATATGGGTCCTTTCTCTTTTTGGTAAGTCTGGCAAGCGGTTTATTGATCTTATTAATTCTTCCAAAGAACCAGCTCCTAGTTATGTTTATCTGTTCTGCTGTTCTTTTGATTTCTATTTCATTGATTTCTGGTCTAATCTTAATTACTTCCCTTTTTCTGCTGGTTTTAGATTTTATTTGCTGTTCTTTCTCCAGCTCCTTTAGGTGTAGGGTTAGGTTGTGTACCTGAGACTTTTCTTGTTTCTTGTGAAAAGCTGTGTTGCTATATACTTCCCTCTTAGGACCGCCTTTCTTACATCCTAATGGTTCTGAACTGTTGTGTTTTCATTTTCATTTGTTCCGAGGAATTCTTAAAAATTCTTCTTTAATTTCCTTGTTGACCTATTCATTCTTTAGTAGGATGCTCTTTAACCTCCATGTATTTGTAGTCGTTCCAAATTTTCTCTTGCAATTGAGTTCAAGGTTTAAAGTACTGTGGTCTGAAAATATGCAGGGAATAATCTCAGTCTTTTGGTACCAGCTGAGACCCGATTTGTGACCCAGTATGTGCTCTATTCTGGAGAATGTTCCGTGTGCACTCATGAAGAATGTGTATTCTGTTGCTTCAGGATGAAATGCTCTGAATATATCTGTGAAGTCCATCTGATCCAGTGTGTCATTCAGAGCCCTTGTTTCCTTGTTGATCTTCTGCTTAGATGATCTGTCCATTGCTGTGAGTGGGGTGTTAAAGTCCTACTATTATTGTACTGTTATCAATGTATTTCTTCAATTTTGTTATTACTTGGTTTACATAATTGGCTGCTCCCATGTTTGGGGCATAAATATTTATGATTGTTAGATCTTGTTGGATAGAACCTTTTATTATGATATAGTGCCCTTCTTCATCTTTTACTACAGTCTTTGGTTTAAAATCTAGTTTGTCTGATGTAAGGATTGCTACCCCAGCTTTCTTTTGATGTGCATTAGCATGGTAAATTGTTCTCTACCCCCTCACTTTCAATCTGGAGGTGTCTTTGGGTCTACAACAAGTCTCTTGTAGACAGCATATTAATAGGTCTTTTTTTTTTAATCCAATCTGATGCTCCTTGTATTTTGATTGGAGCATTTAGTATATTTACATTCAGAGTAACTACTGAAAGATATGAATTTAGTGCCATTATATTACCTGTAAAGTCGTTGTTTCTGTAGGCTGTCTCTTCCTTTCTGTTCTTTGTTACTTTTGGGCTCTCTCTTTGTTCAAAGGATGCCCTATAATATTTCTTGCAGGGCTGGTTTAGTGATCAGAGATCCTTTTAGTTTGTTTCCTGGAAACTATCTCTCCTTCTATTCTGAATAAAAGCCTTATTGGATAAAGTATTCTTACTGCCTATTTTTCTCATTCAGCACTTTGAATATATCATGGCAGTGCTTTCTGGCCTGCCAGGTCTCTGCGGACAGATCTTCTGCCAGCCTTATGTTTCTGCCCTTGTAGGTTAAGGACCTCTTGTCCCACACTGCTTTCAGGATTTTCTCTTTATCTCTGAAATTTGCAGGCTTCACTATTATATGTTGATTATTGATTATGGGGGGGAGTGTGCTTCCTGGACTTGAATGCCTGTTTCCTTCCCCAGAATCGGGAAGTTCTCAGTTATAATTTGTTCAAATAAACCTTGTGCCCCTTTTTTCCCTCCTCTTCCTCTGGGACCCCATTATTCTATTATTTGCTTTATGGTATTGCTGATTTCTTGAATCCTTCTTTTGTGATCCAGTAGTTGTCTCTCTTTTTCTCAGCTTCCTTATTCTCTGTCATTTTGTCTTCTATATCACTAAATCTCTCTTCTTCCTCATTTATCCTAGCAGAGCCTCCATTTTTATTGCCTCTCAATAATAGCCTTTTTGATTTTGGCCTGATTAGATTTTAGTTATTTCTCTAGTAAGGGATTGTCTAGTGTCTTCTATGCTTTTTCAAGCCCAGCCAGTATCTTTATAATCGTTTTGAATTCTAATTCCAGCATCTTATTTCTTTCCATATTGATTAAATCTCTGGCAGTGAGTACTGCCTCCTGTTCTTTCTTTTGGTGTGAGTTTTTCCATCTTGTCATTATGTCCAGTAAAAAATAGATGAAAGAGAGAGAAAATACAAAAATAGCAGGAACAACATGTGAAAAATATAAACAAAACAAATCAGAAGAAAAAAGAAACAAAAAGAAGAAAGAAAAACTCAAGAAGGAAAACAAACCAAAACAATAAGTTGGATATTGGGTGTATTTTGGTCTGTTTGTTGTTAGAAAAAACTAGATCCCAAAATAGGAATGAAAGAAAAACTTTATGTATATACAAAAATAAAATTGAACACAATGATAGGAAACCAAAAATGAAAAAAAAAATACGTATAGCATAATATAAAAACAAAAATGAAAAGACTTAAAAAAATGATTTTATAAAATAAGAAAATAGCTGAAAAGGAAAAAAAATACAACTGAAAGACTAAAGAATAAGAAAAAAGGAATACCAGGATGTTATATATTGTTTTCCCCAAGAGCTGAAGTTTTGTATGCTCTATGATAAACTTGGTGTTAGCCTGATGTTCCTGCTGGTCTTCTGGGGGAGGGGCCTATTGTGCTGATTCTCAGGTATCTTTTTGCTCAGGTGGCATTGAACCCCCCTCGTCAGGGTCTGGGCTCAGTGTAAGAGGCTCTGGATTGCACTCTGTGGCTCTGTTTTCTCTCGGAAGGTTTTTAGCCCCGATTGGGGGATGAAAATGGTGTGCCTCTATCTCTAGTCTAGCTGAAAGTTCACGCCCCCCACTTTTCAGTGTGCCCTCACAGAAAAGCAGTCAATCACTCTTGTCTCCCTGGTTTCCATCCAAATTCTATGTTCACCCAGCCTGTGACCAGGCTTTTTTATCTCAGGCATATGACCCTGTTTCAAGTCTCCAAACTTTACAGACTCCTGCAGTGGAGACTGGCGCTGTTCCTCCCAGGGGAGTGGGGGGGGCGCTGCACTTCTGCCTTTTGCTGGGCCCCTGCTCGGAGAGTGGTCGCCTGGCTGTGCAGAGTTTCGGGGTTTATGACAACACCAAGCTGAAAGCTGGTATCTAGACTTACTGTTTGTAGCTCTGATGCTTGGGAACTCTTCCATACTTAGGCACCCCAATTTTTTTTTTTGACCCTGGGGATCTTGAGACTTTGATGTCCCACCAGGGATTTCACCCCACCTCACCCCCTGAGCACCTTTCAGGCAGGGGTGTCCCCCACCAGAACAGAGTTCTAAAAGTTACAGTTTTGTGCTTGACTGCTTATAACCCTTTCTGGTAGCTGGCTTACAGAGGCTCCCTCCCCCCACAGTTTATCTTCCAGATACATGGCCTGGGATTCACATCTCCGCACCTCCAATCTTGCAAAAAGTGGTCGATTTTCTATTTGTAGAAGTGCAGCAAATCTTTTCTGAGATCTCCGGTTGACTTGGCAGGTGTTCAGAATGATTTGGTAACAATCTAGCTGAATTCCAGAGACCAGATGAAATTAATGCCATCTTAACTCCTCCCTGCAGCTGAAGTCCTGATCTCAGGATTGTGATGGAACCCTGTCTCCATGCTGAGCATAGAGTCTGCTAACATTTCTCTCTCCCTTTGCCCCTCCCAGCCTTGATCTCTCTCTCTCTTTCTCTCACTTTCTCGTACTGCTCATCTCCAGGCCATGAGCGCTGGGCGGGGCATTGCTCTCTTGTGGTGGGTGGTTTTCGGTCGTGTTCCCACCGGGTGGTCTTCCCAGCATCTTTTTATGTGTGTGTTAGCCATCTGGATGTCTTATTTGGAAAAGTTTCTATTCATGTCTTCTGTCCATATCTTAACTGGATCATTTGTTTTATGGGTGTTGAGTTTGGTAAGTTCTTTATAGATTTTTGATATTAACCCTTTATCTGATATGTCTTTTGCAAATATCTTCTCCCATTCCATAGGTTGCCTTTTAGTTTTGTTGTTTCCTTTGCTGTGCAGAAGCTTTTTATCTTTATGAGGTCCCAGTAGTTCATTTTTGCTTTTGTTTCCCTTGCCTCCAGTGACGTGTCTAATAAGAAGTTGCTACGGCAGAGGTCAAAGAGGTTTCTGCCTATGTTCTCATCTAGGATTTTGATGTTTTCCTGTCTCACATTTAGGTCTTTCATCCATTTTGAATTTATTTTTGTGTGTGGTATAAGAAAGTGGTTCAGTTTCATTCTTCTGCATTTTGCTGTGCAGTTTTCCCAACACCTTTTTTCCATTGGATATTCTTTCTTGCTTTTCTACCCTAGTTTAAAACATGCATTCTTGATTTATTAGGGTCTATGTTAAATGTGCACTTTTTCTACTTCCAGCAACACATGAAATTTGCAGTGATTTAATTGCATTTACCCCTTTCTTACCTTTTGTTACTACTGTTGTCATATATCTTACTTGTATGTATATTCATTTGTCCACATTTTTGGCTTTTCTAATGCTTTTCCTTACTTTCCTTTTTTTTTTTTTTTTAAAGATTTTATTTGAGAGAGAGAGTGAGAGAGAGAGAGCACAAGAGGGGAGCGGGAGAGGGAGAAGCAGACTCCCCGCTGAGCAGGGAGCCTGATGCGGGACTCGATTCCGGGACTCTAGGATCATGACCCAAGCTGAAGGCAGTCGCTTAACCAACTGAGCCACCCAGGCGCCCCTTTTCCTACTTTCTTGTTTTTCGTGGTTCAACCTGGGATCATTTTCTTTTTACTGCAAGTACTCCTTTTAGTAGTGTTTCTTTTAGTGCAGGTTTGCTGCACATTCATTCAGCTTGTTTATGTGTGTCTGTTTTTAATTTGTCATCATTTTTTTTTTTTTAAATTTTTATTTGACAGAGAGACACAGCGAGAGAGGGAACACAAGCAGGGGGAGCGGGAGAGGGAGAAGCAGCCTTCCCGCTGAGCAGGGAGCCCGACGCGGGGCTCGATCCTAGGACCCTGGGATCATGACTCCAGCTGAAGGCAGACGGTTAACCAACTGAGCTGCCCGGGTGCCCCATTGTCATCATTTTTGAAAGATGTTTTCCCTGGATATAGATTTCAAGGTTGATGAATATGTTCTTTTAACATTTTAATGATTTTACTCATTAATTTTTGATTTCTGTAGTTTCTGTTGAAAAGTTACTGTGCGTGTTTTATTGTTCCCCTAAAGGTAATGTGGCTCTGCTCAGTTCTTTAGCCTCCTGGATGTTGCTTTCTTCTGGGCTGTTTTGAGCCTTTCCCTGCATTCCTGTTTAGGAATTGGGCATCCTAAGAGTGGAGATTGTATTGGTAGCTCTCAATGTTAACCTTTTTCTGGTTATCTCAGTGGGACTGTCATTTTTTGCTGGGATCCTCTCATGGAAAGTCAGGTGAATGAGGATCTCATTTTGATGTTCTCTTTCCCTTAATAGTACCTCGAGTCTTATCTATGATAGTTGCTCTCCAGTGCTCTTACACAGTTGTTTCATGTATTCATTCAGGTTTATATTTGTTCAATGCAAATGGTTTGTCAGGGCTAAAACCAGAAGTTTGTAAATGTATTTTATATATTTTTGAATTCTAAAAGAGTTTTAAAACATCTTAATCAATGGCAGTATTATTGAAATTTGTTTGTGGCTCTCCAAAGTGACCTATTTTAAGGGAAAAATAACTCATTTGGAAGTAGAAGACCTCATTTTTTAATGTGCATTTATTTATTGCCAATTGTTATCTTTTATACTTACTGCAGATGAATGAAGATTGAAAATAGCACTAAGTTATGCAAATAAGTGGACTAGATCGTTCTTTAACAGTTTTCAGTGAAAATACTGGCAAGATCATTTTGCATGTAGACCTTTTGAATAATTTTGTTTCTCTATTTGGGGGCTGAATTTTCTATATAAGTTTATACAAGTGGTTGGCACTTTCTTTCTTGCCTATTAGTTATATAATTGGAAAAGGATGAAAAATTGTGTGAGCTGTGCATATTTTTATTGATGTACCAAACAAAAAAATCCGTATTTTTAGATAATTATAGATTTTGGTTTTGGCCCTTGATTTTATAGTTGGTTACTTAAATGATTTCTAAGGTTGATGTACATGGAAGTCTGTCCTTCATAGTGAACCATGACTTTTTAATAAACTATTTTATTTTAATTTTATTTTTTAAAGATTTTATTTATTTATTTGACAGAGACACAGCGAGAGAGGGAACACAAGCAGGGGGAGTGGGAGAGGGAGAAGCAGGCTTCCCGTGGAGCAGGGAGCCCGATGTGGGGTTCGATCTCAGGACCCTGGGATCATGACCTGAGCTGAAGGCAGACGCTTAATGACTGAGGCACCCAGGCACCCCTAAACTATTTTAAATCATGATATGGAATAGAAGAGAAGTTGTGGTTGTCATCTACCTGTCTCTACTTCCTGTGCTGCTGCTCTCCCATGATGGTGGGTGTAAATAAATTTGCATTTGTTTTCCTTTTGTCAGTGAAGAATATGTTACACCTTTGAAATAAAAAGTTTGGAACTTCTTGTTGAATGGTACTTTTTGCTGAACTGCATTGGTGCTTTTGATCTGACTTGATTGGTTTGTACCCAGAATCTTTGTAAAGGACTGCTGATTGTTGACTGTCACATGGCCTGATCTATATAGAGTCTTCATTCTTTTGGGTTAACACTGCTGACACTGTTCTGCAGCCTCTCTGCCAGTAGCCATTGTAGTGGTACTCTTGGCTCTTTTTGATAGGATAGCCTCACTTACATTGCGTGACTGGCAAGGACAATTCACAACCTAAATAATAATGCATATTTAACAAAGCAGTATTCAGCAGTGTTTGAGATTATAAATGTGAAAATACCTAGCACAGAGCATGGTGCAGGGACAGGTGACCACTACTTTTTTTTTTAAAGGGAGCGTTTTCCCCGGCACTTTATTTATTTAAAGGTAAACTCTATCCCCAACATGGGACTTGAACTCATGACTCTGAGATCAAGAGTTGCATGCTCTACCGACTGAGCCAGACAGGTGCCCTGACGATTACTTGTTGCCTGTATGTAAGTGTTCGTGACTTTCAGATGATACATAATAAATATATAAATATTCATATATATATATTTACACTTAAGACCCAGAGTGTTTTTCTAAATAGCCTTCCCTATTAATTAATTTGTATTTCCCTTCTTACTTTTTGCTATTCTAACCTAATGGGATTAAATTTTTTTTAAAAAGTTTCCTTTAAAAAAAATTAGAGTGAAGAGGAGCTAAGATGGTGGAGTAGTAGGGGGACTCTGAGCTTGACTTGTCCCTCAAACACAGCTAGATCAACATCAAATCATTTTGAACAACTAGGAAATTGATCTGAGGATTATGAAAACAGTCTGTACAATTGGAGGGAGAGAACGTGGCACCTGCGAGGTTTGGAGATGTGAATTGGGGGAGAGAAAAGCCCCAGTGCTGTGAAGGGAAGGAGCACTTTTCCCCAAGAGAAGTCAGGGAGAGAGGGAGAGAGCAGGAAAGAACAGTGTGTAGGGTACCCCCCCCCCCCCCGCCCCCCGTACCAAGTCTACTGATCATAGAGTGCTCCAAAGCTTCAGCTTCAATTCTGGTGCAAATAGGAATAGGCTTTCTTTTTTTATCTTTTATTTTTTATTTTATTTTATTATTCTTTTTTCTTTAGAGTTAGGCTTATAATTTTTTGTTCATTTGTAGGTTTGTTTCCTTTTTTTTTTTTTTTACATCAGGCTTTTTTTTTTTTCCTTCCTTTTTTCCTTCTTTCTTTTTCTTTGGAATCAGGCTTATAGTGTTTGTTTTTTTGGTTCTTTTTCCTTTCCCTTTTCTTGGATCAGGCTTCCTCCCTCTTTATATCAGGCTTTTATCAAAACACACTAGTTAAAGGTCCAAACACTCCCCACTGCAAGCAAGGAGGAACTCTGTGGAGGACTGATCTGTGGGAAAGAGCAGCCAAAATACAACAGCAGAGTGCACACAGCATACACTAGAAACACTTCCTGATGCGCCAGGTCGTAGACAGTGTATGACCCCTTCTTAATATAGTATTACTCTCAGGAGCAGGAAACATAACAAGCTTTCATAATACACAAAAGACAGAAACCTAGACATAATGACAAAATGGAAGAATTCTCCCTAAAAGAAAGATCAAGAAGAAATCACAGACAGGGATTTGCTCAAAACAGATATAGGCAATATATCTGAACAAGAATTTAGAACAGCAGTCATAAGAATACTAGCTGGGCTTGAAAGAAGCATAGAAGACAAATCCTGGCTGCAGAGATAAAAAGACCTAAAAACTAGGTCAAAATAAAAAATGCTATAACAGATGAAAAACCCACTGGATGTAATCACAATGAGGATAGAAAAGGCAGAGGATTGAATAGGTGATATAGAAGATAAAATTATGGAAAATAATGAAGCTGAAAAGAAGAGGGAAAGAAAACTATTAGATGATGAATATAGACTTAGGGAACTCAGCAATTCCACAAAGCACAATTATATCTGTATCATAGGAGTCCCAGGAGAAGAAGAGCAGGAAAAAGTTTTATTTGAACAAATTATAGCTGAGAAATTCCCTAATCTGGGGAAGGAAACAGGTATTCAAGTCCAAGAGGCACAGAGAACTCCCTTCAAAATCAACAAAAACAGGTCAACACCAAGACATATCATAGTGAAACTTGCAAAATACAAAGAAAAAGAGAATTCTGAAAGCAGCTAGGAACAGAATGTCCTTAACCTATAAGGGTGGACACACAAGGTTAGCAGCAGATCTGTCTACAGAAACTTGGCAGGCCAGAAGAAAGTGGCATGATACATTCAACATGCTGAAAGTGTGCAGCCAAGAATACAATATCCAGCAAGGCTGTCATTCAGAATAGGAGAGAGAAAGTTTCCAAGACAAGCAAAAACTAAAGGAGTTTGTGAACACTAAACCAGCTCTTCAAGAAATATTGAAGGGGACCCACTGAGTGGGAAAGACACCAAAAGCAACAAGACTAGAAAGGAACAGAGACAATCTACAGGAACAACGACTTTATAGGTAATACAATGACACTAAATTCATATCTTTCACTAAGTAGTCTGAATGTAAATGGGCTAAATGCTCCAATCAGGAGACATAGGGTATCAGAATGGATAAAAAACAAGACCCATCAATATGCTGCTTTCAAGAGAGACTCATTTTAGACCCAGAGACACCTCCAGATTGAAAGTGAGGGGGTGGAGAACCATGTATCATGCTAATGGACATCAAAAGTGAGCTAGGGTAGCAATCCTTATATCAGACAAACTAGATTTTAAACCAAAGACTCTAATAAGAGATGAAGAAGGGCACTATGTCATAAGAAAGGGGTCTATCCAACAAGAAGATCTAACAATTATAAATATTTATGCCCCCAATTTGGGAGCAGCCAAATATATAAATCAATGAATAACAAACTTAAACTCATTGATAATACAATAGTAGTAGGAGACTTAACACCCCACTCACAGCAATGTCAGATCATCTAAGTAGATCAACAAGGAAACAGTGGGTTTGAATGACACACTGGAACAGATGGGCTTCACAGATATATTCAGAGCATTTCATCCTAGAGTAACAGAAAACACATTCTTTTCAAGTGCCCATGGAACATTCTCCAAAATAGATCAATACTGGGTCACAAATCAGGCCTCAACCAGTAAAAAAAAGATGGAGATCATATCATGCATATTTTCAGACCATAATGCTAGGAAGTCAACCGCAAGAAAAAATTTGGAAAGACCACAAATACATGGAGTTTAAAGAATATCCTACAAAAGAATGAATGGGTTACCAGGAAATTAAAGAAGAAATAAAAAAATACATGGAAGGAAATTAAAATGAAAACACGACAGTCCAGGGACGCAGCAAAGGGGGTTATAAAGGGAAGTATATAGCATTACAAGCCTTCCTCAAAAAGCAAAAAAATTTCAAATACAGAGCCTAGGGTGCCTGGGTGGCTCATTCAGTTAAGGATCTGCCATAGTCTCAGGTCATGATCCCACGATCCTGGGATCAAGCCCCACATCGGGCTCTCTGCTCGTAGTGAAGCCTGCTTCTTCCTCTCCCTCTGCCTGCCACTTCCCCTGCTTGTGCTCTCTCTCTCTCAAATAAATAAATAAAATATTTAAAAAACAAACAACACAGCCTAACCTACATCCAAAGGAGCTGGAAAAAGAACAGCAAATGAAATCTAAAACCAGCAGAAAAAGGGAAATAATGAAGATTAGAGCAGAAATAAATAATATAGAAATTTAAAAAAACCAGTAGAACAGATCAACAAAACCTGGAGCTGGTTCTTTGAAAGAATTAATAAGATTGATAAACCCCTAGCCAGACTTATCAAAAAGAAAAGAGAAAAGAACCAAATAATATCACGAATGAAAGAGGGGAGATCACAACCAACACCTAAGAAATACAATTATAAGAGAATATTATGAGTAATTATGTGCTACCCTACAACCAAGCAATCGCACTACTGGGTATTTACCCCAAAGGTACAGATGTAGTGAAAAGAAGGGGCATGTGCACTGCAGTGTTCATAGCAGCAATGTCTACGACAGCCAAACTGTGGAGGGAGCTGAGATGTCCTTCAACAGATGAATGGATAAAGATGTGGTTCATATATACAATGGAATATTACTCAGCCATCAGAAAGGATGACTACCCACCATTTGCATCAATGTTGATGGAACTGGGGGTATTATGCTAACTGAAATAAGTCAATCAGAAAAAGACAATTATATGGTTTCACTCATATGTAGAATATAAGTAATAGCTCAGAGTATCATAGGGACAGGGAGGAAAAACTGAATGGGAAGAAATCAGGGAAGGAGACAAACCATGAGAGACTCTTGACTTTGGGAAACAAACTGAGGGTTGCAGAAAGAGATGGGTGGGGGGACTGGGTAGGGTGATGGGCATTAAGGAGGGCATGTGATGTGATGAACATTGGGTGTTATATGCAATTAATGAATCATTGAACATTACATCAAATCTAATGATGTATTATATATTGGCTAATTGAATTTAAATTAAAAAAAAAATACAAAGACTCCACCAAAAAGGAGAATTACAGATCAATATCCTTCAGGAACACGGATGCCAAAATTCCCACCAAGATACTAGCCAGTAGGATCCAACAGTACATTTAAAGGATTATTTACCATGACCAAGTGGGATTCATTCTTGGGCTGCAAAGGTGGTTCAACATCCACAAATCAATCTGGGCTCTAGGGGTGGTTCAGTATCAATCAACATGATATACCACATTAATAAAAGAAAGGATAAGAACTATATGATCCTTTCAATAGATGAAGAAAAAGCATTTGACAAAATACAGCATCTTTTCTTGATAAAATCCCTCCACAATGTAAGGATAGAGGAAATATATCTCAACATCATAAAGGCCGTATATGAAAGACCCACAGCTAATATCATCCTCGATGGGGAAAACCTGAGAGCTTTCCCCTAAGATCAGGCAAGTGACAGGCATGTCCACTCTCACCACTGTTGTTCAACAGAGTACTGGATGTCCTGGCCTCAGCAATCAGGCAACAAAAAGAAATAAAAAGCATCCAAATTGGTAAAGAATAAGTCAAATTTTCACTCTTTGCAGATGACATGACCCTCTATATAGAAAATCTACAACTCTCCACCCAAAAATTGCTAGAACTCATACAGGAATTCAGCAAAGTGGCAGGATATAAAATCAATGCACAGAAGTCAGTTGCATTTCTATACACTAACAATGAGACAGAAGAAAGAGAAATCAAGGGAATCAGTCCCATTTACAATTGCACCAAAAACCACCTAGGAATAAACCTAACCAAAGAAGTAAAGGATCTGTTCTCTGAAAAGTATAGAACACTGATGAAAGAAGTTGAAGACACAAAGAAACGGAAAAACATTCCATGCTCAGGGATTGTAGGAACAGATGTTGTTAAAATGTCTATACTACCCAAAACAATCGACACATTCAATAAAATCATGTCAAAATAACACAAGCATTTTTCACAGAACTAGAGCAAACAATTCTGAAATTGTGTGGTACCAGAAAAGACCCCGCATAGAGAGGAATGTTGAAAAATAAACCAGGGGCACCTGGGTGGCTCAGATGGGTAAGCGTCTGCCTTCGGCTCCAGTCATGATCTCCCAGTACTGGGATAGAGCCCCACGTTGGGCTCCTGGCTGGGCGGGGGGTCTGCTTCTCCCTCTCCCTCTGCCTCTCTCTCTGCTTGTGCTCTCTCTGTCTCGCTCTTTCAAAATGAATCAATAAAATCTTTAAAAAAAAAAAAAAAGAAAAGAAATAACCAAAGCAGGAGGCATCACAGTGCCAGACTTCTAGCTGTATTACAAAGCTATAATCATCAAGACAGTATAGTACTGGCACAAAAACAGACACATAGATCAATGGAACAGAATAGAAAACCCAGAAATGGACCCTCACCTCTATGTTCAACTAATTTTTGACAAAGCAGGAAAGAACATCCAATGGAGAAAAGACAGTCTCTTCAACAAATGGTGTTGGGAAAATTGGACAGCTACATGCAGAAGGATGAAACTGGATCATTTTCTTACACCATACACAGAAATACATTCAAAATTATACGAAAACAATGGATTGCGGATCACCACATCAAAAACTAATGATGTATTGTATGGTGACATAACATAATAAAATTAAAAAAACAAAAACAAAAACAAAAACACCAACAAAAATGGATGAAAGACTTAAATGTAAGGTAGGAATCCATCAAAATCTTAGACGTGAACACAAGCAGCAGCCTCTTTGACCTCAACAGCAACAACTTCTTGCCAAACATGTCTTCAGAGGCAAGGGAAACAAAAGCCAAAATGAACTATTGGGACTTCCATCAAGATAAAAAGCTTTTGCAGATCAAAGGAAACAATCAACCAAACTAAAAGGCAACCTATGGAATGGGAGAAAATATTTGCAAATGTCTTATCAGACAAAGGCCTACTATCCAAAATCTGTAAAGAACTTATCATACTCAACACCCAAAAAACAAATAATCCAGTCAAGAAATGGGCAGAAGACATGAACAGACATTTTTCCAAAGAAGACATCCAAATGGCCAACAGACATGAAAAAATGTTCAGTCAGTATCACTCGGCATCAGGGAAATACAAATGAAAACCACAATGAGATACCACCTCACAGCAGTCAGAATGGCTAAAATTAACAAGTCAGGAAACAGAAGATGTTGGCGATGATGTGGAGAATGGGGAACCCTCTTACACTGTTGGTGGGAATGCAAACTGGTGCAGCCACTCTGGAAAACAGTAGGGAGGTTCCTCAAAAAGTTAAATATAGAACTACCCTATGACCCTGGAATTGCACTCCTAGGTATTTACCCAAAGAATACAAAAATAGTGAATCGAAGGGGCACATGAACCCAAATGTTTACAGCAGCACTATCAACAATAGCCAAATTCTGGAAAGAGCCCACATGTCCATCGACTGATGAATGGATAAGAAAGATGTGATACATATATATAATGGAATATTACTCAGCCATTAGAAAGAATGAAATCTTACCATTTGTAACAATGTGGATAGAACTGGAATGTATTATACTAAGCAAAATAATAAGTCAGAGAAAGACAATATATTTCACTCATGTGGAATTTAAGAAACAAAACATGAATATAGAGGAAAGGAAGGAAAATAAGATAAAAACAGGGAGTTAAATCATAAGAGACTCTTAACTATAGAGAATAAACTGGGGGTTGCTAGAAGGGAGGAGTGTGGATGGATGTCCCAAATGGGTGATGGGCATTAAGGAGAGCACTTGTAATGAGCACTGGGTGTTTTATGTAAGTGATGAGTCACCAAATTCTACTGAAACCAATACTACACTGTGTATTAAATAACTTGAATTTAAATTAAGAAATCAGTTTGACTTTTTTTATATACAGAAAGTGTGTTTGGCATGACCAATCATGGAAGGTATAATCCAGAGTTAAATTGACAAATGTATATTCTTCCACCTATCCCAGTTCATTCACACAGTAAGTACTTACTGAGCACTTACTTAGTGATAATAAGGACAGATACACACTAGTCTGCTACTCTCTGACTTCTGTAACAATTATCTAGTATTCTCATTTTCTTCTATTTCTTTGTACCTTATTTACCCTTTAAACAGTATAATGCTTTTGAGTTCTGTCATCTTTGAATGTATAGTGAATCCTTAGCTGCCTCTCTCTTTTTTTAAATTTAAATTCAATTAGCCAACATATAGTACATCATTAGTTTTTGATGGAGTGGTTCAATGTGAGGATGGTCTGGCTGCGACATCTGTCATCCCATTGATCACAGTGGTTGATTTGGCTAATCTGGCTGGCTAGTCCCTTTCCTCCCTTACCACTCCATGTGCCTCTGTCCTGAAGCTGCACACTCAGTCCTTCTAAGAGGACGATCTTCCCTGATAGAGGAGGACCGTTCTTCGTTCTTAGGTCAAGTATATACGAGTAGCTGTGTTCCCCTGCTAGAACCTCCAAAGAAGCTCTCAAGGTCCACTTGCTGTCTTTCTAAAATTTATAATTTGCTTCTTGCTCTTCAATATTATGTGGTTATACTTTTTAAAAAACCTATTTTTTATATATGTTTTCGTTTCCTTTGTGGACTAATTGCTTAAGTAGAATACACTTTGAATAACTCTTAAATTCTAAAATCCCTAACGATGTCAGTATGAAATAGGATTTAGCACTACATCTCAGCTAGAAATTTAGTTTTACTTATAACCTTAATTTTTAATCACATTTTATAAAATGACATTTTTTAGAGTTTAGGCTTATATTTTTTAGTGTAGAATTTTTAGATATACATTAATTTTCTAATTTCATTAGTGTATACTTTTAAAATTTATTTTTGGTGATATTACCATTTTTAGTAAATGTAATCAATGATGTTTAAGTTGATGAAATGCATATGTGTCATTTTTTCAGTGATCTCCACTAGGATTATGTCTGGGTGAAAGAAGTTTACATAGCATGGGACTGTTTCTATATTAAATGAGGCCAAGACTTGAGAAATATGAACTCCATAAGCAAACTTTTTTATTAGATATTTGTGCTACAGTATCACTGTATGCTTTCACCAGGTTACTAAAATCCAATATAATTTTTCAGGGTTCAGTTAATATCCTAGATCTTTTGGTTTTACTGTTATTTTTCCACTGTAGTTTTCTATTTGTCATTTTCTATCTTATTTTGTGAACCTTTTATAAGGAATTTTTAGAAACTGAGATTATGATTTGCATTGATATTTTTAAAAGATTTTTTAAATTATTATGTTAATCACCATACATTACATCATTAGTTTTTGATGTAGTGTTCTATGATGCATTGTTTGCGTATAACACCCAGTGCTCCATGCAGAACGTGCCCTCTTTAATATCCATCACCAGGCTAACCCATCCTCCCACACTCCTCCCCTCTAGAACCCTCAGTTTGTTTTTCAGAGTCCATCGTCTCTCATGGTGTTTTTTTAAGTGAGATTACAATCTGCATTTTATTTTGTTTACTTGGTACTAGTTCTTTTCCTGACTCTTTTCAGTAGAGGACGTTTCTCAGTAGTGATTCTTACTTCTTGTATTGATGAGTTTGATGTTATAAAGAATTTTTGTAAACCTAGCTTAGAGGAAACTTCGTTTGGCTTTTCATGAAAAACTATACACCTAGTGATAAACTATATAGACTAAGAAAATAAGCTTATTCTCTTAGGTGAGTCTGTTTTAGGATATTAAATCAAAAGATACGTTTTGGTTTATTTTAGCTCTCATATTCCTAATTTACTTTCTACATCTGGTTGATTTTGGTAGAAGTCTTTAAGACTGCCAGTAGATGGAAAGCTCTAGATAGTATTTTGTATGAAGGTGAATTATGATTAAAAGTCCGTTGAAAGCTATAAGCATGAGAGATGGCTTTTTAATAAAATTGTGGCTAAAATCAAATTTGTCGGGCAAATAGGCTCTATTAATGATCAGTAATTATGGACAGATTATATGGTGAAAAAAAATCATTCTTATTTTGTTAGAAGAGTTACTCACTTTCCATGGGTTTGGAGGCTCTTATACTCATTTACTCCAGTTTTATGTTTCATGATTGTAGTTTCTGTTGCAAGTGGTAAATCTTCTTTATAAGAGTGTATCAACATTTTGCTGGTAAGAAAAGAAGATGTGGATGTTAGTTCATGCACTAATTTGAACTTTTGTTAGATGGGTAAGAGTATTTTAAAAAAAAATTTACATTCCTAGTTTTCCAAAAATGAGTTAAGAGATCTGTTTAGGAGTTTGTATTTTTGGACCCCTAATGTTTCTTAGAATGAATACCATTCATATTAAGAAAGTTCAGGCTGCAGTTATTTTATTTCATAAATCCAGTCTCCTCTGTAAAGTCTCCACTTGAAGTGTTATTTAGTGTATGAGTTAGTTTAGGGTTAAAGTTTTAGTGTATGTTACTCCTCTTTCACACCCTGCTCACCCCATAACTGAGTTATTACAATGTGTCAGACATTGTGCAAGGCATTTTACGTATATCAATGCTAATTTTATCAACGGACTTGCCAGGTAAGTATTATCACCCCGTATGTTACAGATTCATTCTTTCTTTCATTCACCAAATATTTGAGTGCCTAATGGAGGTGAAGTACTCTTTTAGCTCCTGGAACTCAGCTATAAAAGAGTAAAGCAAAGTCCTTGTTCTCATTGAGAAGATTAAGGAAGGATAAAACAGGAAGTAGCAGATAGAGTGACTGTGTGCACTGGGGTGGGGTGGGGGATTTCTATGTATTTATGTAGGATAATCATGGAAGGTCTTTCTGAGAAGATAACATTTGGGCAGAGAACACATGGAGGTAAGGAAGCAATCCTGTGGTTTTCTGGGAGAAGAGCAGTCCAGGCATATGTGCAAAAAGTATAAAGGCCTGAAGTGGCAGCTTGCTTAGTGAGTTGAAGGAATTGCAGGGAGACTGGTGTGGCTGCAGTAGAAGGGTTGGTTGGGGAGGAGCAGGGAGAGTAGTGGGAGATGAGATCAACAGAGCCTGTAGTAAGGACTTTGGAATTTACTTTGAGATGGGATGACATTAGACAGTTTGAGCAGAGGAATAACTGTGGCTCAAAGAGTTATACTTTGCTTCTGGAATTTGAAGACAATACCCAAACTTTTCCCAGCAGTTCTTGCATTGGAAAGTTTCATCATCAGACATTTGGGTGAAGTGAAGAATTCTGTGTTTCTCACAATATTCCTGTGATAAACGTCCCTAGTTTAGAAGTTAGAGTTGCAACCAGTTATTGAGGAAGGGAAAACCTGGTGTTTCTGGAGGCAACACTTGTTTAGCATTTCTTAGAATTCAATCATGATATTATGACTCAAAGATATACATGATAATTGATTCCCTGAAGGGAACAGTCTTTGTAGTAAATTATAATCTTGAATGTTGTAATAATGCCTTCCTTTCCTCATTCCATTTTCCATAAAAATTGAGATCTGAAAATGTTAGAGGATAAAAATATCCTCTGAATCTTAAGTTCCTAATAGTGATCAAACCATCACATGTTGACTTAATATGGGAAAGATTCCAGTATACTCTTCAATTAAATGCATCTGATAACAGTGAAATTGATGAGGTCTCAGACAATATGACCAATGGGGTTTCACTTTGTGCCCCAGCATTGTGAAATCTTGGTAAGTTGAAAATCAGTGAGGAAAATGGAAGGAGAGATTTATAGCTACAAAGGTAGATTGTCCAGGGTTCTTGTAAAAGAAAACCAGACATTTAAAAGATGTTTTTTTGTGCTAGCTAATTAAAAACATCTCTTTCCTATAGATTCTTAATGATTTTGGAAATATTTGAGTTGTTCTTTTGATTCTTTATCTGAGAAGTTACAAACTTTTGTTCTGTATGTAAAAGACCTAAAAGGAATGAATTCTCTATCTTCTTCCTTCTCTCTTTTCTTCTTATCCTTTCTTCACTCTCTTCAGTTCTAAATCTTGCATGGAATGAGCACATTTAGCAAAATTTGTAGCAGAAATTTGGTTTTAAGAAATGAAGGGAGGGGGAGTCAGAGGGGGAGACGAACCATGAGAGACTATGGACTCCGAGAAACAAACTGAGGGTTTTAGAGGGGAGGGGGGTGGGGGGATGGGTTGGCCCAGTGATGGGTGTTAAGGAGGGCACGTACTACATGGAGCACTGGGTGTTATACACAAACAATGAATCATGGAACACTACATCAAAAACTAATGATGTACTGTATGGTGACTAACATAACATAATAAAATAAAATAAAATTAAAAAAAAAATAAGAAAAGGTGATACCTGAAATTCATTGATCACAGTCCTCATGATCCTCACAATGGTGGCATCCCATGGAGGTGATAATGTTGTGTTTTTGAAGCTGCTTAGTACTCTACAAAACTGATCTCAGTCTTCCTCTTCTCTGTCCCTTGACCTCCCATTGAGAAGCAAGAGTTTATATTGCATTCTTTTATTTTATTTTATTTTTATTTTTTTATATTGTATTCTAATACATATATTTAGTTAATAAAGAAACAACTTCTGATAAGCAATATTGTGAGAATTCACTGGATGAGAAATTACTGACCTTCATAAACATATGTTATCTGATTAAGTGTTTACATGAAATCTTGAATTGGTGCTTCATCCT